>NC_135778.1:22529998-22623026 GCF_028453695.1 Augochlora pura | reverse complement strand
TATTATATTATATATGATTTACGATTTAAAGAAAAACATAAAACCGTTTGGTCACATCATGGCCGCATTATATTTAAGATTTCAATCACCGTTGATAAAACCAGCTAGTAAAATTGGAAAAAGAATCTGTTCTTTTTTTACACATTCATACACATTAATGTCTCTAATTGTCAAATTATGATATTACAGGTATGATTGCAATCAGAATGAACGTTTCCAATCTCTCTATCACATTGGTTTGATGCGATTCTTTGTTCTTTTCCACTTCACGTCAGCCTCAACGTTGCAAATAATTTCATTCAACGCTGTCCATTTATTTCTTGAAATCAATGTATTCATTTGAACTAAAACACTGTATTTCCAGAACTTAACTGTACTTGCATGACACGATTTCGCAATTTTCCGGTATAATTAACTCTATTATGTATTATAACACTATTCCGAAACTCCATTACCATTTCCCAGGATATACCAAGAATATAATTCTGCGAAATGGTTGTCTGCGAACGTTACTACAATAATAATTATATAGCCATTTTACTTTACAAGTTCTGCACACGGGTCCATAAAAAGGGACCCATTGTTCATAAAAGTGGTATAACTGCAATTAAAATATTTTCATATATTCTTTTTCCGTTTTCCTTGCAACTTCGCAGTCACCCGAATAAATAAAGTAATTAATAGACTGGTGACCCTTATGCATTTATAGCATTTTATCTTATTATTGTAGTAAATAATTTATTTAAAAAATGTTCTATTATCTAAAATTATAGAAAATCTATTATCTAAAATTATAGAAAATCTATTATCTAAAATTATAGAAAATCTATTATCTAAATTTATAGAAAATGTTCTTCTATTCTTATTTTTGTTAAATGACGTATGAAAATGAGAATCTGCATAGAGATTCATAGTTTAGTCATTAGAGTCAAGGTTATTTCATAGCAAACGTGATTAAATTTATTGAAATTCTTATGTATTAATTTTTTTAATCTACTTCTTCGTGGGCTAATATTTATTTTCTTAACGAATCTAACGTGAACAGCTAATTATTTAAACCAGCTGCTAGAAAAACGAAATAAAAACAATACTAATTTGCAATAAATGTACATTCATATAACAACGTACATTTAGAATATTCTAAAAGAAGTTATACACAGGGTGTTCATTTGAAACTTTTAAATTTATATACGAAATATTAAATACGAATGTTACTATGAATATACAAAACAATAAACTATCGTCGCTTCTAAGGAAACACGATATTTCTCTTATACAAAAATAAGGAAACTTTGTAATTAAACAAATTTCTTATTTTACTAACATCTTTAATGAAATGTGATCAAAAAATATTTCATATAAAAGTTCACTTTTGTCGAGGTATTTAGATTTGAAGTTTATAGGTGATACATATTATTATTATTATTATATATTAATACATGTTATAGTGATGAAATGATGAATCGAAAGTGTTTCGATATAATACGTCATAAGAAATGTTTTAATTAAAAATAATGAAGCAGCAGCTTTCTTCTATACATATTTCTGCAACCGCATCGCGTCATTGATATTCATGGAGCTCACTCGCGCGAATTGGTACGTTCGATTTAAAGATATCCTCCACAATCATCCTATTTCACCTGTACCGAGATTACACGTCTCACCATATCTATATAGTTCGTAACCACGAAATTTTACCGCAGTTGAAAACTCGAAGCAATAGAACGTCGGTGCGCATTTTATCGACAGCTGCATAATTTATTTGGTCCCTCGACCTAAATAAAACAGAGCTTGCTTTCTTTTTAGTGAAACTTTTAGAACCTCGTTTCAGATTTCTTATTATAAATTATAACAGCTATTACAAACTATAATAGCAAATCCAAATTCTGAACAATTAAAAGATGGATACTTTTAACAGTTACTGTAAATTTTCTGTCTTTCAGCTTGAAAACAGAAATGGACAATTCGGGAAGAGAAAAGACGGTTATTCTATTCTAATTATTCTATTCCACATAATATTCTATATTATTATAGTTGGCGATTATCAAGAACTATAAGAATAAGCCGCGAGCCTGGAATAATTTTTGTTTACAAGCTGAAGGACAGTTGGGGAGAATTTACTATATATCTACATAGATAGTTGTTGAATAATTGTTTTTAACATATATTTGAGAATATTATTCACTCATTTTGACGTTAAAAAAGGAAAAATATATTACGATCTAACTTTTTTCCTCACAATTAACCTAGACAATTTTTATCTTGTTGCTGTGTAAAAGATGATGAATTCATGAGCAACAAACGAGCAAACAGTGTTACAGTTGGCGACAATTTTTGCCTTAATAATGTATGAATTACGACGAAGACACCGTCAAATAGTGTAATTAACAATTGAGAATCCATTATAACAGTTTGGGTGATTGACGATTCCTGTCTGAGCAGTGATGCGTATCAATTATAATGGTAGATGGATCGGTAGTAATTACCGTTTATTTTCCAAATTACATCCTCTCGCGTCTGCAATAGCCGTTCTCGACATTCGATTATTCGAAATATATTTGTTCCAGTTGCAAGCGCAAATTAAAAACTTTTCTAACAGTTGCGATTGAAAACCACACTTAGTTAATACGTCAATTTCACGTGACTGACCCAATTTATAAACTGAAAAACGAATTGCTATTTCAATCTATCGAATCAGTCAAACTTTGTTTGGGATGCACAAGATATAATAAAATTATGAAATCAATTCAGATGATAACATATCGAACTCCTATTAAACTTTAATTAAACTCCTAGAATATTAATGAAAATGGAACCAGATAAATAGTCGACTGACCTTTCAATTTACAAATATAATCCTTTCCGTTCGATGTATTGGCTATCTTTGCTAACCAACAGAACTTCTATCGTCCTACATTCACTATTTCTGTGACCTGGTAAATTGACAGCTTCCAGAACTCTTGCATTAAAAATACATTGGCTTCTAAAAGTATTCGTATGCTTAGCTTGATGACATTTAGTAAACTATACAAGCTTGCCAACAAAAGTACGTTGCCAAAAATACACGTTTTATTTAATTAAAAGTACATAACACCGTGAAACGTATAACACGTTGCTTATATTTCAATATTGATTTATCTATTGCATACAACGAACAAGAAAAGGAATAAGAATTTTTAAAAATTAAAAATATAAAGAATTGTAAAATTGTAAAAAAGTTAGATAATAAAATAAAATTCGTTGGAATGGCAATCGCGGTTCAAGCGTTTGCCGCCGCGGCGCGCATTCCCTTCATTCTTTTGTCTTTTAATTATACCGAGTCACGTTTTTTCTTCTGTTTCTTTTTTTAATCCATCAGAACTAATCACTTGTATAATTCTTTATCTCAATAAATCATCCTATTCAACAAAATTGATGTATTCATCACAGTAGCGTGAAGATGACGCATCGAATTCTAAGAACATTTAAAGAATTTAAAGTACTGTTATATTATTTCAAGCTACTAAAATAATAAAGATAGAAAATAAATATAACGCAGTCTTATTAATACATTATTCTACGTCAGTTTTACCACCTTTAAGAATAATATCTGTCTTAAGTTAATTACTTGAGCCCAACACGTGGTAGAAAATATTTATTGATTTCTACTAATATTTTCATTCTATTTAATTAGGACGTATATTTGTGAAATAATTAATAGAAAATATATAATAAATATCTATCTTAGTTGTATGCGTAGTATACATGCTACATGCTAATAAACCATCTGGTGTGAAGGTTTCATCATTCGTTTATACATATAAACAAGATACGGATGAACGAGATTTTACTGTAATTCATGAATAAATATTAAATTTGTTAAAAAGACGCCGAATTAGCATGTACGCGCAATACTTAACACAATCACCGTCACAGCAGAAAGATTAATTTCGTCCTATAAAAAATCAGCGAAATCAAGTAAACCGAATTCTAGATACTAATTCATTGGGCTGAGAGTCGTTGTGTCGTCGAAAGTTCTCCGTGGTGGGATCTTATCAGGCTACTTAAAAGGCAACTTTCCCGAGCAGGTTCCGCCTTCTAAGGTTGCTCGCCGGCCAATGTCCTTCCGCTGATCCGCGTTTTATCCAATAATCCAGACAGGAAACCGAAACGGCGGGAGCAGCGACGAGAATCGGCCGAGTATCAACGACACCGGGATATTTCCACGAATCGTGTTATCGTCACTTTGCCAAGACGCGGATAGATCCAATCTGATCTATCCTAGGGAAATTGCGTTCGTGGGCTAACCCGGCCGAAGGGGAAGGGATTTTCATTTGAGAACGTGGGACACGAGGCTGCCGCGTCCTCGCATGCACGGCGGCACGTGAAAAATGAACGACGCCCGCGATAGACAGGAAAATTGATCATTATGCGGCAACGTTATCCCATCGGTCGACGTATACGTATTAGAGCTAGTGATTCCAATCGTGCCTTTCAGATACCCATGAGATACTCGAGAAGACAAAAGTTGCTCGGGCATCTCATAAGGTATTTGAGATACATGAAATACTTGGGGAATTAAATTCCCGTGCAACTGCTAATGCGACATTTAGTTCTTCCTATAATCCGTAGTTTTATTAATGATCATTTAAAAGTGAATAATTGGGACATAATCTCTCATTAGTAGATTTAATATGAATTCGGACTATCAGTCGTACGCGATTTAATTTCATCATGTATTTCATGTGTCTCGTGTACCTTATGAAATACCCGCATACCTGAGATATTTTGTTCTATTTCAGGTATTTCACAAGTAAGAGCTCTAATGCAGTCAAAACACAAAAACATTAGTATAAACACAATAAACGTTCGTAATTTTTAAAATGCAATAACTTTTTTACAATTGGGCCAAGCGATCTATATTTCTTTGGGATTGTAGAGGAATTGGTGTACTAGATAATGGCTAAAAGATTGTTTTTAAAAATTGCAGCTGATTGGCGCGACAAAAGACCTGAAAAGTTACATCTTTCCAACAATATTTTATTCGAGTATATAATGAAAATTTTAAAAAATGCATTTTGTAAATCTCGATAACTGTTGTAGCTCTGTTTCAAACATCTTGTTAATCTTTAATTCTCGTGAAAGTTTAACAAGACGAATATACACAACTTTGAGTCAGTTAAGTCATAATCGGTATCTCAAGAGTTTAATACCCTGTATAGAGCTTAACACCCTAAACACCCTGTATAAATTAACCTCTTAGGCACGGCTGGATTTTACGCGAATGAAATTTTTCATAACTAGATTACAATTTTTTTTATTATATAATATTTTTTGCTACAGTTATATATAGTATTAATTACATATATATTTTTCTTAGTATATTGTATATACACACTTTCATTTTAATTGTATACTTTATTAATTAATAAAACAATTGAGTAAAGCACGAAACATTCACGAAAGCCACTATAGTGGCGCGTCGTGCCTAAGAAGTTAATAGACAATATCCTTCTGAACCAATTAACTATTTTTAACGAGTACAATCGTCATGAAATGTCAACATTTTTAGGTTATAATACATATACAATCAGTCCCATAAGTATTCGTACTCTCATTGCTTATAAGAGAAATTTGTTGAAATCAAGGGACGCATGTAAGATTTTGCAATAACCTTTTTATTATGAACGAACACATGTATAAAGTTTATTTCTACCAAATTACAACAAAATTGATTAACTCATAAGAAAAATATATTGATTTTACTCCTCGTAGTACGTAATAACAGTCCACAAAAGTTTCCGTACCAGTGTAGATTTTGTCAAAAAATCGCATAATAGAGTTTTTTTACTTTATGTTAATTTTCTAGTATTTAGTAGGTCCACCTTTATGTCTTATTATATCGTTTAATCGATTTGGCATACTTTCTACCAGTTTTAATGTGACATTTGGTTCAATACTATTCCAAACTTCCAAAATTTTGTTTTCTAGCATTTGTTTATTGAAAATTTCATGCTTGTGTAGTCTTTTATTTATTTCCGCCCATTAATTTTCTATAGGATTTGTATCTGGACTCTGAGCTGGTGTATGTAAAAAAATGAGGAACGTGGTAAAGTATCCACTCAAGAACAATCCGAGTAGTATAGTATGCTTCGGGTCATTGTCGCGTTGAAAATAGTAGTCATCTTGCAGACCAAGCTTGATCGCACTTGAGTGCAGATTTTCACCGAGTATATTTTTATACTTTATCTCATCCAAAATTCCATCGATAAAGACAAGTTTGCTCACTCCGGATGCCGCCATACAGCTCCACACCATCACGGAGCCTCCGCCGTGCTTTACAGTTGGTTGTACATTTTTTAATTCTAGTTCTGTATTAGGCTTTCTCCAAACTTTTCCTCTTCCCTCACATCCAAAAATATTAAATAAAATAATAAAAAGTTTATTAAGAAAAAAATTACATTAATACATGTGCAGAATTATCTCTTTAATACGATTCGAAAATTTTCGGTATGTCGTCTATATACGCGGATCCCTCGGCAAATACCCATGAGCCGTGGGACGTGGCACAGTTCGCGCAGAGCGACACTTCGATCATTCCGGCACATTTCCGCGATACTCACGAAAGATATCGGAGCGACGGGGTTCGAACTTTCGGCCGGAACGGCCATACTTTCACGTACGAATTGCCTGTTGCCGACGTGAATCGATTTTCTTCCGATGAATTCCTGCCTAGAGCGTGATTTATGATGTTCTGTGTTCGGCTTGGAATAATTTCCGGTGATCGATGCGCTGATTCAATTGATTCCGACGACACGAAAGCTTCGTTATCTCAGGCGATGCTAGTGAAATATTTTTAAGTGCCTCGGACAGGCAGTTGCTTCTCGGATGATGGACAGAGTCGTTTGAACGATATTTATTTGTTAAAAACATCTCCATGGCAATGGAATTATTTGGTTGTGCAAACATTTAGACTTCTCTTTGCCGTTTCGTGGAATTGTTTATTTGTCGTTGTTGCGTACGATAATATGGTACAGTAGAATTGTTCATAAAATAATATTATACGCTACAATGGACACCAAATTGTTTATTCGATATTGCACTCGACAAAAGCATCATCAAGGGAAAATGCTATTTATACATGTTAATTGTTGTTGCACCTGAAATAGTGAATTACTAAGTAGATATTGAATTGGAAAATCACCGTTTCATGCGCAACTACCTAATCATTTGGTGCTCTTTTGAAGATGGTATTCGAAAATTGAATGCAAGGTAGAAGAGTTCATTAAAAATGAGGGAAAATGTTTCGAATATCAATGTATTAGGTTATTAAGTATGAGATGCATATTTTACTCTATAATTTTGCTAGAAAATTTTTGCAGTTCATACGTAATGACCAAATATAATTCGTCATTATGAAATTAAAGAAAGGGATAAGAATTTTTGCACACATCTAACAATTTACTGATTATTTGATTTCGTCATGGGTTTATTTTCTTACTTAATAATTGTGACATACTATCATTAAAGAGAAAACATGATTATGAACTGAAAATCATAAAATAATAATAGTTCATTTCAATTGAAATGATATTACAACGGTAACATATAGGCTATTTTAAAAGTTAGTAAGATTGTGTATTTTACTCATTTTTTATGAATATCAAATCTGAAGTTTGCTGATCATTAATTTTATGAGTTTCTTTATTTAAAAACTGATAATTGTTACATGGTTTTAAAGTTCCTCTCTTCTTTTTCCAATTCCATGAAAATTTTCTTAGAGTCAGGATTATTTTGTCATTTCGGAAAAAGTAATTTTAATTTCTGTTTTCCAATTCGAGACTACGCAGCTTATAACTTGAAATATAAGAAACTTCGAGTAAAATAAAAAGGTGTTGAAGATACATTTCGGAGAGGAATAATGAGAATTTATTTTTGTAGTAGCATATTGCTTGAAACGTTCGTTTATTAAACTTACTCCGTATTAATCAAGCCTTCCGTGTTCCGCAGAATCTAAATCTGTTGATGACATTCACGAATGAATTCCATTCTCTCCTGTGGTCCGGTTTCAGCGGTCGTTCTATGTATGGAATCCTGAGTGATCTTGTTTTGTTCGAAATCCCATGGTCCTGACAAATGTCAATTCTGATTTTCACATGTACCAAGGGAAATACCTGAGCTTCAGTGTCTCAACAACGATTCAAACAAAAACTCATTCGACCCATTTGGCACCATGAACTCGTTCAGTGAAGATTGCAGTGTACAATGTGACTCAAAAGTTTCGAACATCTCTTACTACCCGAATTTCATGTGTTATATTACTTTTCTAGAAAATTCATATATTATAATTACAAATGTTGATTAAAAGTAGCGCTGTATTTTTAGGACAGATCAATGCTTCCATCAACGAAATTACATAATCACGTTAAACGTAGCAGAACGGAGCAATAGTTCCAGTAAAATATTTATTTATTGAGCGGAAAATACTATTTCTGAAATCAAAACACTGCTGAAATTTTTAAATACAGCGTATCTGCAATTCGTTGTTAGCCTCCGAATTTTATGTATTTATACTAAAATTAATTAGGTTAAAAATCAAAATGTGGAGACACTAAAAAAAATGTAAGAATTACACTGTCCTTAATTTATTTCAATTATTGAAAGAAAAAATACAGTTTTAATTATCTTGTGTTTCTCATAAGTAATTAAGAAAATTTCGGCTTTGCACTTTTCAGCTTAATTTATTATTCAAATGAACAGTTAAAATTTTGTTTGAAAATGCTAACTTCATTAAAAGATGAACGATGAAATCTATTACTTTTTCAGCTTTCGACAATGTCATAATATACATAAGAAAATGTATAGTTTGATCTAAAAAAGAAAGAAAAGTTGATCTTGAAATATTCTCCACTATTATATGAATGAAAAGATTGTTAATACTACGTAAGACACCTTTTTATTTTAAACGGCTTTTGTATGAATATTATTATCGAATTAATATTACCAACGAAACAAAAACTAACCTAAATAATCACAATACTAATCGTTACTATCATATAGCAAGTTCACGAAGTTGCATGGACAATCAATTACTCGTCGATTAAATCACAAACATGCATCTTTTAGATTTCAAAAATTTTCGGTGCTACAGCTTCGAATGTTATAAGCAATTAACTGCGTAAAAATATACCTTTCCCGAAGCAGTCGGAATCATTCTATTTAAATGGCTGCGGCTCTTGGTCGAGCACAAATGGCCTGAAAATTGGGATCTTGTAAAGTCATTGAACTACTTCGACATCTGTTGCGGAACAGATTCAGTTGCCAGCAGCTGTTGTCTAGGAACATCGGTTTTATCGCTAATGTAGTTATCGTAACTAATTCCTACGTGCACGAAACAGAAACTAGACATCGATGGTAATTCGCAAGTCTACGTCACTATTTCGCTCGGACGATACCGAGTGACCTTCTAATTCGCAGATGGACGGCATTCTCCAACTTAACCGCTGTTCCGGATTTCCTTCATCTGGAATTTTCAACTGCTTTACGGGGAATATTGTTTACGTCCCACATAAAAAGTTTGGTTCGCTATCAGTAAAAGAGACATTCCAACAAAAATAATGAGAGAATTGATAACAACTTTGTTAATCTCTGCGACTCTCTCGAATTGCACGGTTTTATCTTAACCCTTGCGGCAATAGCCAACATTGTCGACGTTGTTTTATAGCCAAGAAATCCGGGTACCCTGATGATGAGTTCCTACATTACGTTACTGTTTCATAAATCTTTTGTATAATTATATAATTTTTATTTATTTTGTATTTGTTACCGCGATGAAATATTCCTTTATTAGATAAACCTAATAAAGGTTTATTAAGATAAACCTAACTCTATCGTCCAATTTTAGTAATTTTCTAATAAAATGGTAGCCGACAATCGAAGCGAATAATGAAATTGATAGCGAACCAAAAACATTTTCCAGTGCATGTGAAAAGGATATCCGAGTATTTGGTTATTGACACGTGGGTTCAATAAATATACTCATTGATTGTTAAACGTTATACCGATCGTTGGTACAATAATTGTGAGAAGTGTTCAGGAAAATTCGCTACGCAAGAAATGGGCGGCAGACTTTCGAAGTCGTATCACTTCACCCTTAATGAGGAACTATCAGTAGCATGCTCAATTTTTTTCAGATTTATCATTTTAGTGCGCTGTAGTTAAAAAAGAAAAATAGAAACCGAAATTTCTCGACGTTCTTCTGTAAGAAAGAAAGTTGCACGTGTTGGTTTTACCAACAACATAGATTAGTAATTTTAAACCTTATTACATTGAAACAAATAATTTTGTAATCTAATGCAATTTGAAAATAAAAAGAGAAATTAATAATAATAATAAAATGGTTTCATATTGTATGGCTTCTTTGCATAATTTAAACAATATTTAAATATTGTTAAATATTTAATATAAATATTATAAATAATAATATAATGTAATAATAATAATAATATAAATTAATGTAAATATGAATACTTAAAATAAAGAAGATATACGTATACTGTAGCTCATATCGACAGTTCCCTTCATAAAATCAAACAAGATGCGCCAAAATAAGATACGAGGCACGACAGCATCGTTTTAAAACAGCTTCCCCCAAATCGCTTTAATTCGTACGACTTAACGTAAACAACCCAAGATAAAGCTAACACCTGCCTCCGGGAAACTGAAATCCACGGTTAATTCTACTGACCATATCGAACGCGGGTTTCTACGGCGACAGCGCGCAGCTGAATCCCCCAGCTTCTGAACGAACTCTGCGTCACTATCTTTCCTGGGCCAACTACAGTCTCGTCTCTCTATTGGCAATTCTGCCCGTACGTATGAAGACGCGGAACTAGACTGAGTTCCGAGTAAACAGACTCGGGTGTATACTTGATACCGTGGCCCATCCTGATAACGTTAGTTTCCTATTTGCAGACCAGGATCAGCCTCATACAGAGTGGGCAATTTTTATTCAACGTATATTTCCTTATTTACTGTGATATGATCACTTGGTGTTTTTAATTTGCTTTCAAGCATAATTAATTTTATTTCTAGCGAATTAGATATATTAAATTTTGGTGTTCTTAGTTATAAAAATTTTATACGTCTTATCAGAGAAATAAAAAGTAATTATTTATGCCCCAAAAACAAACCAAAGACACAGCAATTGGTCATCCCACAGTAACTATCTCTACTACTTTATTCATATTCATACTTGTTTCTTTGATTATTTACATTTTCGGGACTAGTTCCTGGTATTCCAATTACCCTTATGGAGGTATTCTATTCTCTATAGATATTCTAGTACACTCCTCTGGTCTATTTTTTATAAAAATACTATGCAACTTTATGCATCTGTATAATTTGTATATATTTGTTACCCTTTTAATAACACTTACAAATTTTTACAACGAGAATTAGTTGAAATTGCTGATAGTATAGATTCAATTCCTCGAAGACTATAATTATTGTTTCTTTTCATAAAATGAGTGAATGAAATTTATTCGTGAATAAAATTTATTCGTGAACAATCTTATCATTTTAGAATCTCATTACACGTTGCACAGATACTGTAGCTTCTCGATAAACCTATCTGTCGTAATTTATATTTACTCTATTTTCATCGTGCAGGGCATTTTAATTCAATTAAAGTATATTAAGGACTTTTCTTAGTTTTAAAGGAAAGAAGATGTTAGGGGAAAATATCATTTAACTTAAAGTGACAAATATAATATAAATAAGACATCTTGTCGACTTTATATTTGTCGTGATCCCAAGACCATTGATTATCTTCAAAGTTTACTAAATATTTTCATCGTATGATACGTAATAACTTAAATATGGAAAATATAAATCGAATTTTGGATAATCATATTTTAATAATGTAAGAATTATTATATTAAACTATATTATTTTTAGACCAATTTCGTCAAAAGATTAGTAAGATATTTGAAATTCTCATGACACATACAACACCTCATATATGATATAAACAATGCAATTATTTAATCTCTAATCATAAACCATTATGTATTTAGTATTTTCAAATATTTTTATTTTAGAGTATAAAATAGTTCTATTTTAGCGTATAAGAATAAAATCAATTAAACTCTCTTGGTCCCTATGTACAATATTTAATAGAAAATAAATCCTCCGTAGGTATTTATTAAATGCGGTTTTTAAATTACTAGAAATGGAAGCAAGCATAGTTTCACTATTGTACAACACCTAAGCCAGCTAAATTCCACTGGTCCCTAGTTTCAAATAACACTACTGGGCTCCATCATTACTGGAAAATTTAGGAAACCTGCTGCGCAACAAGATATTTTCTTTGAAACAACTACTGAAGTTCAAGAGAGAACTGCACGAAATTGCGTTTCTTCATATTACGAAATTTAAAAAAGTCTCCCGTGGAACACCGAGGCAAAGGTAACGAATTTCTCGAGAAAACAAGAATGTAGAAATGTTGGAGTCGCCGGATGAAGGGTGAAAGAGGATACTTTCCAATCAAGGAAATAGTTACGAGTTTGATGAGGTCCTGCAATTGTAGAAAAGATAAAGTTTCAATGTGTTCTGAAGACCGTTAATATTTCTAATAAACATATTTTCATAGAATTGCGAAAGCAAAATTATGTAACTAAGCCTGTGATTAAGGAATAGCATTCATGGATAATAGTTTTGAACTTTATGATTATTCATATTTATGAACACATCTTATAATATTTATTAACAGAATAGGAATTTTACCAAACTGATAACAAACAACATATGCGTATACGTTGTAGACAAGTGTACTAACAGTGTTGAAACACTGTTTTTGTTTTTAAGTCGTTGTTTTTATTAAATAATGTAGGAAAATTAAAATTTGCTGAAAAACCGCAACCTAATTAAAACTAACGAAAAATGAACGACCCGAAATTATTCAACCGCAAACAGTTACAAAATGGAGTAACTGTTGGTACTTTATACATAATCTTGACAACTTTGCTAGGATAGAAAATAAATTTGCAAAAGAAAATAGAATTGGGTGTCGCACCGAAATCTATTTGCAGATCACGTCGCCATGAAGTTCGCAATAGTATGCTTACAGCCCAATAACGAACGACGATGTTACCGACAAGAGTTACCGTGTCGCCCGTTCAATACAAACCGTTAAAGCGTGGACGATTGGGTCCACGATAAATAGGAGAAGCTCACGGGATTCTCTTTCTACATGAATTTCCCAAATAAATTTAGCCTTACTTGTAAACAAGCGAGAGACATCTAATTCGGATGGTCCGGCTTCCAAACGTACGTCGACTGCATATGTAAATTCATCACGTGACCAGAATTTTCGATGTATTTGCAGTTTCCGTTGGTCTCGAGAGAAATGGTGGCCCTGCGGCGCGCACCGAATCACCGATAACGAAAGCTTTTCACTGACAATTGAACGCGGACTTATCTATATCAGGGGTACGGTCTCGTGAAAAATTGGAACAATGAAACCGTTTCGACGACGTTGCATAGCTTTCTACTGAATTGTCATTTCAAATCTTCAGGATTCGAACCTACCATTAAATAGAAATACTTTTGTAATCCCTACAAGGTTGAGATTAGTTAAAAATGTATTACAATAGATATTTTTACTTTGCGAATTTATATCAACCGTCGGTACACAAATTGATTTAAACTGATTGAATTCATCGCAAACGAGATTTACAATTTCGCGGGGAACAAATTTTTCGAATGGTATTTATAAATTAAGAGCAATTAAAAACGTGTACTTTCTGTCAATTTGTTATTCACATTGGCAACGAGTAAAATACGTTTCCGCGTTTCAATAAATTTTCTGCCTTTCCATTAATACCTCCAACGTGGAATTAATTATTATTCGAATAACGGAAAACAAATGAAAGTTCATTTTTATTCTATACCTCCCAATTACGAGTAAGTCGAATTCTGTGGTTATAATTTTATTTGTTATATAAAATCGCTGTTATCGTGTGCTGCAATCGAATGTACTGAACTAAAATACGTCACTGATATAATTTCGCGAGAAATTCTCATTCGTATATTTTTAAAAATAACGAACGACAAGATTTTTCTATAAAATTTTAAATTTTTCACTATCGACTTTAGATCAAGATTAATGCGTTGTTTAGTGATCTTAAAAATTTTCTAATTTACAGTCAAGAATTTTTTTTTAAAGATTTTCAAGCTGGCACTTACTACCAAAAATTCTCTTAACAGGCTTTAGACAAGCAAAGCGTCGAAGATAGGCATTTCATGATAATATTTCATGATGTTCCTAAATGGAGAACACCTGGTGGAAAGTCGATGTATTTCAAGTAAACGGGTAACCGCAAAGTGATAACGGCGACGAGCGAAAACGGGGCTTTTAAGGGAGAAAGAAATAAAAAGGCAAGAAACGGGAACAGCTGTCTAAAGTGGCGCCTGCCTGATAGGTTTCCGTAATTACCAATTAATGTGGAATTACACGGGACGGCGAGTCCTGTCAACTAACCTGACGAAAATCTCAATAATTAGCTTCGTTGTGATTCTGACGCTCCAGATCCTCGCACGAAATTATCGGGCGTCGGCTTAATTGAGGGCCCCGTAATTACTTCCAGCCAATCTTATCGGCGCGTTCCGCGAGGGCCATGGTCGATTGTATCGACGAAACTTTCGTGTGACCGTTCATAATGACTTCTCCTCGATTTGAAATCGAATTTTCTGTTTTTACTGGCCAACGCGACCACCCAGTTTCCTTAACTATTCCAGAGAGAAACGTTTTAGAGTACCGATTATTATTACTGTCAATTTGTGGTAGCGAAAATGTTGAACTTCGATCAGAATCAATTCGAATTTTCTTTATACGAATCGCTAGCGGCAGATGTTCAGTTTAATGCTCGAATAGCGAGGCGTGAGTCTGTTTTTAGCCACAGTATGAAAACCGTTATTTAAATATCTAGTTATTCACGATTCAATAACGCCTTTACGTGTTTCATGAGAGTCTAAAGGGAAACTATAATATTTAGAAGAAATACCTCGAAAATTACTAAACTATAGAAAGTACTCCACTCGTGTTTAAAAAGTTCGATTGATCAAGTAATGAGAGAGCCATCTTAATTTTCAATTACCTTGAAATATCTTGGCAATGTCGTTATTTAGAACAACCTTATCGCATTGTTACAGATTTTGTAGATCATATTCACCCTTTTCCACCCAAATTGTTCTTATCAAGTTTAACCCCTTGCCGTACCATTTTCCTTACAATTGCTATAATTCGAATATTTTCGATCGCACTGATTTTTTAGAAGAAAAAGAAATTTTATATTTATCGTGTGCTCACATGTGCCCATAATTATGAAAGTGGTCTAAGTCAAATTTAAAAAAAAATGAGTTTATCAGTTATCTTACAGCACATTATTTTAAACTAAATTTATTCAATGTAATTTTTACGATATCGTAAAAAATGAACCATTAGATGGTGGTTGTACTGTCAACATTATCTGGAATTCATTTAGTGTTAATTATGAAAGTGGTCTAAGTCAAAATTTTAAAGAAATTATATAAACATAACTTGTAAACGGCGCGTTTGATGCGTTTCTGAACTACATAATAAGCCGATAAAACGACCAGTAGCGGAAGAAAAACATAAAGATATTATGTCTTTACTATCATACATTCCTCCAGTTTTTCAGGAACATTTCAAAAATCTTAAAAACTCGAAATGATAAAAATGCATTACTTTTTTAGAATCATTAATAAATGCACATGAATTATTTCATTAAAGTTATTGCTTCAAATAAAACTCACAGTTCTTTATTGCTTTAAGTCATTTATAGGAGATACAGTTCATTTTGAAAATGGTCTAAGTCAATTCAAACTTTAAGAACATTTTCGTATAAAATTCAGGCAAAATTTCATATTCATAATAAATTTCTTTTAATCAAGACTAATAAAATTCTAAATAAAAAGATCGCATAATGTAAAAATATATTTTAGTTTATGCAAATGCAATTCATTAAATATCTCGAAACAAGAAATATATGACTTATGCCACTTTCATAACTATGGGCACACATGTATTTGAAAGTTTAAATATCGGTGCCAAGAATATAAAATTTGATTCCTAGTTAAAGGAATGGATAAACATTCATACCTAACAGCTTGTTACTAGAAATCTTCATCGCGAGTCTGACTCATTAAAGTACGGCAAGGGGTTAATTTAATTCTTAAATTGAATATTAATTAAATTGAATATGAATGCGTATCCTTATTGATGAAAGAATGCAAATATAATTACATATAAATCTGTATTCAGTGTTTAAGTATAATATGGTTTTTATTACAAATAAATGACTTAGAGAAAAGTGAATAAGATCTGCAAAATGATTAATTTGAAGTGCAAAACCAGTATAGTATGCATCGTTTTTCACTTGATGAGATGTTCGAAAAAAATATTAATGAGATCGTGATTAAATTAGATCGAGAGTTCAAAATATTAAGAATTCAATATACAGGGTATTTTCAAAAGGTATTTATGAGCGGGCGCCAGGTGATTCCTCATAGAATAACTTGTTTTTCTTTAGACTTAGTTTCTGAGAAAATAAAAACTATATATGCACATATGCAGCAGGATGACTGCTGAATAATAACTTAATGAAATCACAATATTTTTACTTAACAAACATTACGCTTTTCAGAAAGTTTAATAAAAGTAAGCACAGTTCAAATACGTCAAACGCAACAGGTGTCAGAAAAAGCGTGCGAAATAATTCAGGTGATTTTAAAATTGCTCTAGAGAGTTCAATTGATTTGTATTGAAGAATCGAGAGCCAATTAATTATATTCAATTAGTGCAGTTTCCTCAAATGGGTTTGGTAATTGTTTCATTAATATCAAATGTTTAAACTCGTTAAAATGTTTTTAAAGCGTGCTTCGATGCGTCAAGGACGTTTAATTTGATAACAATTTTCACAATACAAAAGTAAGGCAATCTGACTATAGGAATCATTGTTCGGAAATCCCACAAAACTACGTGATAATATAATAAATGGACAACTATCGTTGGTTAACAATAACAATAACAGTGTAACAGTTTATTAACTAAAACGACTCGCAACAATTCTACCTTTCATACTTCAAAAAAACCTATACAACTTTCTCTTAATATGTATGAATATAAGCGCATACATATGTATAATTATTTATTCAATGTGCAGGTTGCTGGTGAATAATGGATAGAATTGTTTCTCTGTAGTAACACAGATTTTATTATTCTGAACAAGATAATACTACAATAACTTAGACTAATTGTTTATCCTACCTGTAATAACAAAGAAACGACATTCAATGTTATTATTCACACTATTTTTCTTTATTAACTTTCTTATACTTAATTTCAATTCTTTGTACTTCGGCTTATATTGTCGCACTAACGCCACATGTCTATTCGTTCAATTATCTTAATACTATCGGAGATCTAACTTATCGATCTATTAACGCGGTAAAAATATAAGTAAGGATGCTTTCCTTACATGTATACGCTTCTTCTCTTATTTAATCTGCAATTTAATTTTTCTTTGTATAGCATTGATCGTTGTTTAGCACATTGTTACGTACGGAGATTTTCTCCCGACGTTTTTCTTTCCTTCTTGAAGGCATACGCTAGATAACGTCGGCGGTGAACGCAGTCCTTCCATTTAAAAATAGAATATCTAATTCGCCGTATAGACGCGAGTTCAATAAGGGTCACACATCCCCGATTCTCGGTACCATCCGCGGTATGATCGGGTCACGTAGGCCCAGCCTCACCCTAATCTGCCGTATAGGCGCGAGTTCAAAAAGAGTCATACATCCCCGATTCTCGGTACCATCCGCGGTGTGATCTGGTCACGTAGGCCCGGTCCCCACTAACAAATTTTCTAGTTCAGCCGCATATAAAAAGGCTAAGATTTTTCTTCTCATCGGGCAGTTTCAAGTCAAATCGCGACGCGAGACGTAGCAAGATCGAGCCGAGTTCTCCTTCGAGCAATAATTAACGCCCGCCGACTTGGTGCGTAAACCAGGGAGCGTGTCTTAGGACTATCGCGAATCTTACACTACACTCACGTACTTGAAATAGACTGAAGTTGTTAGATTATATTAGTTTTCACTTGCAATTCAGTGTACAAGTTATTTTCATTCCATCTCCCAGTTCGAGTCAGTTGTTGGTAACGATCTCACAAAGATACACCTTTGCCGCTCGAGGTGTATTTATTAATATTTCTTCCGAAGTTACGAGGCAAAATTAGAATCAATCCAAAACCCCATTACCCAATGAGTGGCGACCCGGTGATGAAATAGGCATCGGCCAGTCCACACTTAGCCTCCCTTTACACCTAGCGGCGACCCGGTGATGAAATAGGCGCCGGCCAGTCCGTGAACCATCCCTACACCTAGTGGCGACCCGTTGATGAAATAGGCAGCGACCAGTCCATGCAATTTCCTTCTGCTGGCGACCCGGTGATGAAATAGACACCGGCCAGCTCACGAAACCTTTTACCTCTACACCTAGGTGGCGACCCGGTGATGAAATAGGCGCCAGCCAGTCCGTGAACCATCCCTACACCTAGTGGCGACCCGTTGATGAAATAGGTAGCGACCAGTCCACACAATTTCCTACTAGCGGCGACCCGTTGATGAAATAGGCAACGGCCAGTCCGTGAAACCTTATCCTACTAGGTAGCGACCCGGTGATGAAATAGGCATTGGCCAGTCCACGCATTCCTTTCAAAATATCCGCACAAACTCATTTATCTCCGGCCACGTGTGCGCCGGCCCTCGGCTCGTAACATTTTAAAGCTACTCGTTAGTCGGAATTCAAAAAATAATTACACGTCTCACATAACATCTCGAATGCAATCTTATCTTTTGAAAGAGTACTTAAAACCAGATATAACTATGCAAGTGAACTTCTCAGGTATACTTAAATGTGTATAGCCACTTTTAGGTCTGACTTAGAGATACCATTGTTATATCTTTAAACAAATTGTCGCAAATATCTCAAAACTCTCTTTCAACTTTCTACGCATACCGTTGACTTTCTACTACCATTGAATATTTATTCTTAAATCTGAAACAAGCAACTATATCAACCGTATATGACGTAGACTTCGCAAGGCATTTCACTTATTCTAACATTTCAAAGGAACATATTCGCAAAAACAGATGCCGCAGACCGTACAATGCGAATTTGATTAGCTATCCGAGGCTTCACCAACGACACCGTACAAGCTCGATTATTCTAGTAGGATGTGAACAATGAAATTCTTTTTCCAGTGTCTTCCGATTCATTAACCGCTTCGTACGATCGGGCGAAGCAACAAGAAAACGACGCTATCCATTGGATATTGACAGCACCTGTTCAAGAAACAAAACGCCACGTAACTGAGAGATCAAATTTTGTCTTCCTCCAATAAAAGATAGAAAGTAGCTGTTTGAAAATAGTCACCTGAAATAGTACATTCGCGTGTATATTCAGGAAATATCTGTAGCAGCTGTCTCATCGGAATCAAGCCAAGTTGAGAAGACAGCGCGTAGAGAATTTCAATCGAGATCGCAATTGCAATAGAATTTTGGGAATGATAACCCTCGGTGGATGGAATACGCGACGAACGATCGAACAGTTCTACCCAGAAATCTACATCGTCGTACAAAATGTCTAGGACGTTGCAAATATCCACGAACTACCTAAGACGTCAAAAACTATGCTGCCAGTGTCGTCGATCATTTTAATTAAAACTTCATTTCATCGGTGCGAAGCGAAGAGACTGGAACAAGTTCTCGACTTATCTACCAAGATTCTTTCGCTGGTGCAAAGAAGTAACTCGTCGAGAATGCTTCTCAGGATGTCCGACACTTCCTGGTTACCTTCCGAGCCCGGGAGCACGCTGTGGAAATGATCTTCTTATATTCTCGCGAGTATGAATCGCGGTGTTCGCGGATGAGAAGAATGTTACGAAACTGAGGGACGTCGAAGAGGAGGAAAGATGCGAGTCGAGCTGTTTTTGGTGGTTGGCACGCTCGTGGTCTCCACCAGTTGCGAGCGGAGGTCGGCGATCGGCGACGCTGCGGCTCACGAACCGTCACGAAGTCACGGCAACCGCAATGAAACTATAAACATCGGAGTCGTAGTGCCGCACTCGAATTTCGTCGTGCGCGAATACAAGAAAAAGCTGAAGGATGTGATCAGCAACTTGAACAAGGGCCGCACTAAGGGGAAAGAATACACAAGATTCACCTTTTTGGACAAGTACGTTTTCACACAGGATCAGGTCAGGCTGACTATGCTGAAGCTTACGCCGAGCCCAACAGGTACTTACTATTCCAACAGGTGTATTTATTAAATATGTGCTGGCAAGGGAAAACCTTGTATGTCGCGTGTACTATCATTTAAAAGTATGTGGACAGTTGTTACTTTATGTGAATCTATGATGTAAATTAATATTATCGAACGGAGGCCAAAAGTAGCAGTTTTCAGAGTACGTATCATCCACTGGTAGCCGTTAAAAAAAGTATCCACAAACTTTTGAATAGCAGTGTACGTCCACTTTCAGGATAATATCATTTTACGTTCTTGATAGTATTATTTCATATTGATAGTGTCACTTTGTCCCTTTTCTACGGCGTCGGTGCATATTTCCTTTATTTTATCCAATATTTAATATTCAATAATTGACAATAGTAATCATTCTAGTACACATTAGGCACAATGATGCTAGTCCATTGTATTTTAAATAACGTTATAAAATTTGTTTAATAAAAAATTGCATTCCTTGAAATCAAAAGGAAAAGATTTTCACGGATGTCTTCGTAACTAATTAAAAATAATGCATAAAGGTCCCATAAATACGTTGTAGGGAATGTAAATACAAATGAATGCTTTTAACGTAAAGCCCAAACAGTATTCATTAATAATTTTCCGTTTCAAATTGTCATTATTATATAATCAAGACATTTTATAAATTAAGTTTTTTATCCCTACTTCCTATGTCAGATGAAATTCATTCACTATACCGTGAAATAAGTATATGCTTAACCATAAACTTTAAATAATAATTGAAGAAAATTAATTTATCTCGATGATTCGAATAACATTTCAATAAAACAAGAATTTAGTCATACATGATGGAATACAAAATGTTTTTCTATACTTTATCTATTAATTTATATCATATTCCTTTCTTCAAATGTTGTATTGGATCACTGATGCATAACTAAATTTAATAATGTTTCCAAGGGTGCAGAGGATGGCATCGGCAATTTATAATTCTATAAATAGTTGAAATTGAACAAATCTTTAATGGGTTCTTATAAAATTACATAAAAACAGAAACTGTCGACAATTATTCGCATTACCATCGGAATAATAATTCTTTCTTAATAAAGAATTATTCGAATAAGTAGACGGAATAAAGAATTATTAAAATAAATAGACGGAATAAAGAATTATTAAAATAAATAGATAAAACAATTTCTGACGTATAACGAAGCCCAATACTGATTATTCTACAATATTTCAAGGAAGTAAGAATTGCTGGACGAAAGTCGAAGCAGCAGGAAGCGAAAATCGTAAAATGTTCACATGGCGACGTGGACACTGAGCAAAATTGCACTATATCCGGCCAGTCAACCGAAAACAAAAGTATATTACCACGTTTACTCGACGCCTGAGATGAACTACGCACGCTCCTCCGACCAGTTGCAAGAAGGACACATTGTCCCCTTTTCCAGGGGCGTTGAAATTAACGTCCCGTGGGCACGTTTCGCCAAAAGTGTCATGACGGGTCAATATATGCGGCTTAGAGTACACCGGTAAGAGAAGAGACGACGATGACCTTGCTAGATATCTCTGTATGTGTCGGCTTAGGTTGGGCGAACGTGACTTGGGAACAGCAGCCGTAAACGGGTGACGAATATTCTTCTTCAATTCTGTTTACCCTGCGAGTCCACTTTATTTTCGTGCTGGAACGTCGGTTTCCTCGTCTTGGAACGCTGCGTCGGAAATGATCATCGGCAGTTATTTTGAACGGAAACGACGTGTTTACAATGGTCGCGTGCATTTCGTCGGAATCCCTTGCATTTGATTTCCGATTGGCGGATTCGGTCGGGTAGTTAGCCGTGCCAAATATCGCTAACTGCCTCTATTTCGCATGGGTTGATCTTAACTTGCGAAAATATTTGATACTTCTTCCCATCAGCCACTGTCCACGATGAATGGCTGAAAACGGCTTTTAAATTTGGGTTTAATAAATTTGATTTAGTGATATATCTATTATTCAACGTCGAGAATTTTAAAATTCAACTTCTGCGTTTTTCGAGGATAAATCCTTCAGTTCTAACCTAAGATTGAGAAAAAATAATTGCTTCAAATTGTTATATGTATATCGGTTCTGAATGCAAGGAGTAAGAGCCGACGACGCATGCGCGGTGTCGCGCACAGCGGCGTGGGACGTTTACCTGACTAACATTACAATTCTGAACTACGATCAGACAGAGGCTCTGCGTCGCGTCGCCATCGTAGTTCAGAATTACAATGTTCACCTGGTAAATTAAGGTTCCCCATGCCCCTGCGCAGAACTCTGCGTATCCTTGTGTAGTGACTTTTCGTAACTGCACTGATTCTGACTTATATGGGTTTCTGTTATAGTTCTGTAATCGCTATTTTGTTAATTCTGATATGCACTTTGGATATACTTTTATTTTATGTAGTCTATTTCTATTTTAGCCATATATCCGTCTGATATAAAATCTTTGTAATACTTTGAATTACTGGTAAGACATGTTTTTATTAATCACACAGAGGCAATACTCGGAACTAAAAGCTAGCAGTTATAGGACTTGTAACCGGGTCCAATTTACACGCGGGGAATAGGCGGAAATTCTTCTAACCGACACGCCCGGTTACTGTCCGCGTCGGCGATTTACGTGTAGTTCGTGTCACTGGACGTAAGAATCTGCCTGAGGGATGAATAATAAATTTTAATTAGATAATTCTTACGTATAGATTAATTTAATTTTATATTGCGCGAATGTCGATTTCTCGCCAAGTACGGGTCGTCCGCAGGAGCACGTTGTTTACAAACTTCTGCTCGGAAACGACGGCGAGGTCGATTTACAATATAGGGCGGTGTTCCGCGCTACGACGCAAATATGTTCACAAAGGGTCTGGTATTAATTGATGAGATGAATTAAATAATTGACTGCGGCGCGGACGCGAGAATTCTTTCTTTTTATCAACGCACGTACAGTGCCGCGACGCGGTTTTACGTTCGCGACTCCCCGGTTTTGGAGCGCTTGCAGATTAGGAGACGGACAGGTCGGTTTGCCTTGTCTCGTCCGGTCGGTTTGACCCACTAACTACAACGTTTTTCGCACGGCTGAAGATTACTTGATACGATTTCTCACACTTCCAAACGCACAGTGCCGAATTCTGTTCTCGCATCGACCTCCTTCGATCGCTATCGAGTGGGGATCGGCGCGTACGCAGGGAGATCACGCGTTGTCACACACATACATACACACACTTCACGACGGCGTTAATACGACTTCACGACTGGCATAATATCTGTTACAAAGAACTGTAATCAAAACTGGCATATTCTATAACAATTATAAGCCTTTGTGTATTCTGCTTTTCTGCATTTTATTATGTAATAGTCACGGCTCCTTACATTCTGAAAGATCTTGGAGATAGTGTTCCCAAGGAACGTTACAAATACTAGATAGTATCAAGATGTCGGTTGTTTGCCCTGGAATACCAAATGCAAACCATGATTCGATGTACTTATTCACTGCCATGACTATGCTACACTACTCTACCGAAGTTACTGAATCTCGAAATTACAAACGTGATATCGACGATCTTTCAAATCCAGAAACTTCGTGTACAAAGATCCATAACATTCCATTTGTATGTGTCGCAAATACAATAGAATGTCTAGGCACTGTACATATACATATAATATCCAATGATTTTAGGCAATGTAGGAAACGATTCATATTTCATTAACATAACTTTGACATAACCTTGACATAGTCTGATCAGGACCTTTTTTCATACTTTTCATAGCATTTGTCATTCTATAGAACGCCTAGGTATCATGTACAATCCTTAGAGAATGTATGTAATAATCATCACATTTCATACATTACCTATAAACGCCGGGCTTTATACTGTATAAGGCCTAGGCTTGCTGCAGAATGTCGGCTTTTCAGACAATGCCGGTAACATATACATTTTGGTAATATTAGGGTGTACCATAAGTTTCTTCCCTTTTTTGGATGTGAAATGAATACTAGATATTTGTTTTGTTTAAGGTGCAATTTATTATGTTATATATAAACCGTTCTGTTCTATAACCTTCTTCCATATCTCAGGAAGCCTCATTATGCCCTCTTTCCAAAATTCTTGAAGCACAATATTCATCTAGGTGCGTTTTTATTTCGCTTATGGATTTGAAAGATTTACCACGGAGAGAATTTTTAAAGGAGAGGAACAAGTGATAATCGTATGGAGCAAGGTCTGGGGAGCTAGGAGGATGAGGTAGAACGTCCCAATAAAACTGTAATAATTTTTGCATTACGCCCAACGCAACATGCGGTCTTGCGTTGTCGCAATGGAAAACGACGCCTCGTCGGATCGACAATTCTGGCCGTTTTTCTGCTATGGCAGCTTTTTAATTCATCCAGTTGATTGCAATATCTGTCAGCATTAATCGTATCGCCTTAAGGAAGGAGCTCGTAATACACTACACCTTTCCAGTCCCACCAAATGCACAAAAGAACCTCCTTCGGTTGAAGTCCAGTCTTCGCAACAGTTGAAGGTCTATTTTCCTTAGATCAAGCGTGTTTTCGATGCAAAATTTGGTATAAAATCCAAATCTCGTTTCCAATGAAAAGCCTCTTTAAGAAAGGATCCCTCTCATGTCGCTGGAGAAGCAAATCGCACGTAGAGAGGCGGTTCATAAGGCCGGTCTCCGTGTGGAACCCAAACTTCATTTCGATTCGCACATCGCATCTTGATTAAATGCTTATGTACCGTTGTCTTGGGTATATTAGCGGCATCCACTATCTCATGCACACTATATCGCGGATTTTCAGTGAGCACAGCTTGATAATGTCCGTATACGTCGTTGCTGGGCGGCCACTGCGGTCTTCATCTTTTAACTCGAAATTTTTTAAACCAATTGCGGATGGTCCTGATAGTCGTAGTACCACTCCCGTAAACGGTGTAAATCTCGTCGGCAGTGTCCTCTGCACTATTGCCTTTTTTAAAGCAATGAAGCGTAACATGTCGCAAATGCTTATTTTGGCTCTCCATATTGAACGGTGCAGAAAAAATTTGAGAAGAGACTTTGTCACCAACGAAACGCACTTTGCAATAGCTCCGGGGCGACTGAAACCGATGCCATAAACGGTTAAGGGATAAGCCTGGATATTTATATAAATACAGCCACTTAGAGTTACTCTTAGCGTAGCGCGGAAGAAACTTATGGGGCAATCTAATATACGTATACATTTTAACATATATCTCCATATTCACAATTATGAACTTACAATTCGTAGTTTTGTCACTGAACTTTTCTCATTATAAGCAGTGCGACAAAAATAAACCTGTTCTATTTGGAAATTTTACAAATTCAAACGATTTAAAAATATTTTGGATAAAAAAAAAAAATTAAAATTGGTGACACTGACTACTTTGGTACATAGTCGAACTTCAAAGAGATCGTCATACAGCGACTATAATTACAGTCATTTTGACTAACTGAAATGAAAAAATGTGTATGATCTTTAATAAGTGTAAGTCTGGCTATAGCAGGGTTTAAAACAAGCGAAAATGTGGATAATTAAAAAAATGGCGACATTTTGAAATGATTGAATTTTCCTATTGATTTTTTAATATTAGGAGCCTCAAAACTGTAAAGAAGAACAATTTTTAATTGGTAGTAGTATTGGTGATAGACATAAATATACTAAATGTACACTTGAATTCTAAATGGAATTGGTTAGCAGATTTTGAGGTATCGAGGTCATCCTGTTGAAAAACATCCTTTCAAAAAGAGACATTTCAAGTTTTGTATATCAACACTGATCATTGATATCATGAATATCATATCATAGATTGTTGATTTGAAGAATTTAATCTTAAAAAATCATGATTTCTTCAAACGCTCACAATAGTATTTCGCTTTAAAGTATCGCGAACAGCAATGAAGGCTGGTCTAATTTATTACAACGCCTGCATCACCGGCGAGGTATAATACATTAGCGTCACTGCAATACGAAATGGATCACCACGAACAAAGAGAACTCGCTGAAGCTACAAAGTAAAAGCCACAGGTGGATTTCCAGGAAGACAACATTGAACTATTTTGAACGTATGTCTTGTTTCTAGAATACTTAACGCTCGCGGCGGTTGCTTTCGGTTTTCAACAGCAACTGTTTCGGCTATGTGCAAACTAGTTTTCCTTTTCTCAAACAGTTACCGTAAAAGTAAAACAGCTGCGTGTCGTGAAAGGACGAAAATAACAATAAAAGAATAAACCTTTTTCTCGCCATTATTTTACTAAAACAATCCTATTGTGATTTTTTACAGGGAGCTCTTTTATCAGTGTTCCTTAAATAAATATTAGAATGTGTGCAATTGTTAGTTACTTGTTTATTGTACCCTTATATGACAAAGTTATTAAGCTCTTCAAGGATACTGCCACGTATGTGTACGTTTAGTTTTCTTAAAATTATGATTTTTCTGAGAATAAGGAAAATGAGAATCAGTTGAGGAACTATTCGCTACAGAATCCTTCGGCAATACCGAAAAAACCTCGTCGAATGAAATAAAATGGATGATAAATGAAAAAGAAACAATTAAATCGATTGTTCCCTACTATAAAAATTCATTCCTGAAGAGGTTAATACGCTTTTATTTAAATAAATAGTGTTTCTATTCAGTTAGAAATGATTAATAATTTAACCCTGAATGAATATGGTGATCGAGAATTGAAATTGGTTTTGATAAGCTCCTTCGGCTCTTCAATAATATTGATTGAATGACTGAAATGTTTTCGAATAACTTAATGTATACAGATCTGAAATAACACCGCGGCTTTAGAAATGGGGTGAAAGTCCTTTATATATGGCAATTCGCCGACGATAAAGTGCTTTAATGGGACATTTGCATATGTTAATCGTAATGAAATGCAGAGCAGGAACTATTACTTAAACCGTATGTCGTCTACGTCGTGTTTCATGTCTCGATACTTCCTACGTTAGGCAACTGCAGCCAGGACATCGGAATTTTCGATATCGGTTCTTGTGACATAAGAGAGTCACCTATGCGCTCGTTTATGGCCTCTGGATCGTTACCGAAGCTTTCGCAAGTGCATACACCGCATGCCAAAAATTTCACACCTGACCCCTACTGAACCAAATAGTCGATCAATTTGCAGTAGTGAAGGTGTCAAATTTTACTGACGTTCATACTTCTTTTCTAAAACGCTTTAAGAATGGCGGTTTGAGTTTAACATTAATAGAATTCATCTTCTTATTAACACTAACGCTATCGATCCAGCTAAATTAACTACATCATATACATTAATGGTCCACCCAATATATGTACGTAAAATAAAGAAATAAATAAACCCGGGAACCTTAGATTAAGACCATAATTTTAAATGAACGTCCTGAAAGATAGAGCGATTCACAAATAAACGTAGTTGTTGAATTTATGCTCGAATGACCTTGAACCGTTAACTAACTTGCCACCATGATTAATTATCTGCATGTAACCCAGATTATGCATAGGTCAGCAGAGATCTAATGCAGTCCTTATCTCTGCACCGATTTTGGCAGTCGATTATTGTAATTAGTTGCCAATAAATCAAAATGGTAAAGGAAATCATTCTGCATGGTAAAACAGAGTGATATTAATAAACAAAGTAATTGGAACAAGCTTTGTAAAAATATGTCTGCTTGTAAAGTGGATACAAATTATTCTACATACTGATCAATATGTACGACTACATTCAATCATGCATTTTGTAAACTAATATTTCATGTTCCGCACAACGATGCAGTTGTTTATTCCCCAAGTGGCTCAGTTTCACGAGTCAATAGTAAACAATCTAATTATTACTGCAGAAATGCATAGGACTAACACAGATAGCAGGATGAAGCGCGCAGATCGTAATTGACAATTCAATATTATACCGCTCAATTCGTCGAAAATAAACGTATCCTGCTCGAATTGTTAGCTCTACCAAAAATATCAAGCTGACATTAATCTGCTATGCCATCTATCACGTGATCAAACGTTTTATCCAGTTTGAACATAAAGTTTATTTCCATCCTGAACTACACACTAAACAAGCTATTTTTACGTCTACATTCGTAAATTTGTTAATCATATAAATAAATTCGTAAATATTCTCATGTTTTTAGTGGGTCCGTTAGATACAATAAATTCAGAGAAATTGTTATTCTCTCGATGTAAACTTGTTTAATTAGGCGTGACGAAATATGCACGAACCGAAAAATACAAAATTATTTTATTCCTCGAAAAAAGCTTGCTGTTTAATCTCGCACTTTCCGAAACAACACTAATTACTTTGACTTTCATGGTAAAGGTCAAAATACGAAGTGTCAACTTTTAACATATTTAATTTGTTAAAATTGTCCATTAGGACGTTATTACTTCATACTTGTTTTTGCATACATTTAGCAATCGAAGAACTTCAACAACAATATGATGGCAATGATAGCTGGTCCTTCAAACGAACCCTGGTAACGTCCGTTGCACTTTCAAGTTATAATTGACTGCCTGTCAGTTAGGTGTGCCCACTTCGCCCCTGTTAATTGGTCGAGAGTTTAATATCCGTTGCAGTTACGTTTTGTGACCAAACTGCTATTTACTCGAGGCTCATATATTCTCCACGCAGACAGTTCGTGATAGTCGCCCGGCGACGAGGATGAAATGAATTCTATGTCCGTCTGGCTAAAATGATAGCTGCGTCCATTTTCGCTTACTCGCTTATTTTAATGGATATCGATTATTCCCGCGAACTATATTCCCGATCATATGGTTGAATATGAAAGAAGACTTAATTAAAAGTTATCGTACGCTTCTCTAGTGACACATGTATAATTACAGTATTTAAAATATTCTTGTTACTATTTCTATTATGTCATATATAGAATGTCTCATTTAAGACGAAATTGTAAAAAATCTGGTAAACATGTGATTTAAAAAAACGGACTGACGTAACTTTTAGTATCTCAAATGAAGAGTCACATGGCACTTCTAATTTTTTAATGCGTGGTTATTTTCAAAGATATTTCAAGGTCATCTTTTTTCTTGCGATGATCCTATATTTTTTATTTAGAATCATATTCTACGTAAAAAACTGCACAATTTTTGTTTGGAATATTTTTTACAATATGATGTTCTTAAATGATATAAAATAACTTCCAGAAGTATGCAACGTGGTGATTTTGAGAGAAAAGCAAAACTATCCTTGACGTAAGTATGAAAAATCAGCTAATTGACGTAAAGATACCTTGACAGAACCTTGGCATAATGTACTATTGTTATCAGATTAGGTCTGATCGTCGTAGATTCTAAAATGAACGTCTTTAAGACGTCTTAAAGTCATCTGGTGGAGATCATGAAGCTCTGTCAAATGTCCTATGAATGGCCTAAAAATGTCCTGTATCAAGACATGTTAAAGACGTCCATTCTAGAACTTACGACGATAAGACCTAAAATGGCTGAAAAATGGACGTCTTTATTAATTCTTATATTCAATATTTTCATTTCTCCGTACGTTCGGCTTGAATCGTCCTCTGACATCGAAAACCAAAAAATTTAATCCAACCGACGAAGACTCGCGTGCTTCTTCCATGATTCCTATCTTCTGATTACCGTTATGATGATAACGGTGTCATCCTGTCAGCGAATGCAATTTCACAAGCCGCGAACATCGAGTTACGCATGGATTTAATCGATGTCACATTAAACTCGTAACCAGGCAAATGATTTGCGTAACGTTTTATCAAACGCTCTTCTGCCGGTTTCAGTAATCGAATTATAAACCCTTTGCAGCGATGATAACGAAGAACGCGAGATTTATACGCGTTGGATTATATCAGATCAACGCGGCAGTCTATCCACACATTCAATATCATTGCGTAATTAATACGGGTCCTCGGCTGCTACTGAATGAAACACTGACCCATACGGAAACCAGTCACACTCGGTGAATAGAAAATGGTAACGATGAGTAATCCGACGGCCTGTGTTTAGCCACTTGTCAATTTTCTTTCATTGCACATGCCAAGGCGGCAGCTTCGGATGGTTAGAAAATTCTAATCAATTGTAACATATTTTCGTAAAAAATTAGAAACATATTACCGTGAAAAGTCTATAAGTTTCTATTGCTATTAAGTATAAGTTTAACATTTTTATTATTTATACTACAGTCTGTTCTTTCAATATCTTTATCATAATTTCTTACAATTTTTAACACGTCGACGTCAGCGTCGATATTCACGATTTTCTCCGTGAGCTAGCGGCCGAAATTTAAAAAAATTACATAATTATGTTATGTTCATAATATTGGATTTATGTATATATGTTGGCATAAAATAACATAAACCTATTTTGTGAAATATAAGCAAAATAAGCAAATATACGCCGCTTCACGGAACAGATACGTCTAACCAATCGGCGTCAACGTGTTAAATCATTAATTTTATTTTAATTCGATTACTGTAAAATTTGATTTCAATGAATTCGGAAACTGGCAAAAAACTCATTAACAATAGTAATTTATGGGTAATATGGAAATCTATGGATACGAGCGTCCTCCTAATGCGCCACAAATAGTTACTACGTTATCCATCTGAGGTACTGTGAGCCGATCGGAGCAACGCGGGTAGTGACACGCTGCGGCGGTAGTCAGGAGATGTACAGTCAGCCCCATAAGTATTCGTACCGTCATTGCTTTTAAGAGAAATCTGTTTAAATCAACGGATGCATGTAAAATTTTGCAATAAACTTTTTATTTTCAATGAACACATGTATAAAGTTTATTTATACCAAATTATAACAAAATTTATTAACTAATAACAAAAATATATTGATTTTACACCTTGTAGTATGTAATAACAGTCTACGAAAGTATTCGTACCAGTGTAGATTTTGTCAAAAAATCACATATTAGGGTAGCTTTTTTACTTTATATTAATTTTCTAGCATTTAGTGGGTCCACCTTCATACCTTATTATATCGTTTAATCGGTTTAGCCTACTTTCTACCAGTTTTAATGTGACATTTGGTTCAATACTATTCCAAACTTCCAAAATTTTGTTTTCTAGCATTTGTTTATTGAAAATTTCATGCTTGTGTAGTCTTTTATTTATTTCCGCCCATTAATTTTCTACAGGATTTGTATCTGGACTCTGAGCAGGTGTATGTAAAAAAATGAGGAACGTGGTAAAGTATCCACTCAAGAACAATCCGAGTAGTATGCTTCGGGTCATTGTCGCGTTGAAAATAGTAGTCATCTCCCAGACCAAGCTTAATCGCACTTGAGTGCAGATTTTCTTTGAGTATATTTTTATACTTTATCTCATCCAAAATTCCATCGATAAAGACAAGTTTGCCCACTCCGGTTGCCGCCATACAGCCCTACACCATCACGGAGCGTCCGCCGTACTTTACAGTTGATTGTACATTTTCTAATTCTAGTTCTGTATTATGCTTTCTCCAAACTTTTCCTCTTCCGTCATATCCAGAAATATTAAATTTCGACTCATCTGAGAAAATAACATCTGTCCAAAAGGTATTACTTTGATTTCTGTACTTCTTCACAAATGCTAATGTCTTTGTCCTGTTAATTTTACTAATGAAGGGCTTCTTCCTCGGTGTTCGACCATGAAAATTTTGACTTCTCAATATTCTTCGACAGGTTTCAGCAGAAACCTTCTTATTGAACATGTCGTTACATATTGTAGCTAACTTAGGCGCACTAATTCCAGGATCTTTTTGCACTTCACGTATAACAGTATTTCTTTCCCGAACTGTTAAAATCTTTGGTCTTCCAGTACGTTTGTTATTTAACAAACTATCACTTGTTTTTACCCGTTTAATGATGAATTGAATCGTCGATTTATTTCTGTCTACTATTTTTGCTATCTCAACATAACTTTTGCCTTCTTGGTGTAATTTAGAAATTATTTTACGCTCTCCTAGAGTAGTCTCGGACTTTTTTCGTCTCATTTCTAATTATTGATGTTATTCTAACAAAGTTTCGAACTAGACTACTTTGTTAGCATTCACCCAACCGGCTGTCTACTGTGGAAATTATTTTCGATGTGAAATGACGGTGTAATATAACAAAATCGACTCTGCTAAGAATATTGCGAATACTTTTGTGGTCTGTTATTACGTACTACGAAGAGTAAAATCAATATACTTTTGTTATTAGTTAATCAATTTTCTTATAATCTGGTAGAAATAAACTATATACATTTGTTCATTCATAATAAAAGGTTTATTGCAAAATTTTACATGCATCCCTTGATTTCAAAAGATTTCTCTTATAATATAACGAATATATGATATAAATAACGAATATATGATATAAATAACAAATACTTATGGAACTGACTGTAGCTCTCATGGCATGGATGTTCAATGCACGATCTTTCCGAGCCCTGTACGTAAAAGAAAATCGTCAAAGGGATTATTCGAAAATCCCAAAACAAAAATGTGAATGTTAAAACTTGCGACGCATAATGTCTATAATTATGAAGAAGAAGTAACAGAGGAATGTACTTTTGCTATACTGTTGCTAGAAATTATGTTAAATTAAAGAACCTGATAAATCTGCAGGTGACATCAAAGTTGAAGTATCCTTGAACTCGCCACATATGTATACTTTATTTATTTCAGAATCATAACTTATACTGCCTTCTACTTGTCTCATTTTTTGGAAAAGTTAATCGAAAAAGTTTGATAAAAAATCTATAACCTGTAGCATCAAGAACTTTCTCTAAAAGATGTTGTGATAAGATTGAATCATAGATTCGCAATGAATTCATGAAAACAGAAGATAGTATAATGTCATTGCATCCACTTATTATAATATCATATATGCCAAACGTACATGGTTCTGTAGACATTTTTTTATGAAAAGAATTTTTGGAAGCTTGAGAAAATACTGCGATGTAATGATATGAACGTCTAAACTACAAGATTTTTCTACAATTCTCGCGATTTTATGAAATTTCAATGAATGGTCAGTGAGTAGATATTTATTATATTAGAGTTTCTACGCACTGAATTATCAAAAATAGAAACATTTGTTTCGTTATACGCGATTAAGAGACGCGATATTGCAAGGTCCAAGCTATGGCACAGCGAAGGGAATTTCTTGACCATAAACGCGCCGCAGGAATGTAGTACGGGGATGGTCAGAAATACCAGCATGTGATCAATTTCTGTCACAAAGTAACAACTACTCCGACAAATTAAATTCTACCGAATTATCAAACTCAAATATGCACAGCAGCGAGATCAATGGAATCTATTGAGATAAATTAGTGACTAGAATTAGTTACTAAAATGGTTACCATGTATATGTATGCCTTATAACCATATTCATAGGAGGTAACTACGTATTTCTAATTATTTGATGAAGTAACGTCGCTTTATATAATATGGAATATTCACTAAATTTCGCGTGCTATGCATGTATAATGATGATATGTAAGTAATATTTAGAACAGTAGAGAAAGTGAAACTTTTGGGAACATCTTTTAAGAATAGTTAAATTAATAAAACAATTTAAATATCATTAAAATGAAATAAATACAATAAACTTTTCTAATTATTGTCGTAATTGTGTCTTTCGTGAATGTTTCGTGCTTTACTCAATTGTTTTACTAATTATTAAAGTAAACGATTCAAGTGAAAGTGTGCATGTACAATACACTAAGAAAAGAATGTATGTAATTAATACTATATATACATATAAGGACAAAATATATATATATATAATATATTTATTTTCAGCCTCACGGCCAAGAAATAGGACTTGGTTTACACAAACCTAACTCTACAATTCTATCTTAACCTTTCATTCATTATATACATTTTCATTCACACACTTATCTCATTTACCTACTGCCTAAAAACCGTTTCTTACTCTAAAATCCTAATAAAGCCTTCTCCTTTGCCCTTTCTTTTCTCTTTTTATCTACCTTGCCCAGCCATTCTTCCACCTTCTCGTTCTTTCTACCGCTTACTACCTCCTCGATCGTCACTCCTCTTTCCGTTTTCCTGCAATCTCTTACGAGATGCTCCAGTGTCCCAAACATCTCCCCACACAGGTCACAGTTTCTTTCTTCCTCTTTCTCCCAATATCTGTTCCATCTTTCCATATTTCCACATCTTGCTCTCGCTACTAATTTCTGGCATCCTCCTTTGCCTTCCCTGCTCAGGTACTCTGGAAGAACCCAGATTTTTATTTTTTGGTACCGCGGGTTAAATTTCGACTGTGCCACTTTGCGGAATTGCTTCTGCTGCTGCACCTCTACATCTCTATTCCTCAACCTTGAACCCACATCTTCTCCACTATCCCTCAACCGATTTACACCTTCTTGGCTCCATCCATTCCTCTTAAAATATTCCTCCCTTTCCATTCTGCTTTTGATTTTCAGCTCCTCATTTCTCTCTTTTTCCTTCAGACACTCTGCAGCAATTCTTCTTTCACCACCTCTCTTCAAATTCTCCTCAAACCTTATAGCCCTATGTCCTGTACACACGCTAACTTTCACTCTCTTTGTCTCCTCCAGCACTATGTAACTTGGCGTAGTAACATCTAGGCCCAGTGTCCACTTTATATATCTTAATTGTACCCGCTCTACTGCTTCTCTTTCTCTGTACCCCCATAATTCTACTCCGTATAATAATACCCCCAGTACCAACATATCAAAAAGGAACATTCTCATTCTAAAATTATCTTTAAATATCCTCTCCCCAATGCCCCATGCCTGATTTAAAACTACGTTTGCCCTCTTCGTCCTCTCTCTAATATGCTTATCCATATTACCGTTCCTCTGGAATATTATCCCCAGATAACAGAATTCCTGTACCACCTCTATCTCCCTTCCCTTCCATTTCCATTGCGTTTCCTTGTTCTTGCCTCCCCCCTTTCGGAATATCATTGCTTTCGTTTTCTCCACATTGAGATTCAGCTCCTTTCTGTCCAGATAACTCTCCAATCTCTTCATCATACTTTTTAACTCCTCCTCTCTCTTCGCCACCAGCACCACGTCGTCTGCATATGCCAGAGTCCAAAATCTAAGATTCCCTGCGTCGATCCCCCCCAAAATGCCTTTCCTCATGTGCTCTTCCATATCTGCCAAGAAAATAGTGAACAGTGAGGGACTGAGCGGGCAACCCTGTCTCAGTCCCTCGCCTGTCCAGAACTCTTTAGTCATTCCCTCGTCTGTCTTCACCACATTTCTCGTTTCCGTATATATTTCTTTAATCCTTTCCGTTAGTCCTTTCCTCACACCCCTCTCTGCCATGGCTTCCCAGAGCTTACTTCTCTTCACTGTGTCGAAAGCAGCTTTTAAATCTACGAACAATGCGTACACCTTTCCTTTCTTTTTCATCGTTTCCCTTTCTACCACATGCTGTAGTATGTACGCATTGTCGATCGTCCCTCTATGTTTCCGAAACCCCGCTTGCGTATCTGGCAAAATGCCCTTCTCTTCCACATCCTTCCTCAATCTTTCATTTAAGATTGCCGCGTAAATTTTGTAAGCTGTGCAGAGCAAGCTTATACCTCGATAGTTCTCCGGTACTTCTGCATTCCCTTTTTTATAAATGGCGATAATGCCCGCGCTCCTCCAATCTTCCGGGAAGCCTTCTCCGTTCCAGACCTTCTTTATCATTTCTTTTAGCTTATTCCTCGTCGCACCCTCACTATACAGCCACGCTTCGTTCGGGATATCATCCCCTCCCGCCGCCTTCTTCTTCCTCAGGTTCCTTATCTGTTCCTCTATTTCCTCCTCCGTCAATTCTGGTTCCGTATCTTCTGTCTTTTGGAGCACTCTTTCCTCTCCCTTTACTCTCTCTTCAGCCCCCCCAAGTAACGTCATGAAATGCTCTCTCCACTTCTCCAACGCGATATTATTTTCCACTTTTCCCTTCCTCTTTCTATTCTTATTAATGTATTTCCATATTTGCTTTTCTGTCCTTGCCAATCTTATTTCCTTCTCCTCCTCTTCCTTTCTCTTTTTTTCTTTACTTTCGCAGAGTCTTCTGAATTCCGACCTCCTTTCCACATATTCTTCTCTCCGGATCTTACCTTTCCTCCATCTCCTTAGCCACCTATCTACCTTCCTTTTCTGTTTGGTGCACTCCCTATCCCACCAAAATTTTTGCCCTATTTTCCACTTCCTTGTCACAATCTTCTTCTTTATCATCCACCTGTTCACCGCCGATTTCAGCCTTCGCCATTCCTCTTCTATTCCCCCTCCTTCTTCAAATACCATTCCACCCGTTCGTTCCTTATATTTTGTCACTGCTTCCTCGCTCCAACACACTGCTTCCTTCTCCAGTTTCCCTCCCTCTGCTTGTCTCTTCCCTGCTACTGCATCTATTTCCAAACACAGAGGTTGATGATCCGACTCAATCCTGTTCCCTATCCAGAATTTTTCCGATCTTTCCCAACCTAACTCATTTACAATTACGTAATCTATCACTGATGCACCTCTTTTTTCTATACACGTGTACTCGCCTTCTTCGTCTCCTTGTACATTGCCATTCAAAATGTTCCAACCCCTTTCTTCAATCAACCGCAGTATTCTTTCTCCTTCTCTATTTTTAATTTTGTCTTTCGACTTTCTATTTTTCTGCTCTTCCTGCGGTTCCCCTATATAAACGCCGCCCTCCCTTCCCGTCCTAGCATTCAGATCTCCTCCTATTATTAGTGCCTCCTCCCTTACTTCTCCCGCTTTCTCTTCTAACACTTTTATTATCTTTTCTATTCTTTTATTGTTGTAAATTGTCCACACGTCCCACGTTTCATTCTCTATTTCAATTTTCACTTCCAGCATACCTTCCTCTTCTTTACATTCTTCCGTGACAGTCCATCCTTCCCTTATTCCTACTATTATACCCCCGCGCGCCCTTCCCCTTCTTTTTTCTCTTTTTGCAAACTGGCATCTCCAGTCCCACCCTTTTGGCAAGACCTTTTTTAAGCTTTCCCATCTTTTCGCTTCTACCCATGTCTCCGTTAGCCCTACGAAATCATACCCATCGACGAATTTCCAAAATTCCCTATCCTTATTTCCTACCCCTGCTACATTCCACCAAAGAAGTCTTCCCCTCTTGGCCACCTCCCCTGACCTTTGTTTACTCCTAGCTACTCCCTGCCTTTCTCCTCCATCCTTACCGCTTGCCTGTACTTCCTTATCTTTTCGTGAGGCTGCTTTTAAAAACCCTGCTTTACTTCTAGTTTTTCTGTTTCCACATTCCAATAATGCCATTTCCCTTGAATATTCAATTTCCTATATGCTATTTTTACCTGCATACCTTCCGCTTTCAGTTTCCTTGCTTTCTCCCTTATTAATCTTTGTACTCTCCTTTCTTCTTCCGTCAAGTCATGCTCTATGTATATCCTCTTTGTGCCAAGCTTCCTTTTTTTCGTCATGACTTCTTGCTTCTTTTCCCAGCTACTCATCTCTACTATTATCACTCTATTATCTTCTCCTCCTTTACATTCCACTTTGCTTACTCCCCCGATTACTCCTAATTCTTCCCTCAGAAAGCCCTCCACTCCACCTCTACTACTTTCTTTATTTATCCTTAAACCTTTGATAACTACGTTGTTTTTTCGTTTTTCTTTGTCCTGCTGATGCATACTCCTCTTCAGTTTCTTTACCTCCTTCCACACCTCCTCTTCCGGGCCTCTTACTCCATTCTCCTCTCCCCTTCCTACTCCCTTCCCCAGTCTTTCCTCTACCATTTGCAGAATTTCTGTCCTTAGCTCTCGGTTCTCCTCCTCTCTACGCTGCTTCTCTTCCCTTTTCTGCTCCTCGATTCCTCTTAGCACTCCTTCCAACCTGTTACATAATTCTGTCTCCTTCTTTTTCCATCCACTTTCTAGCGTTTCTATTCTGTCCGTTAATCCTTTCATTTCCCTCTTTATTTCTTTTTTCAATTCCATTCTTCCCTGTGCAATTTCACTACGAATTCCTTCCATTTTCTTTAATATTATTCCTAACATTCCGGTGGCTAGACCTTCATCTTCCTCTTCCTTTCCTGATGCGTCCGGTCTCTGAGGCGTTTTCTTATTATCCTTTTTTTTTGATACCTGGTCTTCCTCCTGGGTCTCTTCTTCCGTTTCATCTTTATCCGCCTTCCAAAGTTCCGTCAGTTTCCTGCAGCCTTGGTTGTCCGTCCTACCGTTTTCTTCAAGAGATCGTCTCCCTCTTTTCCTCCTTTCCATTCCTGGAGTTTCCTCAATCTTTCTCTCTATACTTTCTGCTCCCCCTGTCTCTTTGCCTAACCCTCCTTCCTCCTTTCTATCTGTTATCTCTTCCCGGCTCTGATCCAGAGCCGATCCGTTCACTTCCCTTACCTTTTCCATTTTCCCTTCAACCACCAGGTTATACTTTACCGAAGGCGTATTGCTTTGCCGTTATGCCTCTTCCTTATCGATTTTTTTTTGGCCAATCTACCTTATCGGTTTCTTCTACGCTCTATTGTTTTCTCTTCTTTACCGATTTGATCTGGCCAGTCTACCTTATCGATTACTTCTACGTTCGATTGTTTTTCTATACCTAACCACAAAATCTTCTCCTGTATTAGCTGCCTTAATTAATCCTAAACTGTACCTCTTTTCCTAATCCTTCAAATTCCCCAACACGCTTTAAAGCTATCCTACTCACTTTCCTATTCCTTACCTAAAACAGGAGAGAATTTCCTACCTTTACAAAGGGTTTTTCGCACGCTTTCCACACACACCTTCCACACCAAAACACGCCCTCTAACCAAGTCCAGGACAAAATATATATTAAGAAGAAATGGTAATTTAGTTATGAAAAACTTTATTTGCGCAAAATCCAGCCGTACCTAAAAGGTTAATTGAGTAACAATATCATATTTATTTATAATTATTTCATGTAAAATCCATTATCTTGCTTCATACTTTTTCGTTCCCATATACACTATTTATTATTTGTCTACAAGTATTATTTTTTTTACACGATATCCTTGCTTTAATACAACACAGTTTATAAAGTATGCAATGTTTTACACATGTCTCCATCTCCAATCATCTTGTGTGATCTACATACAAAATAACAATTTCCTTCCTTACCTTTCTAATAACTCCTTTCAAAAAGATTCAAGATATTGTTCATATATTAAAATATAGTCCGATATTTTTCGATAAATTATATATCTTATAGAAGCGTCATATTTAAACAACATGTAAAGAAAATCGAGCATGCGCATTTTAATTACGGTAACTTGCACACATTTCAAAAAGATTGCAACAGCTAACTGATTAATGAAATTTTGTAGGGAGCAGTAAATAAGAATATCACAACGGTGATTAGAAATGCATGAATGAATTTTTAATCTAGCTGTACGTAAAATAACAACAGATTATTTAATGATTTTGTATGGCCCCAGCATGTAAGTGAATAAAGATGTGAAAAATAGGAGGGGGGAGGGGGGGGGGGGGGAAGTCAGTCGGAGTGATTAATGCATTGGAGATAGCGAGGGAACAAGGACGTGGGAAATGGGGTCAGGCGGACATCGGCAGCTAAGGATTCCGTTTTGTGGAACAGATCAAAACGCGGCCACGCTTGGAACAACAGTCGCAACTCGGGACTTTATGTTTTTAGTTCTCCCTCATTACTCGGAGATTGATAATCTTTGAGTAAGAAATAGGATCAACTGTTACAAGAAGTCGGAGCTACAAAAATTGTTTCAAATTGCTGCTGTCACGGAATACACCGAATCGTTTACTTGTTTCAAATGAAAGAAAGTGTCTAAAAAATGTGTCTAAAAAGTGTAAGTGTATTTTTTGAAAATGAAAGTGCATGATCTTTATACATAGAAGCTGACACAATTTCAAAAGTGCGTATTTTTCAAGAATAATGGAAAAACATATTTAAGCATGATTAGATACTATGTTGTTAAATAAACTAAACAAGAAGAATATTTATTTGTTATATATTCATTATTCATTATTTATACATACGTAGTAGATACAACTCTTCTTCACACTGTGATAAAAAGAATGGAATTGACAACTGTATATTCAATATCTGTTTTTAGGAATTTAGTTTGAAAATCCTGGATTCGGATTAGAAACTTTAGATAATAGACACTTTATTTCTTTATAAAAAGTATATATGAAATAAACTATTTAGAAAAATAGAGTGGGGTTACCGAAAAGCATTTCAACCTAAATTTAAAAAAATTAAAGTGAAATTTGAAGGGTTGTAAAAGAGGTAAATGAAAAAGTATTGATTTTTTGTTAATTTCGTTACCTAATCTTGTAAGCACAGATATAACATCCAACTTTTGTTTAAAGTTTTTCCATTACTCGTACCGTTCTTGAGATATTCGACGGGAAAGATAATCTTGCATTCTCTTTATGGGATGAAATTACCCTTTAAAAGTAGATTATAACATAAACAGGAGCTAGGTTGGTGTTATGAAAGACTTTACTCTACTGACATAGTCTATTTATAGCGTTATAAAATCTGGAGTGAGTTAGTGGTTTACAGTGACCAAAGTTTCTTGAACATTTTTCAAATAATTTACAAATGAAGAATCTATAGAAAATTTATAGAAACATTTTACGCAATATTTTTTAACAAATTTATACACTTTTTTAAGTTGATGTCCGAACAATTATTAAAACTTCAGAATTTTACATTGTTCAGAATGTATGAATAATAATAAGATGAACAATATAAATTAAATCATTACATGTTTGTACTATATTTTTCGTTACAAAGAATTCCTAAAGAATCTTCTAATGAATCAGATAATATTGATTACATTGACTGCGCTTGTTTTGTTTATCTAAATTCGAAGCCAATGAAAAAAGACTTCTCACATAGAATTTCAACAAAAATTTTAAGTCAATAAGCTATGCTTATGCACTCCAGAATTTAAATTACGATTTAACATGTTAGTAACAAAATAGAAAATGATGGTTGAAGACTTTTTTAACGTAATACCAAAAACCTGACACAAACAATTTCTTTTATGATTTAACAAACTTTCTTTTCAGAATCGTGGAAGTGTATACAAAGATGTTACAACTTCACGAGAACTTTGTTAATAATTTGTAAACGAATATTTGTATCGATTAAATTATAGGACATTCAGTTAATTTTGAAAATGGTCTAAGTCAATTCAAGCTTTAGAAACAACATTTTCCTATGAAATTCACACAAAATTTCATATCTATAATAAATTTCCATTAATCGAAACTAATAAAATTATGAATTAAAATGTTGCATAATGTAAAAATATTTTTTAATTTATTCAAATGCGATTCATTAAATATCTCGAAACAATAAATATATGACTTAGACCACTTTCATAATTATGGGCACAAATGGCAGAATGTGACAAATAAAAATTCGAAAAACAGACACATGTACATAATTAAGAAGTTGTAGCGTCTTTACCGGAAAGCCCTTTATAACCTTAAACCTCGAAATAGCTATTTGATTAGCTATTGGTAGCTATTTGGTGGTCACAGAAAGCGAATTTTCAGACGACTGTAGAGCGTAAGGAAAGAGATAAAATGATTACAGGTGTAAGACGAGCGTTACGATCCGTATACAATGTTACAGAGACAAATGAGAGCGCGCAGGATATTAATTTACAGCATGAGTCTACGGACTGTTGCCGCGGGCAAGATTTCTAAGGAGAATTGCACTGGAAGTTTCTATTATTTGCGAGTTAGAGTATTCCTGGAATCGGGAAGAATTTCTCAGCGTCACGTACCGCGCGAAATTGCAGCTTCGACGCGTAACGAATAAGCCGGCTTCCACTTGTTCTCCTTCCATCTTCATTTTTCTTGGCTGATTGCTTTGCGTCGGGAGGGTGTCAAATCTGTCGAGTCACGGTTTCATTTTCCTGTAAAATTGATCGCAGCTGATCAACCGAGACAACGTGGCGTGCCAGGCCCGGCTTGCCTTCCATACCGGCTCGTTTGCTCCTTTTTCAACCGTAATGTTTATTGTAGCTACCAGTAAAAGCCAGCCAGCCGTTAAACGCCCGATAGAAACCATTTGGTGTTGCTATCTGCCGAGAACCGCAATATATTGCGCTAATAGATAACACCGTGCACACACGACGATACGGGCAACACTAACGCGAATTCGTTTACCAAAATTACACGACCCTGCTTAATTCCTCCCAATTAGTTCGCAACTGGCGAGAAACGATACGTATTTACTTTTGCTTGTAACGTTTGGCTAGCTATTTGTCTCAGCCCTATCGAACCGAATTTATGAGCAAAGGTAGCCGTGTGTAACAAGTACACTCATTCCATGATTGCAATTAAACTTTTCTGGGATAATTATAGAGGAAAAATATGAGATGATCATTCTCGTACCGGATATTTCTAGTAATAATCTATTAGGTATGAATCAGTTCCTTTAGGTAGGAATTGAATTTTACTCTCGCGTAACCAATATTTAACATGTTGACGCCGGCGTGCATCACCGGCGTGGATCACATGTGTCTTTTCGTGAGGCGGTGTGTATTTGTTTATTCTGCTTACATTACACAAAGTAGGTAATACAAAATAGCCATTCAACAGTAGAAACATACAAGTTTAATGTCATAAACTTACCATAATTATTCAATTTTTTTTTTAAATTTCGAGTGCCGCATTATAGAGAAAACTGTGAATATCGGCGCCGGCGTCAACATGTTAAACATTCAAGTAGATGTAAGCACACCATAAATATAAAATTCCTTTTTCTTCTAAGAAATTAGTGCGACCGAAGAAAATTCTACTCATAGTAATTAGAAAAATCATGGTACAGCAAGGAGTTAACTGCAGTGCAAGAAGATAGCAAATAAGAAAGTTAGACAGATCAAAAGTTAGAATCGTGATCTCCACAATTAAGTATGCGAATTCGTGTCAGTGAATGTCAGTGTTATCCGAGAATGACGTGCACTGCGTATACCTTAGGAGAAGCATATTGGAATTTTTTCATTAAACAGTGAAGGATCGTGAAAATACTAGCAATAACAATGGATCCACGTTTTTGTGTTGCAGCGATTCTCAACTCGCTATGTACGCAATTCCTGCCGATGAATGTGTCAACCATCTTGTACATGGTGAACTACGAACAATATGGCCGAAGTACAGCCAGTGCTCAATACTTTCTACAGCTGGCTGGCTATCTTGGAATTCCGGTGATTGCCTGGAATGCCGACAACTCGGGATTAGAACGGGTAAGTCTTCCCTTCAGTTCTTTTCCCCGCAAGTCTATTCACGGCGAGCACTTTGTTCAGTGTGCAACGTGATACATATGCATATTTTTATGCAATAAATTAACAGGAATCTAAATTGAGCAGAACTTTCAATGCTACTAATAGAACAATAATTTTGAGCATTACTAATGTGCACACAAATATATTAAACAATCATACAATAGAGACTTAATGGTAAAATTTAATCTCGTATTAGTTACGTGTTTTAAGCTAATATTTTCTCATTCTCAGAAGATGAGAAATAAAATTGATTATTATACTTGTATTATACAGAATAAGACGTTTAATTCTTAATGTTGCATATATTGTATAATGCTGTTTGGTATAAAAAGCAGCCACTTTCGCTTTTTATCAAGACATGAAAATCATTTAACAAAATGTGAGACGCTTACACCTGTATCACTGGCTAGCTTAATCGCTCACATGTTTCCATCGATTTGTGGTGGACAACATTTTGCATTAAATTAAACATGAATTAAAGAATTATTCTGTATTTAATAGACCGACATGATCAAGCGTTGCACATTATAATTAAAAACCCCAAGATGTCCCTCGTATTTTTATGAAAAAAAAACGACTTTCGTTCGGAACATTTTATTATACAACATGTAGTTTACAAGAAAAATTCTGGTGTACGAGTTAAATGAATCACCCTGTATACAGGATGCAGAATGAAAAGAGTGACCAACGAGAAACGAGATTAGCTGGCGCAAGCTAGTAAACGAAATTGGGCTTTGTTCGTTGGCTTAAACGATTCGCGTGAGCTGATCTCGCCTTTCATTGATCACTGTTTTTCATTAATAACTTGTAAAAAAAAGCTGCGGATTGCATTTGTATTCAGGAGAAAGTTACTTCAAACGAAAACAGAAATTTTTCTTCATTTTTCGATTTTGAGTTACTTTTAAGTTGCAACTAAATTAACAATGTTACAAGAAATGTATTTAGTAATTACGCAAATTGTATGAACATTGTTAGCCTACATAACTTTTATGATTAAACTTCAATTTTAAACTCGTATTTTATAAATTACGGTTTTAATTAGCATCAGCACTGTAGACGCCAATAGGCGTCCAGAAGAAATTTCGCCTGTTTCTCCCGTCTATTATTAAATTATTAAATATTGTAAAAAGAAGCTTAAAATTAATGTTCACTTCAAGCAATATTGGTTTAATTTAATAGAATTCAGTGTTTTTAATATTTTAATATACTTCCTCAGAAAAACGAAAAACTTACCGTACCCAGTGGACGTCGCGATTTAATATTCGTGTCGTACCGTAGGCCAGCGCGTGCCAAAATCTGCCGTAGCCAAAGGGTTAAAAGAAAAACAAATAATTATAAGTAACGAAAAACAAACATAACAAATTTACATATAAAAAACATAATAAATTATATTTAAAGTATTTAGGTGAACAGCCTGCATAATATGTATATTTGATATGCTATTCCGTAAAATTTTACTATCATCCGAGAAAAGCTTAATTTTTAGTTCCCTATTCGCTTCACAAAAGCAATCAATTCCGCATTATGAACGAAATCCACGAAGAGTGCTCAACTAATCCTCTGATGTTCCTACTTATCTGAAACAGATAGATATAAAGCCATTTCCAGATTCGTGGAATTTCAATATAAATTTGTCAGTTGAATACGTCCAGCTACTTCCAACCTTTTGTTTTACTCGTTTTTTCGAGAACCGTAGGAGATCGTAAATCGCACCGTGCAATCGTAAATCCTCGGTCATCTTCTTCTCTTCTTACTGAAATGGTGAATTGCGATACGTTCGTCGATAAAGTTATTACAGTGGAACCTCGATTATCGGACCTCCTATTTAATAGAACGATCGGTTATCGGAACATCTGCTAACCGAAAATTCCATTAACAAAACTTCGTTTATCGAAATGTTCGATTATCCAAACGATATTGTCTGAGGAATACACTAGATCTTCTTCTAAGGATCATGTTTACATTTGGGTACTATTAGGTTGTCAAGTATGAAATGGAGCAAAAAATGCACGTAATTGAATTCGATTTTATTTCCAATAAAAACGTTTTATTTTTAATCAAAGTATGCACCCATATCATCGATACACTTTTGCCATTTTAGAGGTAACTCATTTATTCCTTTGCTGTAGAAGCCTGGATCACGGGAGTCGATGAACTCTTGAGACGCCATTTTGACAGCCTGTGCGGAATTAAATTTTTTTCAGATAAAAAGTTATTTAAATTTTGAAAGAAATGATAGTCAGTGGGAGGGCAAGGTCTGGCGAGTACGGTGGGTGACGGAGGGTTTCCAACTTCAACTCCTGTAGCTTTGACACGGTCATTCGTGTGGCACGTGGCCGAGCGTTGTCGTGCAGGAGAATTGGAGTCATTCGATTAACTAATTTTGGCTGCTTAATCGCAAAATTTCTCATTATTTCGTCTAATTGATAATAGTAGACATCCGCCGTGATCGATTGGCCAGGTTCCACAAAGCTGTGGTGGATCACACCTTAGCGAGACCACCAAACAGTGACTATCAGCTTCTTCTGGTGGATGTCTCGTTTTTTGGTGGTTCATCTTTGTCCAACCATTGCGATGAACGTTTACGATTATCGTACATGATCCATTTTTCATCGCGCGTAACGATTTGAATGAGAAATGATTCGGCTTTGTTGCGAGAAAGAAGAGAAAGACATGCGTCGAGTCTGCGTTCCTTCTGTGCATCAGTCAATTCGTGCGGTATCCACTTGTCCAGTTTTTTCACTTTACCGATTTGTGCCAAATGAGTCAAGATTGTTTGCTTTGATACATTGTACATTAATGATAATTCACGTGCATTTTGGCTGGAATTCGCTTCCACAGTGGCTTCAGGACGTCATTATCCACCTGATTCTTAGGTCGACCACCTGGTTTAGTAGACAGGTCGAAATCTCTCGAATGAAATTTCTTAAACCAACGGGCTACAGTCGCGTTTGTAACCACTTGAATGCCGAACACACTATTGATATTGACGACTGCCTGCCATGTTATATCTCCACGGTAGAACTCATACTTCATCAACATACGAATTTTAACTGATTTCCATCGTCTCACTTAATCGCCTATACAAAAAGAAATTGTAATTTTTTTCAAACTGAAATATGCGTTAGAAAGAGGAAAAGATGTACCTTTCACACGAAAAACAAATTATGCCAAAATACGGCGTCTAAATGAGACTACGTGCAATTGAAATAAATAACATGAACTTTGCTCCATTTCATACTTGACAACCTAATATGTTTTTCTTCAACTTTCCATAATAGAAAAATAGATGTATTCGATTGTTCAAACGACCGGTTATCGATGGTCCGGTGTCATGTTTTGGATCTGATAATCGAGGTTCTAGCGTACTATTCCATGCTGGAAAGATAGCATAGAGAAAAATGCAAGACCAATTCCCCCACCAACCCATCCATGTTAACGCTTTCACAGAAATAGGGTAAACGCGTTTCCCTTATTGGCAGAAATGATCCTCTATTTTCCCTTATTGGCAGAAGAGTCTGTCCGTTTGGAAACAAACAACGTGACGTCACTATCTCCGTCTCGCTCCCCCAGTCTCCTTCTAACCTCTTCTGCTTTGTTGTCATTCCAGACTTTTGATTATTTTCACTATACTGCCGACGTCACCACAGTGGCGTAACGCACATGGTACCATCCAATATGGCGTGGTGTTCCGTTGTTGTTTTGTTTAAGTAACAATAAGTTGCACACGTCAGCATGTTTTTGTTTTTATAAGTACTTGTGCCCCTTCATTATGACAGACGAAAGGGAAGATACAATTATTCATGATAATGCGCAGACAACTTGTCTAATGTTCCAATCGACTTTGCCGTATGACATTGAAGAAAGAAACTGCCATGTATGTTCCAAAAACGGTGTCGAGGACTCGTCAGATGGATGATCGAGATCCTCTGAATATTGCACTTGGTGCCTACTAGTTCAAAGGACTACCCACTGTTGTGGGACTAAATGAATGACTTTATTTGTAACACGTAACCTAACCGTTACGCGTATCTCTCTATATCTTCTGTACTGTACTATTTGACTCTCTACTGTGTTCTGTCCTGTCTGAAGCTCTGATCTGTACTGTTTGAAGCTATGATGTGTACTAAACTGTACTGTTTGGATCTATAATCTATTCTGATTTTCGCCAATTCTCTTCATCAACCCCCTTTTTTGGGCCTCGAGTGCCCCTCCCTTTCCCAGAGTCGGGAAAAGCCTGGCTAGTCCTTCCAATGTGTCCGGGGCAAGTTGTCTGTGGTGGGGATGACTGGGCGGGCCGCTTGCACTCGCGGGTGGACAGGTGTTTTGACAACGCGCTGAAATTCCAGCTGGCCAGGATTGCCGATGCCGATACCTGGCGACCGATTCCCTTCTTCCTTAGTCTTGGGAGGCATCTTTTTTGGCAGGGTTCCTCGGACCTGTGAGACTAAATGATGGCATTACCTTCATCATCCTGATATCTATTTAATTTTATGTGCCACATGTTGGCTGCGGACCGGTCCGCTAACAAAATTGCCATAACCCTAACCGAATTGTTGAAAAACTCACAGATGGTCGGTCATACGATAAAGTCATTTCAAAACCTCTTGCCTTAACAAATGGAAAAAGAAAGACAACAAATTTAATGTGCAAGTCTTGTGGAGTTGCGTTACATCTTAACCAGTTAACTGTGCGGATCTGTTTGCAAAACACCCACTAGTATGTGTCGCGATAATCAAACGATGACGACGGAAGAAATGAATCCAACTCAAATTATTTATAATTTTCATTTGTTTGTTTCATGTTGTCTTAACCTCTAAATATTTTAAACATATTACAATTTATGAATATAATTTAGTTTTCACCGGAATTACAATTTAAATATCAGACTGTAATAAAATTTTACGCATGACGGATGTAATCGTCATGACACCAAATTCTGTCACATCTCCATGAAGGATATATATTCGTCAACCACACTTAAGTGGTTAAAGATTGTTTTGCTTCGTATCATCTACAAGAGAAAAAATATTGAGTAATTACCAAAGAAAATGTAAGTGAAGAAATGTATAAATCAAAGAAATTTTACATTTCTTTACATATGTATATTTTCGAAATTTCATGAAAATAGGGAGACAGGATTGAAATAACCCTAAGAATGACCGACGATAAGCGAAGAGACGTGCGGACGGCGAAGTGTTACTAGCTAAGTTACACGCTGAACAAAAGACGTGATTATCCCCTTGCTCTTCGCATCGATTAGCTTATTGATCTTCTTATTTGCCAATAGAAGTGGCTTTCGGAGGGTTATTGACAAGTGGGGTCTGCAGGTCAGGCGGAACGAGCAGGATACCTCCCATGCAATTGATGTACGTGTGTCTGTGTGTCTGTGTGTGTGACTGCTTCAGTCAATAGAGTCGAAAATGCGTGTGAGGAAGTACGCTCCGACTCCGATCAATCGGACCTGCATTCTTACTATATGTCACCGCATTCCTGTCATGGTTCCACTTGAACTCACCATGGTACAGGCTAGGCTACTTGCTTAGTATTGACGCAAAATGTGTGAAAATTTTGTTCGATCAAAATAATGTTCCTAAAGTTTGCAAAACATAGTGGAGTCGGTTACTGTGGAACATAAAATGTAAGACATATTCAGTTTTTTAATTCAAGAATAAACGAAATGAAAAAATATAATATGTTCTATTCGATAAATATAAAGTTAATTATAGCTAAAACGAAGTCAAAAATACAGCAGTTTGGTCACACCACAGTAACTAGTACCACTAATATTACCACTATATTTATTATTACCCTACCATTACATTTACCCTATCGTAATAGTCGACACTCATATATCAGACGAAAATATAATTTTGGATAACGATTACCCACACCCTGTCTCTAAGAACACCTCAAATCCAGCAAACAGAGAAAATAATAAAAACGATTGTATTCTGCATTATTTCAGAAAGCATCGCAGAGCAACCTGCAACTACAGTTGGCGCCATCGTTGGAGCACCAGACGGCCGCGATGCTGAGCATCCTCGAGAGATACAAATGGCATCAATTCAGCTTAGTCACTTCGCAGATAGCAGGCCACGACGATTTCGTGCAGGCAATCCGCGAGAGAATCTCGGACATGCAGGATACTTTCAAGTTCACTATACTCAGCTCGACCCTGGTCACAGACGCGGCCGACCTTGCCGAACTGTCCAAAAGCGAGTCCAGAGTGATGCTTCTCTATTCGACCAGAGATGAGGCGAACCGCATTTTGAAGGCCGCTAAAGACTACAAGATGACTGGAGAGAATTACGTGTGGGTGGTCACGCAAAGCGTCATCGAGAACCCACAGACGCCGCCCAGTCAGTTTCCAGTTGGGATGCTCGGTGAGTGACGCTGCTCGTTTTCATTTCTGCAGGATTACGTGCTCGAAACCCGTTCCACCGTGTCGGCGGAACTTGTTCCGCAAGATTGCCGTAAGCTCGTCCGTGTAATTTTATTAGGCGAATTTGTAAAGGTGGTTTCCTGCGCGAACAATCCCAAAGACGAGCGCCGCCAAATTTTCGGGCAAACAGAACGGTCAAAGGTCTCGCGATTTTCCAAATACGATATTATCAAGTATTTATCGTGAATGGATACCAAGATATACAAAAATCCTTAAAGAAAGTCCTTAAAGAAATCATTTGAAGAACGTTTTGCCAGAAAAATATATGTTATAAAAATGTACTTTTCATTTTTTTTTATAAAAGAAATTTTTTTTTGTTAAAAAATCATCGGTTTTAGTAATCCATACACAATTTTCGTTAATATCACATGCCCCCGAACCACAGTTAAAATTTCAACATGATTACTTCATTTTTATTCGAGTTATTTTAAAATTAACATTAATTGACTGCACTATAAATCTATACACTGGTACGGTGAAACTAAAATACACTGAATCTGTATTGATATTTATAATAGGATGTTCCTGAAAGATATACCAGGTAATTTCTCACGTAAAAGTATGAAAAAATGAACGATAACTTTTTCCGTTTGGGGCTTAGTTTTCAAGAAAATCGAGTTTGAAAATTTACTCTCAGAAAAATAAAATATACATACATTTGCATGTACACTATTATGTATGGATATGTATAGCAGCGTCGACTCGGGAATCTCATTGAATTTTAAAGCCTTATGACTCGGTGTAACTAGCTCAGAAACTTTAGGGTTTCAGATTTAAATTTTATATTTGTTTATTTTGAATAGTCAGCTTAATAAGTTTTTGTTTGCTAAAATATTTGGTATAAAACATAGAAGATAATTCATTGGTGATTCATCACTCACATTCACAATTTCACGCGTAAATTTAATTTTTATTATAAATTTGTATAAAAATTTTATAGTTTTATATAATGAAAAATATATTATGTTTTTATTAAACCCTTTAATATTATTTATAATAAAATTTCTTTCCAAATCTTCCTAATTAAGTTTTTATGAATAAAACAATCGGGATACATTTCGATATTCGTATTATTTGTCAGATATTCATATATCTTCCAAAGTCAGCGGGGATGTAAGAATCAATCCCTGTGTCAAGATTATAAAATTTTCAGCAACAATAAATGGATCCTGAAGGATTTTCATTGGTTATTCGTAGCCGTCGGGAAATCACTGGAGCAATTTTTCAACGGCGATACGCTTATACGATCCGTGTTCCAAAATGAAGAAGATTCGGTAGGGCACACAATGTTCGACGTATTCCAGTTCGACAGAATTCGATAAATTTATTCTTTCTCGAAGGGCAGTTGCGGTAGACTCTCGAGGAAGACATCAATTTCCGATTTCCGTGATTCTCTCCAAGCTTCGGAATATCCTTTTCAATAGCCAGCCAGTCGAGACAGTCGGTCGTTCGTTTGAGAAACACTTATACCTGAAGAATTCTCCTTTTTTTCAGCCTATCTTGGAAATGAAATAAACAAAATACGTCGTTGAATTAATCAAACATCACGAAAGTTATTTCATATTATCACTGGTCGAAGTTAATGCAATCGACATTTTGAATTTATTCACAGTAAATTCAAATATGACATGACTTGCACACCAAATTCACCCTTCAGTAAATGAAATTCACCTTCTCGCTGTGGCGCGCTATGAAAATTGGAAAATTTGGAGGAGCGAGGAGCGGGAAAAGAGAGGAGAGACTGTTTCGACCTGGGCCCGCTAGGGGACTCGTCAGTAAGGCGTTCTAGCGGGCCCTGACTTAAACAGGGATAAGGGCAAGAATGGTGTATACAGTCAGTCCCATAAGTATTCATACCCCCATTGCTTATAAGAAAAATCTGTTGAAATCAAGGGACGCACGTGAGATTTTGCAATAAACTTTGTATTATGAATAAACACATGTATAAAGTTTATTTATACCAGATTATAACAAAATTGCTTAACTAATAACAAAAAGTCCACAAAAGTATTTGTACCAGTGTAGATTTTATTATATCGACAAAGCTTCGAACTAGACTACTTTGTTGGCATTCACCCAACCGACTGTCAAGTGTGGAAATAATTATTGATGTGAAATGACGGTGTAACAAAACAAAATGGACTCTGCTAAGAATTGTACGAACACTTTTGTAGACTGACTCTATACAAATCGGGACGGTTTTATGTAGTTGCGGGAAGGAATCCATGTGGTGGCGAATGGCGGAGGTAGTCGCCACATCGCAAATCAAATTCACCTTTACACGAATCAAATTCATCCTCTTAGAGACGAAGTTGTCCCTTTCGCGAATCAAGTGCTTCCACTTTGTTTCCTAAAGCATTCGGAACAAAATCAAATCCAATATAAAGTTGTTCTGAAATTTTTATATTTATTGTATACATATGATAGTGATCTAAAAGATCATTTTACAGGAGTCATGAGAATGTCTGAATAATTTCAGTCAACAAATTCGGAGGTAATAAGATCCATCAAATTGAGCTACACACGCTAAAGAAATAGACGGTATCTGATTTATAAAGTTCACAACTGATATAAACAATTACAAGATTCTAAGCCGCATAGGAAACAAGAAAACAGGTCAGTTTTCACCCAGCAGAAATATTATTGAATAACAAACCCTGTCCAAAATCTGGTATCATTTACGAAATAAATAACATCGAACAATATAAACGGTCTATCGCAAACATTTCAATTTCTGTTTGCTTTAGAAATATCGAGTAACATAGCAAGTAATACACGTATAACAAAATGTAAAGAGATTACCCAAGTTTTTCATCGAAGTATGTAACAAGAAAGGCTTCCCGTTTTCCTTGTATTGAAGCGTTTAAAAGCTAAAAAGAAAGTATTCTGCAGCACCACCGCAGCGTTATCAGACTAGATCATGTGGAAAGGGGACGAGAAATCGTGGGAAAATGAATTCAGATCCCAAGAGATCGCGCAGTGGTATTGATAAAAAAAACTTTCCCCTTTTTCCGCCGTTTGAAGCCGGAACAGCAATACCCAAAAGCCAGTTCTGTTTGTGTGCACAGGCTTCCATCGATTTTCGAAACTGTTTCTGTGAACTTGTCATTGTGAGATCATGTTTCATCCGCTTGAATTCTAAAACGCGGGAACAATGGAATAACACCGGACACGCTTGAATAAAAATCTGTGAAACTTATTGGAGCGCATCGAGGTTTGCGGGAAACTGTACCATGAATTCTTCTCACAAGTATCGCGCAGCAGCGATGCGTTTATACGTATAATGGTGCGCGTTTGAAATAGGATTTTTCCTATACATCTCATAATTAATGTATGCCATTGAAACATTTAATATCTGCTTACTTTTAATGTCAAGACCTACGCGCAATTGCTCGGTTTGCAGACTTTCACGAAAATTGAATTTAAGTCTTCCACTTCACGTACAATATAGGAAATATTTATTTCAATTAAGTATTTTCGATTCATATTATAAAATATATACATTAAATGCTTATTATTTATTTGTAGAATTAATTAAGTATTTCAACTAGTATTTCATTTGATACAGAAATAAATGACTATTCCAAATAAAGTATATGTAACAAAATTGAGAGAAATATTATTCTTTAAATCATATTTCTATTGAAATATTTGTACCATAGCCTGAGTCGATAGAACTCGATTTCTAAATCCCAGTTAGATGAAAATCTTTGACGCGTTATAAAGGAGAGACTATTTCCAAAGTTTATGGTTTCTCGAAAACAGGTACGCGGCATGTCGACCGCGTCGCGGACCAAAGCAACTGTTTCGGAAATCACTTTCGTGTCAATTCTCATTCCAGGTGTACATTTCGACACGAGCACGGAAAGGCTGGTCAGCGAGATAACAACCGCAGTCAAGGTTTACGCGTACGGAGTCGAGGATTTCCTGAATGACGACAACAACAGGAATCTGAGTCTAAACACCCAGATTGCATGCGAGGGAAGTTACGGGGAGTCGCGATGGAATACTGGAGACCTGTTTTTCAAGTAATTTCTTTCTGTAACCCTATTGAATTGCTTATAACTTCGTACGCGTTCGTTTAATAATTACTTGCTTCGTGAAAATAGAGAACTTTTAAACGTTTTAAATATTGTAATAATTTAAATATTACATATACAATAATAATATGAATTGTACGATTAAATCGTGTTCGACGTAACGTAAATATTCTACTATCCAAATATCTGTCGCTTGAGCTCTATGTTATTAGAATACGTTTCACATGCAAATATTAGTTTGCTGGAAAGGTAATTTCGTTTATCAAGGGAAAAAGGAAGACAATTTTTTAATATCGTTCCACGAATTTTTGTATGCCTTTCCGCTGTCTATTTGATTATTCTGAAATCCAGTGTTTTGAAAGAATCATATTCTATATCGGGAAAATGATATAACCTTTCCAACTCAAAGCCACCTTATACGATTTATTGCGTTTTATGCATTTGAAATTGTTCTGTTTTTACAATTTTGAAACGTAGATTTTGATAATGTAAAAATAATTATAGGACATGGTAGAACAATTATTAACGTCGTGAGAGTCAATACTCGAGTGCAAAGTGTTAATAAATCTTACACGAAGAAGAAAATTACTTTTCGGACAAACTAATGGTTTAGTCAATAGTTTAATCAGTGATCTATAACTGTGATTTCTAACTGTATCCTTAGAAAGAAGATTGAAAATTTTAATAGTTTCATTCGAGCCGTGGTCTAAAACCTTCTGCAATATTAAAATACTTTTGAAGAAAACTATATCAACGAAGGATTTCTGGATCGAATTTGTATACGGCAATCAAGTGTCTTCTTTCTTTTTCAGGTACTTGAAGAACGTGTCAGTAGAGCATGATCCAGCAAAACCTAACGTGGAGTTCACTCAGGACGGAGTCTTGAAAGCGGCTGAACTGAAAATTATGAATCTACGTCCGGGTGTGAGCAAACAACTCGTCTGGGAAGAGGTGAGTGACGTAGACGCACGCGTTTTTAACATTTCGCCATTGCACAGCTTCTTGGCATTCGTAAATTCAAATGGTGCGCGATTTGCATAAAGTAATCTACGATGTCAACGTCAAAACATCTCGGAAATATACGACGAGTTCGTTAACTCTGGTATGATCTAGAAATTAAGGATTCAAATTGGATAATGAGGCGCGGGGAACGCAACCTTCCTTTTTATTTATTGCATTATCGAATTCTGTGCGCAGAATCGGGAAATGGAAATGATGTAATTATCTTTCGCACAGTGTTGAAGTTGTTAAGGAACTCTTAACAAGTTGTACCGTCACGTTGCGCCGACGAAATGATGCCGCAGCGATGTCGCCAAAATGACGTCGTAGTGGAAAGTTGTCGATAATGCTTAAGAAACTTAAGAATTCTGCGGAAAATGTAGTATCCTCCTTTAAAAAAGTATATGTATTAAATGATGGATTGACGTCTTGTTACAATCTTCTTATAAAATAAACTGCTCACTTATTTACATAGTATCTGACATTTCTGAAATGTCGAAAATGATTTGCCTTTGCAATCTTGCTTATCTTCAAAATAATAAAAAAGATGGAACGCTAAAAATAGTAAGTTCTGTTTTAAAGAAGACAAGTAGCTTCTACAGGTGAATTGTAAGTATCTTTTAACCCTTTGCACTTGATGCCATTTTAACTGTAATTCTAAAGTAACTTTTCTGACATATAGCATTTCCATTTTCTATAACAAAATATTTTTTATGCCTATGACATTTGTAACTCATGAATCAACAGTTGTACTTTTAATAATTTCTGAAATCTAAATTTTCATAATATAAAAATTATTTTGACACGTGCTGTAACAATTTTAGTGGTGCCTTAGAGTCACCATTCGAGTGCAAAGGATTAAATGTAGATTTAGATATTTGAAATCTTGCGGAATGTTTAAAGAGATGGCACTTTATTATGATGGTCTTCAACTCGAGCTCTTCGCTCTAAGTCTCTTTCCACAGTCTCTCGAACTGTTAAATCGGAATATATTGTTGCAGGGAACTGTACGTCAGAGGTATGAATTTTATGAAGTATGAGAAATGAGGATATCGGAGATTTAATTGTTGTTAGAATATTGGGAAGACAGTAAAGTGGGTAATAACTTTGGTCACCTGGAATATCTCAGTTATTTTTCGTGATACAGAAAAATTTTCTTAGTAAAAGTTTCAAAGGGGTCGCATTATGACAGTATTATTATAGTAGATGAAAGAATTTTTAAGATTTTAGAGTTATCTTCAAATTTTAAATGACATGCTATACTTTCATCTTCCTAATCAAACAGCGAATATTTAAGCGAATATTTAAAAACTAGAGATTCTTTCACACACACATACACACACATACACACGCGCGCGCGCAAAATATTGCTGCCGCATTGTTGAGGCGATATTGCTTAAAATATTTATAATAATGATATTAGTGCTATCACAGTTTTTAACTCGTTTCAGTAAGTACAGCACCATATGTTATTACAGCAGAACGGTTACAGTATATGCATGCGTGACTAAATACGGATTGAGCGACAGATCCGCCAAGCCAACTGAATGAAATGGAGAACAGAAGAATCTTTCGATTCAATACACGGTATGTTAGGGCGAGAGATATAGAAATGACTTTATGGTATGGCTGGCCATCTGTGAGTTTTTCAGCAATTCGTTTTAAATGCGTTTAGGATTATTACAGTCGTTAGCGGGCCGGTCCGCAGCCAACATGTGGCAAATAAAGTAAATAGATTTCAGGATGATGAAGGTAATGCCATCATTTAGTCTCACAGATCCATGAAGCCCCGCCATAAAGTCCCAAGACTAAGGAAAGGGACTCGGCCGTCAGGTATCGGCATCAGCGATCCTGGCCAGCTGAACTTTCAAAACATTGCCAAAAACATCCGTCCACCCCCGAGTGCATGCGGCCCGTCTAGTCATCCCCACCACAGACAACGTGCTTCGGGCACATTGGAAGGGATGACTAGGTTTCCCGCCACTCTGGAAAGGGGGGGGGGGGCGCGTAAGGCCCAAAGAGGGGTTGCAAATCAGAACAGATTCAAACACAGAAAGGTACAGACCTTGAGGCAGTATAGATTCAGTCACAACTCAGAAAGGTACAGACCTTGAGGCAGAATAGAGTCAGACATAACACAGAAAGGTACAGACCTTGAGGCAGAATAGATTCAGTCACAAGACAGAAAGGTACAGACCTTGAGGCAGTATAGATTCAGTCACAACTCAGAAAGGTACAGACCTTGAGGCAGAATAGAGTCAGACATAACACAGAAAGGTACAGACCTTGAGGCAGAATAGATTCAGTCACAAGACAGAAAGGTACAGACCTTGAGGAGAACAGTACAGATTCAGACAATTCAGTACAGTACAGAGATAGACAGAATACGTAACGGTTAGGTTACGTGTTACAATTAGGAACAGTTTTTAGTCCCACACACAGTGGGTGGTCCTTCGAGTATAGTAATAGGCACCAAGTGCAATATTCAGAGGATTTCGTCATACATCTGACGACTCCTCAACACGGTACAAAATGATTTTTTGACCAAGCCATATTTCATACATCACTTATTCATACCATTCTATATGTATATTGAAACAATAAGTGACTCCAAAAAGTTAATAAAAGGAAACTTTAGCTATATTGGGAAATAAATAACTATAAAAAATGGAAAAATAGATTTTCTACTTTAATAATTATAGAAACTGTGTTGCAATTTTGTAATAAAGCCATAAATGTTATTTGAACATTTTTCTTACGTTATTTGAAAGCTGTACATGCAGCATTAATTACATACATTAATTAACATACATTTGATTCTAACAAATATATCATGAAACTACTGAACGAAAATCCTTGCATTTCTGTTTCAACAAAGTTATACGAAACGTTTATAAAAACCGTTTCCCTAGGCGATTGCCTTTTACTCTGAGGATTCATTCACCGGCTATGTACATACATATAAATCGCCGACAATAAACGCGCTGTACCCTCCGTTGCTTCCAGCATTACTGGAGTTGCAGCTGGTAGCTGCTGATTTTTCTTTTAAATTAACGTTGATGCCTTTACCCTTTTCATTGCGAGCAGTAAATACACTGCATTCTAGCGAGCTTTTGTAATATACGACATTAAAAATGAGAAATATTCAACGGAATGTGGATCCAAACCTGTTAAAGCTGTTGAATTAAAATTTGAAACTATTGAAATACAGAGAGTGTGGTGATTACATCTGTAAACACATAGATAATTAATATAATTTATATTCTTCTAACTGGTATCGAAACATTTTCTATTCACTTCTCACTCACATATTTCGCCTGAACCATTAATGAGATTTCAAATGAAAAGTTTGAAACGGACGCACTGTATAACACATTTAAACCAACCACAAAAATTAGTTAAAAAAAACAGCACGGTCGTAAACAATAATTATAGCTGTCTGATATACTAAAATTTTTCAAATGAAAACTTTGTAGCGACGTTAAAAATTAATGAACGTCAACTATTTCATTATCATACCAATGTTGAATTAAATATGTATAAAACGAACTGGAGTCCTTTAGTAAAAAAATATTTTTTTCTGCAGCATATTAACACCGTATGTGCATACAAAGTTAATTTTTTAAGAACTCTGTCACCCACATATGGGTGACACAGTAATCAATGTGTTAATATTATAATTATGATATACTTTTCGAAGAACGTAATTTTGACGTACTGTGTTAATGATATATAGGAATAAATTTCATTAATACTATAATTATTAAAAAAAAGTATTAAGCAAACCTTAAATCTTGTAATACTTTCAATGTTCTAGCGTTAATGAGATATTATTACTCATCAAATTTCTCTTTTTGTAGAATAACCTACGAAAATGGGAATTTTCATAAAGATCGTTAATTTATTATGGGCTATTATGAACCGAAATCACCGTGCGCCGTTAGCATGAATAGTCTCTCGAGACTCTGCTGAAATCTACCCTACTTCTTTGGAAGCATGCTTAGAGGGTGCAACGCCACGCCGCGGCTCTTTTCGCATACTGGATCTTACAGGTTGCTGACTCGCTACCTGATATCAAATGGTTACGATTTCGATGGTCTGCTGACCCGGCACCCAGTCCGCGATAACATAACTTTAGAAAGTTCAACCATGGCCCCATGTCGGTGGTATCCTAGGCTAACGGTAGCATTGAAATCTGAAAACATCGGATTTGCGCGGCGAAGCGCGATGATGCAGATAAAACTAAGAAAATGACAAGAGAGATACGCGATCCGAAATGAATAAAAGGAAACGAACCCATTAGCCGACTGTAGAAAACCTCTCCTATCTTACTTTCGCAGTCAACTTCGCTGAATGTATTTCTCACGATGGGAAATGATATTTTTTACGTCATTGCTACGCCAGGCAGTAAATACGAATTGACGGTTTTCATGCATCGTTGCACACAATATTCTTTTAATGAACGTAACACGACTAGACTGGGATCATTATAAAAATTCTCATTGTTCGGTTGCTTTTCTTTCATTCAAGATTGTTTGATATCTTTCTACTTTACGAGCTTTTTTAATCCATTCACTAGCCTGCAAAGTCACTCGCAATGAAGAACGTAACAAAGGTACTGCTAACATGTTCAATGCCAAACGTCGAACTCTAAAATTCCCATAAAATCAAAGTAATTTGCTTAATGAAACTGAGAATAGAAAGTGAAAATTTGGGATAGCGATTGACATTTTTACGATAAAAATGAATTTTGTATCCTGGTAAAAAATTTCTGTCACAGTCAAAGAGAAGGAAAAATTGTTTATTCAATTGAACTAAACACGTGTTCGACCGAGTACGCTCCATTCGCTTCTATGAACTTGTGCCATCGCAATTGCGACATTCCGTAACAGTCCCTTGAGTTCGGCGCAGTCTTCGCCGACTTCCGAGTGAACGATGCCCGTTAGGTCGACACGACAGGTGTCACGGATCGGTGATTAATCGCGAAAGAGTGGCGAACTTTATCCAGCGTGGGAAAAAGTGAGCAAGAGAAAAGAAGTAAATGGAACCGAAAGTTAGCGGTGTTGTCGCCACGGAAAACAGAACTGGTGACGAAGAAAAGCGGCCCGGGCAATGAAAGGGTAAGGGAAAAGCGCTGAGCTATCGAAGCTCACGGGATGAAGGAACAATAGTGAGTCGGCAGAGGGTGCCAGGGAATATCTGTGCGATGGACGGTCTGCGTTTGCACCGAGCGGAGCCATGTCTGCCGTAATAAAACGGACATCTTTAATCTAGACTGACCTAATTCCTCGTCGTCGATACCGCATAAAAAAGGAAGGAACTAAAAAGAAAGAAAGAAAGAGAGAGAGGGAGAGAGAAAGGGGGGAAGAGAGGAAGCTTCCGTGCGCGCACACATGATTCCTGGAAGTTGCGGCGAAATTCATTAGAAAAATGTTACGGTGTTCGGAGGAAGGAATACAGTAATACTCACTTAACCCTTTTGACCTGAATTTTTTCTATTCACATTTTAGTTAGTTTCTTAGATAGATATCGATAATACTAAGGTAGAGAATAGCTACATATCGATTTTGGAAGTTATGCAATAATGTTGATAATTAGGACACATGTGTCTCGTCAGTTTTTTTTAGTGGCACCGTAAGACATGTGTATCCCGGTAGTGGTAAAGATAGACATATATTCTCAATTCTTTGTCAGTATAATATATATGTATGTTACATTAAAACAATTTTTGATCGGATCACTGGGTATGAAAAAACCTGGTGACTAAATTATATGATATAACTAAAAACATAATCATTTGGAACTTGTTTGTACGAAATGAATACTTTGCACTGTAAATTGAGAGCCTCTGACTCGAAAATTATGAAAAATTGCCAATTTGTGCGTAGAAAAACGAAATTTTTGTCACTTGTACTCTGTAATCACATTGTCTACTGAAATACAGCTACCTAAACTGGGCGCAGTTAATGGCGAGAGACGAGGTGGAACGTGTCGTTCTAATTTATGGGTTACAGATTTTGAAAATTCAAGCATTCACTACCGTGTTACCTCACCGACGCCTGCAAATTATATTCGGTTAATGGAGAGGAACACGACCTCGTTAAAGTCGATATCAGGGGGTTGAAGCTCGGCCGCGACCTACTCGCTTTCGCGGATTAAATGTAGGCTACCTTTGACCTGGCAATTCGCTAGAAATTAAAATCTTTGGCCGCTGGTAGGCCACCATTCAGCGACCAGCGTCGGACGCACATCGTTTTTAGTTGTACGATGCAATTTGCGACTTCGCGCGATGACTTTTTCTAGAGCGAGCCAACCAGCCACCCTCATATGCGTTCCAGGTCAAAGTAAATTGGAAACGAATACGTGCAGGCTTGAATAATGTTTCAAAACGTCTCCTCGAGCACCCCATTCAGGATTATTTCACGCTGCCTCTGATTTTCTCCTGGTGATATATAGTACAGTGACAAAACTAGGTAAACACCTTTTAAAACGGTATAACTTTTTTTAAAAGAGAACTAAACAACTTGAATTTTTTTAGTTGCTACAAGGACTCTCCCAGACTAATGGCGATGACTACTATACTTTATTTGATTTTGCTAGTGCTGGAAATATATACCAGATTTGTAACCTGATTTAATCTCCTACCTTCTATGGTTAGAGCAAATGTTTATAATCATGATTGTACTGTCAACAATTTGTACTACTGCAAATAATCGAAAATTTCTTATTCTAAAATAAATAATTATTTTATCATCTTGGTAAATGATGTATTAAATTGTAATTGTAGTTAGAGTACTTATAATTCTACATCTTCCGGAATTTTGTTTTCTATTTTCTTCGTAACATTTACAACCGTGAATATACGCTAACAAAGCATCTGGCGAACGTTCATGTTACTGAAAATGAACGCAACCACCTCATTATAGTTTCCATCATTCGCACCTTTGTTCCCATCGGTAAACCAATGCACGCGTGAGCAGAATAATTTACGAAATTCATAGTGACCACGTTAGATCATCGTAACATCTGATCGTATAATCGTAAAATTCTATGCGCCACTAAACTTTAAATATACTCATTAGAGTACTAGAAAATTATTAATGTAAAGTAAAAATGCTACTATGATATGCGATTTTTTGACAAAATCTACACTGGTACGAATACTTTTGTGGACTGTTAATACGTACAACGAGAAGTAAAATCAATATATTTTTGTTATTAGTTAATCAATTTTGTTATAATTTGGTATAAATAAACTTTATACATGTGTTCATTCATAATAAAAAGTTTATTGCAAAATTTTACATGCATCCCTTGGTTTCAACAGATTTCTCTTATAAGCAATGTGGATACGAATACTTATGGGACTGACTGTATGTAGTTCACTAACTTTCTTTCATAACGAAGATTTTTACCATCACTTTATGGCCGAAGTGTGAGTTTCAACGATAATATTGGATTGTTTGACTGGTACGAAGATTTCATGAAAGATGTTTCCCGATCGTTTATCTTTCGTCTACTATTTTGTACCGAGAATTATCGCTCGAGGTGCTCAATCTCTTACTAGTCTGATTTCTTACTCATTTTTTTTTTCAGTTTCCGATCCTTCTGAGCAATACACAACTTCACTTGAAAGAATGAACAATTTCAATAATTTCTAAATATTGTATTATCCGTTTCGATTTTTGTTTGCCTTTAATTTAGGAATGAAACATACTATATATACGGGAAATACTGGATGAACACTTTTCAATGCCTGTAGAAAGTATGTTTAGGACAAGTAAAACGTGACAGCAATACGTTGCAATAACTCTATATTATATTATATGTTTTCATCACCTATTTGTAATGAAAATTGTGCAATATTTTGACTTGGAACAGTTTACAATTAAATTGTGTTATCATAGTAGTATACAGAGATTTTGGTCTTTTCTGGGAACGATGCGCATCTTACGGAGAGTTTCCCAGAGTCGTGTTTAAATCATGGCTCAGAATTAACCAGCACATAACGTGAGGATCGCGAGAGCTACGCCTCCTGACTCTCGTCACGCTTTTCGCTTCTTGACGATGCCTATCACAACGCGCGTATATGCACACAAAGCATATACAGAGACGCGCGATGAGAATTAGGAGATATAGCTCTCGCGATTCTTATGTTGCGTGCTGGTTAATTCCGAGTCCTCATTTAGATTCAAGTAAAAGCATTTTGACGGTTCCTGAAACGCGTAGACAGGAGTTCTGGGAAACATGCATAAAAGCCGCAGTCTGATGATAACACTGCATAGAGTAACAAATATTAATTTAAAGTATGAAACCAAGGATAAGATTTAAAGTAAACGATTTCAATGAAGAATATTTAGTAGGAATTAAATTTTAATTTTAATCTTAATTTTTAGAAATTTCATTGTAATTTTAATTTTCATAAATTAAATTTTAATTTTAATTGTTAGAAACTCAATTTTAATATTAATTGTTAGAAATTAAATTTTAATTTTAACTTACAGAAATTCGCGAACTCCAAGTTGAAGGATTTAATGAGATTGATAAAATAATCTAATAGGCAGTATTACTTCAGAATTGAAATTGCAATTAAACGCTGAATAGTTTGGCATCTAACAATTAATGTAGCTTCGCGCTCCTGAAAATGACATCTAATTTTCCAGCGCCACTCAACGGTCACAGATCTACTTGCTGATTCCGATCCCGTTTTCACAGATCCATTTGTTTTGTGGACAATTCGCGCTCGAGTTGCCAGTACAAACGATCTTTAATTATGTCAGTGTTCGTCGAAAGTCACCAATGGCGTTGTATTACGAGAGGAATTTGCTCGCTACAGTAGAGACGCGTTTCCGCTTCGTCGGAAGAAATAATTAAACGGCTCGAACGAAGCTCTTGACTCCGTTACGATCAAACCGGGCGAGGAACGATAAATACAATCGAAAAAACTTCGAAAAAGTAGAATGAAACTTGTGCTGCGGAAACAGTTACACAACTGAACCGGAAGATGAGCGCGTCGCACCGTGCTGCTGAGGAATTTACAACTTTTTTTATTTCTGTTCCACGTAATTATCATTTTTCAGTCACGTTGTCACAATTTCTCATCAAACGGAGTTTTCTTCGATCGATTAGTTAGCATACTGCGTGCGCGATCAACACAGCCGAAATATGTTATCTGGAATTTTCTGTAAAACTTTAGGGAAACGGGAACCATTAGGCAAAACAAAATAACATAAATTTTAGTTGCACAATTGTCATATTTCATAGAAGAATACGATGAATGCTAATACTAAATTTGCTGTGTTCTTGTTTGCTAGAGATCCGCTGTAACAAAAATTAAAAATGCCCTAAAAGAGAATACTACATGTTTAATAACATCTGAAAAAATTATGTAATAATCGGATAATTGAACGAGTAACATTATAAATCTCTTTGATGCTTTTAACCATCTTTTTGTCATTATCGTTTCTATAATTTAGATCACCAGGATTGTTTCACGTATATTGCGATACACATAAACCCACGCTACATTGCCATCATATATTCATACGCTTCGATTGATAAAACGATACAGTTGCAACATTTCGACATACTCGTCTACCGCGTAAATTACAATGACAATGATACATCTGCGGATTTAGTTTGATCTTGACTGACACGTATCTACAATAACATCTCTCAGAATAACTAGTGTACGGATAATCGATCGTTCCAATAATCGATCGTTCGGATAAGCAACGTATACTCGAACCTGTCTCCGAAAATTGGCGATAAATAAAACTTTCATCGATTTCCCTCGGCCGTGAAATTCAACGACTATCGAGCCTTCTAAATCAATTGTTTATTAGCACCTGGAATCGGTTTACCGTGCCGCCGCTGAATGCCGGGCGCTAGCAGGTCCTTGATCGTTCTAACTAATAGCGTCATTCACATCCCAAACCGCTCGTATCAGGCGCGGTTATTCGCGTTCGCTGGATATTCACCGAGCAGCTTTCGACTTCCAATTTCATCGTCCGTCGATTTCCAATCAACGCCGGGCTGTCCAGGAATCGAGATTTTATTCCTTCAGCTGCGCCTCGAGGCCGGGGCCGACCGACCCCGAAAATCCAGCTGAAATTTCGCGGTCGTCGGAGGCATTCACAATAAGGCGAAAGTATGTACCTATCATACAATAGAACCGGAGTATTGGATATTATCGATTTTATTACAATTAAAAATGTTATTGTTCGATATTTATACTACCGTTCCTAACGAACTTTTCTACAGATTAGAATATAAAAATTTGGCAGAAACAAACTTATTTGCAAAATATTCACCTAGGTACGTTTTTATTTCGCTTATGGATTTGAAAGATTTACCACGGAGAGAATTTTTTAAGAAGAGGAACAAGTGATAATCGGATGGAGCAAGGTCTGGGAAGCTAGGAAGATGAGGTAGAACGTTCCGATCAAACTGTAATAATTTTTGCATAACGGCCAACGTAACATGCGGTCCTGCGTTGTCGCGATGGAAAACGACGCCTCGTTCGCTCGCGAATTCTGGCCGTTTTTCTGCTATGGCAGCTTTTTAATTCATTCAGTTGATTGCAATATTTGTCAGCATTGACCGTATCGCCTTGAGAAAGGAGCTCGTAGTGCACTACACCTTTCCAGTCCCACCAAACGCACAAAAGAACCTCCTTCGGATGAAGTGCAGGCTTCGCAACAGTTGAAGGTCTATTTTCCTTAGACCGAGTACGTTTTCGATGCACAATTTGGTATAAAATCCAAGTCTCGTCTCCGGTGACAAGCCCCTTTAGGAAAGGATCCCTTTCATGTCTCTGGAGAAGCAAATCGCACGTAAAGTCGCGGTTTATAAGACCAGCCACCGTCAATAGGTGTGGAACCAAAACTTCATATCGATTCTCATATCCCATCTTGATTAAATGCCTTTGAACCGTTGTCTTGTTAATATTAGTGGCATCCACTATCTCACGCACACTATATTGCGGATTTTCAGTGAGCACAGTCTTGATATTGTCCGTATCCGTCGTTGCTGAGCGGCCGCTGCGATCTTCATCCTTCAACTCGAAATTGTCAGCTCTAAATTTTGTAAACCAATTGCGGACGGTTCTTATAGTCGTAGTACCACTCCCGTAAACGGCACAAATCTCGTAGGCAGTGTCCTCTGCACTATTGTCTTTTTTAAAGCAATGAAGCATAACATGTCGCAAATGCTTCTTTTGGCTCTCCATATTGAAGGGTGCAGAAAAAATTTTAAAAGAGACTGTCACCAACGAAATGTACTTTAAAAGAGCTCTGGGACGACTGAAACCGATGCCATAAACGGCTAAGAGATAAGCCTGCATATTTATATAAATACAGCCACTTAGAGTTACTCATAGCGTAGCGCGGAAGAAACTTATACAACCTAATACTTCTGCCACGCTTAATTTTCATTCACAGATATATATACATACAGGGAGTCCCAAAAGCCACTCACAGTCGCAAATGAAGGGTTCCTGAAGTTATTTGAAGTAACTTTTTCCTTTACCAAAATTAAATCTGCGGTATCATTAACGAATTATTAACGAAAAACACTGAAAAATGAGAGGCGAGCACGGCTGGCACAAAGCAGCTAAGCCAATGAGCTGACGAAACCCAGTTCCGCCAATCAGCTGGGTCGTCTCGCGCCAGCTGATCTCGCCTCTGATTAGTCAGTGTTTGTCGCTATTAACTCATATTATATACATAAACTTATAAATTGAATCGGAACAATTAATAAAAGTGAATATGTAAGACCGTTTATTATTGTTAGACATTCGTTTACAAAATGTTTCATAATCTGATTTTCATAATAAATTGATATAAACGGGTTAATTCAAAAGAAAAGGCGTTAAACACAAGGACAAGTTATTAAAACTAATAAATTAATTTATAATATGTAATTATTTTGATTCGGTTTTTCTGTGATAGTTGATATTTATAGAAAAATGAGGACAAATTTCTAAGCAACCTTAAATTTACACATACGAATGTGTATTTTAAATTCGCATACAATATTTTTAATACAATAGAATACTATGTTAGAGGTAACACCACTTTTTCTAAAATGTAATGAAACGATTCAGTACTAAAATTGACGAGCTTATTTAAACTTATTCAAATTTTACGCGTAGTTTATCATAATGTATATTTTAATAAAGAGAATTTTTCGTTGACATTCTATAAAAATTGGTACTTTCAATTTTGTAAGTACTGATTCCCCATTCTTATAACTAACTGCAGATTTCATGGATTTTTAACAAACACGAATCAGCAGAATACAAAACAATGAATAAATGCAGTCGAATTTAACAACATTATTACATTATTCCCAATGTTTATATCATTTATTTCTTATAATTAATTTAGGAAATTTGTATTACGCATAAAGATCTGTAGCTTGGTGATAACTAATTGCAAATGACATTACATCAATGTTCTGTTCAATGTATTAAAACCATTAGTGGAATAAACTTTGTATTTGGCTCTGTAGTGTAATCGTGATTATTCGTCAATCAAAGTCGTCACATGTTAGTCTTGAAGAATTTCTAAAATTGTGTACTTTTGAAATCAAAAGATCTCACACAGAATATATGCATATACAGAAAAATTTGATTTTACATGTGCCATTAATTTTTCTAATGGTTCATTAATATGAAATTAAATTTCGTTTGCCGATATACACTATGCAATGCTATTTATTTCGTAATAAACGACGCAATGGTAAAATTCGCTAAACGAGACAGAAGGGATCGTTACGGGGAGGAAATCCAATTAAGATGCAGACACAATACGTCCGAGAACTTCTATTAAGTTCCCAAGTTAATGAAACAAAGGATCGCAAACAAGTATTGATGGGAAGGAAAGTATCAATTGGCATTGCAAGGCGATTGTTTGAATGAATACCGAGTATCGGAAGCAAACAAGTTAGTAACAGTTACAATGATCTAATTGTATAAACCTATTCCAAAATCCTTCTGTTAGTAAAGATGTTATTGCTACTGAAAGTTTGATGTATTTTTAAAGAACGAGAGCTATCAATTACGAAACCTCATTAAACCATTTTACACAAATAATGGAAATTTTTGCTTAAATTGTTAGATTTTCTGTTGTTATAAAGGGATGTCTTGACGAGGATATGTCCAAGTATTCAAACAGCGGTAACTATTATATTAATAAGATTCATATCATTTTCGCAATTACTCATCTTTGCGAAATAAATTGAAATATATCTTAGAATAACATTTCTAATGTTGTTAATTTTCTTAAATAGGCATTTAGGAAAATTATAAATAATATGCACAGATTAGAAGATATAATTAACTCTAAATTCTATTTTCTTGTCACCAATATTTAAACATTCGATGTTAGCACACTGGATGTGAGCACACAATAAATATAAAATTCCTTTTTATTCTAAGAAATTGGTACGATCGAAGAAATTCTAATCGTAGTAATTGTAAAAAAAATGATACGGTAAAGGATTAATAATTTTGTTACGAAAAATAATAAATAAAAAGTTTTTCTTGAACAACCATAAATAAAAACGTTTTATCCAAAATAATTATAATTTAGCGAGATCAACATTGATCGCCGGCGCGGCGACTTATGTTTGAATGATTATTGCATAAATCAAATAACCCCGCCGTCGGCTCATCGGGATTATAGCATGTCAACTCTGTATGATCCGTGACCGCGAGCAAAATAGTAATCCGCAGCAGTGTAACAGACAATTAATCAATCAATCATTGAAAACAGATCGTGCCAGACCATGCGGAAGCGGTATTAACCGTTCGAACTGGCATTCTCGTGGGCATCTAAAGGGCCTCCCATGCCATACGCGTTATGTGCCTCTATTAGAGATAGGTACGCGAACACATGTACGCCGAAATCCAGCACGGTCAGAGAACGTAGGCGCATAATTCGAAGTGCGTGACCGACTCGCGCACGGATCGTCCGCTAATTAAGGAAATTGTTGGCATTACGTTGGCACGAACGGATGTTGCCTCCCGGAAACCAGATTTCAATGCATCTGAATCGGTTCCGCTCGCAGAAAATTCATTTCCCTCGCTCTTTCCTTCCTGATCAGACTGCGCATCTTTCTGCAAAATAAAAATTGTCCGTTTCAATATCAAAACCTACAAGTCGAATGCAATCTTGTTTATCTCTTAAATAATTTGAATAAGCTGTAATTACGTTAGGTTGACAGGAAGTTAATCATCCTTTAATTATCCTGATGTTATTCGAATATGTAGATTCTGTCTTCCAATTGTGACATACCTAAAAGTATATAAATATACAGGGTGGGGCATTTGAAACAGGTCACCTGAATATCTCGCTTGTTTTTGAAGATAGAAGACAATGCATTAGACCAAATTTACTTGGTATCGGGGGGCTCATCATCTGGTAATACCAATTTTTCTGTAGGTGGAGGCGTCAAGGACATATGAAGGTCAATTCTGTTTTTTTAAATGGAACGGTAACTGTCTTTATTTATATTCTGATAGAGTGTTTCAAGACGAATACAATGACCTATTATGAAAGTCATTCAAGGTCACCCAAAGTCAACTGCAATAGAAAATAAATTGTTTCAGAGTACTTTTCGAATATTTGTGTATCACGTGTGCGTATCACGTGTGTGTATCACGTGACACGGTTCACAAAAGGTAAACAAACATTCACAATCACATTGTATGCTTATTTATATCCTTAAACATTGGTAATTTTAATTCGTAGTAGTGGATATTTGGGTTTCATCTGAGGTTTCCTTTCCGTAATCTAAAGAGGTTGAAATGTCAATAGCTTAGATGGTGCTTCTGTTTACGTACTCGGTAATAGAGAGTTGAGTAATATGCTCAGGAGAGCGTAAATTTACAGGCCGCCAGGGATTTAACTAATTCTGTTCTATACATATACGTCATATTTGCAATAGCGATTCACTTGACCATTTGGGTATTTGAAACATTATGTGAAAAAGAAACGAATGTAGTTGTCAAAGACTAACTTGTATTGAGCGGCATTAATAATGAACATTTGAATGAATATTACTTTTTTTATATTATGATTGAGATAATTAATTTTTACAGATTTTTGTATATTTAATTTTATAGTCATTATGGAAAAAATCTTATCCTAAAAATCTATGGTTAAAACTTATAAAATAATTTTTAACTAAAATATTAAAAGGTATCTTTTGACTTCTCTACACCATATCGTGTCAAGAGATTACTTGTTAATTAATTTATAAGCATGTATTTGTGTAACGAGAATTACACAAGTTAATTTTTTCTCAAAAAATAATTTCAAAAGAACCTGTTACATTATATTGATCTAAACAATTGGATGGGTTATAAATGACAATCTTTTAGTTTTGTAACAAATTTTTCAAAATATTTTGACTATCGGTAGTCGATTTTAAAAAAAGCTATTAGAAAATTGCTGGTAGAAAAAGGTTAACCCAAAATTATTTCAAAATCATATCTTAAGGAAATACTGTTTGTTACTGTTCTTCAGAAAAATCATTGTTTTTTTGTACGTTCAAGTTGGCTTCTTCGTTTCGCCGTAAGTATACTTCCACTAAGAACTCGCGCGAACCACTCTCAGGTTCCTGGATTATGTAATATTTCCTTCCTCTAGTTCGCTCGACGTCTTTCATCGTAGCGTCAGTAAAGTGCTTTGCGTGATTTACACTAATTGACAGAAATATATATATATATACAGGGTGTTTTTCAAATATTGTAACACCGGGAAATGGGGGGTAGCTGAGGCTATTTCAAGTGACTTTTTCAGTTTCCGAAATGCAATCTGCGGCTTTGTTAACGAGTTATTAACAGTTAAAGTTGGTTGCGCACCGACGAGTTTTCGTGCTGCTGCGCACATGAGCGCGAACGATTCAGGGACGACTCAAGCCCGTCTCGGTGACAGGAGCCACGGCCACGTATCGCCTCTGAGCCGCGTTCGATCATCAAATAAGAATTTCATGAATTTCACAAATGTTATTAATGAAAAACTTACCAATGCAGTTGTAAATGTTGTAATCCAAAAGTTGTAATCCACGTATGTAATCCACGTATGTAGAACGGCACAGATTACACTAATTTTCACTTAGGTTTTCACTTTCACTGCACTATTATTTCACACTGATCACGAATTATTCAACAATTAACACATGTCCGAAGTTTTCAGCGTTATTTTGTATGGCCTTGAAAAGGGTCGATTAATTTCAAATACGGAGAAGTTATTCAGTAATTTCAAATACTTTTTAAAGAACGGTGAAGTTACAGGGACGAAATCTCGAACGAAACTGACCTTCTCCACGAAGATGTTCACACAGACTGTGTCGATTGTCATAGCAACGGACACTAGGTTTTAAAGAAATTTGAGATGTTCCGACGAAAAAAAAGGTTTTCCAACTTTAACTGTTAATAACTCGTTAACAAAGCCGCAGATTGCATTTCGGAAAATGAAAAAGTCACTTGAAATAGCCTCAGCTACCCCCCATTTCCCGGTGTTACAATATTTGAAAAACACCCTGTATATATATATATACACTCCTTAAAAATATGTATAACCAAAATGTTTGACCTGTTTCAAAAAGTTGGAAAATCTTGGTAAAAAATACTATATGTAATAGAAATAGAATTATAGACCAGCCCAATTACTAAATTCGCCCTGCATATTAACTCTCCGACTAATGAAGCGTAGCCTCGTAAACCGGACTATGTAATTTCTGAGTCTCACTAATATTCTACGATCCCTCGCAGTGCTGGGACTTGGACCCATGATCTTATGCATAGAAAGATTTTAAATTAATTTTTGTTCTTAACACATATTCGACCGGTAATTTGTTGCACCACCATTATCAAAATGACAGCAGCTTTTGACACCATCTGTAGAAATGATATGGTCTATATAAAAACAACGTAACTTGTTAGAAATCATATATTTTTCAGAGATGGTTATAATTAAACCATCTTTCGTTAAAATTATCACCGTTTGATAAAAATTGGAATATAAATTTCGAATTAAAATGACAAGAATCAATTATTTTCTGAATATCCGAATTCATTGTTTGGCTATTGGTGATCGTTTGCGATACCGCGCTCGTCACAATTTTTTGCTCGCTTAATTCGCATTTACGAGGTTAAAAAATTGTTCGTTTCGATGCAATAACGTTTAAAATTACTTAATCCCCACTTCCGGTAAACTAGACAAGACTTCTTTCTGACAGCAAAAAACATTCGGTTTTTATTTTTTTTTTTTTAACAATGTTGCAATCGAGAAAAAAGTCTGAGAAAAATTGAACACACGAGCCGTGATAGTACCTTGTCAGGGAATTAATATAAAAATAACAAATATGTTAGTTTTCGAGAAATCTTGAATTTTCCGATTATTTTTTGGTTTTTCATTTTTGATAATCACATCTTGCAATTGAAAAATCTGAAAAAATTCTATAATATGCGGCTTGAGGTCCAAAATAAGCCACATTTTTTTCAAAATTTTAGAAAGCCGCTAAAGGGGGAAAAATACGGGAAAACTGCGAAAGCTAATTTACCCCGTAACAACCCTCGCGGACAAGCTACAGGGTTAAAATTTTGCTCAGATGAGTTTTTATTGGTCAGCTATCGAACGGTATATGACTCACTGAAAAACCTCTAAGGGCAGTTTTGACTATCTTAACACATTGCTGGCCGGCAATTTTACAACATCTAGGCATTAGAACACGAGTTAACTCATGACCGGTCATCAATGTGTTAATCGGCTATGCCCTTTTCGTAATTCGGACGAATATGTGTTAATATCATCATTATCATCATTACTATTATTATTCCTATTAGCCTGCTGAACTTTGTTACCTAGTATTGCTACATGTATTTCTGTATTTGTGGTTACTCAAACGTAAAGAAACGGCAGACGATATCAAGTGTCAAATGGTGAAGGCAGGCCACGAACTTTGGATCCGAAAAAACACGAACATAGTACGGCGAGGAGCTAATTGCGGTTTTTCCTATTTTTGCTGTTCGTAACTTCGCGGCATATTAGATGGAGTGTTAATCTTAGCGTTCCGGTAAAGGGGTCTCTAGAGACCTTCCTATTTTATCGACAGTACGGATGCTGCATATGTTAGTGACTTGATACTGTTCCATATTGCGTACTTCACATAGGGGTGTGCTAATGAAATATTTGTATGCGTGTGGGTGTATGTCGTAGAAGACCTCATTATGGTACAGTGAGTGACCAGACTCCAAGGGTTAACGGTAGAAATTTCGAGTCCTGGACATGACTAATGAACATCGTTTCATAACAACAGAATTTAATCTACTCGACTTTTGTACGATTTCTATTATTTATTTACTTATTCATTATACATATAGTGGAAAACCACATTAGTATGCAATATAGAAAGATATCTGTACAGTTGCAAAAAGAAGAAAGGTTAGAAGAAATTAATATGACTGTAACAGAACTATAAAATTAATAAAGGAAGATATTTCGCAGCCAAAATAGTTCCGTCGAGTTGTCATTGGCAAGACTACGAAATCTGTCTATTAGGTTAAAAGAGAGTACATTCCGCAACAAAAAGATGGTATATTTTAAAATTAAATAATTTTTTCAACATTACAATTAAGCTTTTTGGCGGAAGTCAGTTCTATTTCATTTGCGTATTTCCATAATTATGTTTTGCAAGTTTGTATAGAAACAAAACTTTGATTCTAATGTAAAATAAATAAAAATCACTTAATTGTTAAATGTGCTATCTTTTTGTTGAGGAGTACAGCCAGGAATTGGTAGATCGATTCAAAGAAAAAAATTTATCAAAAAATCATATGTTCCAATATTTCTGTAATTTAAACAGAAATTGAAATTAGAATTTCTGCAAGAAAGAGTTCATAACAGTTTATTTCTGCCCGTTTGATAGTTCTAGCGTTAAAAGAAAACTATAGAATTGTGATATATAAAAATTATAGAGAAATGTTGCTGCAACATATAATTTCTTATATTTAACATAGTTGAAGTAAACAGTGAATGCACAAATCATAAATGACGGAATCAGTGGAACGATTGTTACTAAATAATTGAAATGACATCAACTGCGGGGATAATCAACTGCGCGAAGAGGCAGTCTTGAAACGGTGTAACAATGGAATTAAACGTTTCCGAGATGAGCGTCCAAACAGTTTCGGTTCGGACGAAAACGACAATGGAAACGCGGGAGAGACTCGGGTTAATCGTAGTTATCGCTGTTTCAGCGATAATCGAATCGTCTAACAAGGCTGTATGCAAAGTCATCGTAAGCCCTGTCCTCCGTGTCGTTAAGTATTTAGTGGAGCGCTTCCGGTAGCCACTGATGCAACTTGCGACACTTGGCAGCGTTCCAATCGGGTGAATGTCTCTCATAATCGTTCCGGGAACCCTCTAGAGAGTACATTGTCTCTAATCTGCAAAACTTCCGGAGTAACTTCCCGGGGAAGACTGACTCGGCTGGATGGATTTGGTCCCCGAGCGACGTTTTATGACGCTGAGTTGAGCGGACAACTGTAGTTACAAGGGAAGAAGTCGAAACCACGGGTAAACAGGCCGAAACTAAGCTTTCGCGTCGAGGATTTCTGGGATAGAGTTTCGCCAAGTTCGCCGCTTTATTGCGATTGGAGAATAATTGCGGCTCTGCCGCGTTTTCTTTCGAACTGTCCAACTTTCTTCCAACGTTCGAATTAACTCAATCATGATCTAAAGCCAGGTAAAACATAATTTTTTTTTTACATTACGTAAATAAAGTGTCTGATATTTGTAAACAAAAGGCGAATCATTTATTTATTCACCAAAATATATGTTCTATTCGAGGCGATATAACAACGATTTCCTCAGTTCGGCGAATTTTGATTTATGGCTTCAATTAACTCGTTTAACCGAATTAATAGCTTGAATTTACGAGATAGGAAGAAGTCACGTGGGGGCATGCCTGGTTAATATGGTACTTTGTTCGGAATAATTTTGCCATTACGTTGGCAGCACTGCCGAATGTGTGCGTGCATATGCGAGAGAGATTGAGAGATCGAGCGAGAAATAGAGAGGAAACGTCAGAATATGTGATCAAACGGCGACCGGGCAATTATTATTCAAGTAATAGTTGAACCTAGGACTCTATTTAAACGTAGGACTTATCCTACGGAGACGATCAAGGATCAGAAACTCATAGGTTCAAATAGAGCGACCGAGGGATAAGGGAGGGGGGGGGGGGCAGCGCTGCAACAAAGTCAGTGCAAACTTCTGTTGCGACTGTTCGTGTTTCAAAAAAGCTTCCGGGGATTTTGTGTGTGTGTGTGTGTGTGTGTGGACACACACAGCATCATGGAGGGTCCCAGATTTCACGGAGGCGTAATTAAAACGATCAGAATGGATCGGAATGGTGAGTCGGTTCTGTTAATTCTCCATAACGTTTCGTCAAACGGCGATATGCTTCTCGTGTCGTCGTTTAATTTCTTCCTCTTCCTTGGTAACGTAGAGCTTCTCGCACGTTACCGAGACCGTGTTTCGCCGGAAACGACGGAAAGATTTCCGTGTAGTTTAATTTAGTGATCGCATTGGACAGATTTTCTCCGGGGGATTGCGCCGCTCCCGGTAAGGTGCAATTGGCGCGAACGGTCGCGCACCGAGACGACACGTTTTCCATCTGTTGCGTGGGTGAAACAATCTTTCTTGCGCAGTCAATTTCTCTGGCGCCGACCTACCGCCCGTTGCGAATATTGCTCTCGTGACATATTAAACTTGTACGAACACCTGTACATTGCGCCAAATCGAATTTAAACGGGACAATCATGCGCCGCGAACGACAACCGTCGCAAAACCTGCATGAAGGATGTGGCTCTACCTGCAGGCTCTTAGGTACAGCCACATGGTCGATAACTTTGTAATCATTGACGCGGATTGTAAGCCTGATCAGAGTCTAATTCGGATTGATCATTTCACCCGTGAGATCCGCACTGCCGTGAGGGCCCGTGTCTAATCCGTGTGGGGTAGTCGACTCTCGGCGGACCCACGCGCATGGGGTTTAGTCTGACTGCAAAATTCGAGCAGTCCCACGCGGCGCTCGACATCAGGAATTTTCGATTGAGTCGGAGTCCAGTATAGGGTGCATTTAAGGGTGGGCTACTTGGCACGAAATAATTGTAAAACATTAATAAACAGCTGTTTGTCCCATCCTAATTTCTTCCGGGACTTGCTATCCGTTGTTGCAGGTGCGCGCGTGTATAATCCCGTAGAGGGTGATTGGTCCTAAGTACCGACGATTTGAATCGTCGAAAACAATAACGAAGTGATGTCGCAATTCTGCAACGTCACAGCACATACAACCGGTATACAAAGTATTCGTACCCTTCACAAATGATTTCAAAGATATTTTCATAATAGTCTTAGGGATGTTTACAACAAAATAGAAACACTTAGTGTCAAAAAAGGACCGGGTAATGACAATATCCCGGCAATCTTTTTTAAGTCGTGCATATTTAGCATGTCTCGGATTCTAGATTTAATCTTTAATCTATCCCTTAAAGAAAGTTGTTTTCCTAATGCATGGAAGATTGGAATTATCGCTCCCATATACAAGAATGGAGATAAATGCTGCGTTTCCAACTACAGACCATTATGGCGAAATCATTCGAAAGCATTATTGTAGATAAGCTCTTCTTTCCACAAATCGCTTTTGCATTCTCGCGATTCTCTGAATTTTCCAATTAGCAATAATAGTCCGAAAAATGCATCCATTTCTATGCAGTCTACTGATTTCCATTTCTTGTTCGATGGTATGCTCTCCCTCGCTTTTTTATTTGTCCATAATATGATATCGTCGATTACTTCATCATTGATAAATAAATGGAAGCACTCATCTTCTGTTTCTATATGTTCACTTTGTTCGGTAAATGAACATTTTCGTGGAAGATTTTACAATGTTGTAGTGTCCATTGGTGCAATATGTTGCCAATTACGACCAGATACCGCTACACTTTCTGCAGATTCTGGTGTATCTTCTTCATCCGAATCAGAATTTTGTTCTTCGGGTTCAGCATCGCTGTTAGATGCACTCCATCAGATGATTGTTCACAATTGTGAAGATCCTCTTCTTCAATCTCATCGATAAGAAATTGATCATTGTTTTGAGAGGTAGACATTTTACCAAGTAATAAACGAATATAACAATAACAAAGATAATAAAAATAATGGAAATAATGAATAATAAATTGGTAAATATATATAATAGAACTCTTGGCGCACGTCTTTCTCTCTCAAAGTGTTGTATACAACTAATCTGCCTCAAAATCAGTGACGTTTCCTATTATGGTGGGATTATTGTCGGGAATATAATACGGCATTATGGTGGCGTCAGTGCAAACATTGACGGTCTCTTTGCTACTCACACAGACAACTTCGGTACTGTGTACGTTACAACGAGTCACGAATGACTCCGGCATAGGAGGCGGAGGGTTAACCCTTTCGCGCCGAGCGCCGCATATACCATATGTATGCGGCATCCACGCGACGACCTGTGGGTACGAGCGCCGCATATACGCGGCATCCAAGTTATGTGTATACAAGTGGCATCCGTAGGCAAAATACAAAAATAAATTTTGTATTTTTATAATTTTGTAGGTCCATTCATATTAAAAATGTAAACATACTTGTTACATTAAAGCAATGATTGCTTTATTCGGCACAGTTATTTAAAACTAAGAAAAACGTATATACAGAAATCACACGCAATGTGCATATTTCTGGCGCGAGCTTTCGTTCAATGACAGTACATCGGCGGACGACACTGCTGTAGTGAAAGGGTTAAACCATGCCGCACTATGCCTCCACATTGGAAATGGCGGTCGATTTTAGAAGCAAGATACAGTGCCAAGGAGATTTGCTTCTTGTTGTACGAGATAGTTTCCATATCGATCCCATTCAACATTTCACATATAATTGAGCTCAAGGAACAACTCGAAATGTCGTCATAACTGGAAGAAGAAGTTTCTCGCTGTCCATGTAAGCTAGAATATGCCATAGTATCTAGCAAACTAATAAACTATCTAACAAGCTGTAACACTGCCACCTAATGTATGACTGCTAATGGATCATGATTAACGGCGGTTTCCTAACGAGATCGCGCGATACACGAGAGTTTCCAAGTTCTATGCGGTAAATGAACGTACCATTGCTGCCAGATATGATGACGTTGAAACGATAAAAAGCAAGCACGCTTAACCAAATAGCCTGTCACGGCGATTTAAATGGCTATTGTCACTAGACGTAAATTCTCCGGTTGCCCGCGGTTGAAAACTGTTAAACTATTATGCCATCTAAAACTGAATGCTTAAATCCGTGGTTTTGACACGTTCGTCGCCGTGTCACCTATATCTGTGTGACATTAATTTCTGACCAACCTTGAAAATTTATTTTTATTGTCAATAGATTCGAGCAAAATTAATTCGACTATGATTTTTCGAATGCGAAAGAGTTCTAATGTCATCCCCTATGACAAATCTGAACTTTTTAGTTTTATTTTAATTAATTAAATTGCTTTAATTATGTGGGGATTTTAGTGCCTTATTGCCGTCGACGAACGTGTTAAAAGAGAACATCATCGACCGCAATTTCAAAGAATTTAAATGCAACAATAATAAAATATAATTTGCGTACCTGTTGAAAAAAATCATAAAAACAAATTTGACAGACTTAAAACAATAGAATAACAACGAAATATGTAGTAGCAATGCAGCAAAGAATTATTTATGAAAACTTTAGGGGACAATATCTCGAATGTAAAAACTCGTGACATTTGATATTCTTTTTTGCAATCGCCAAATACCTTTTTCATTTTTTATAGTATAGGGTATATTTCGAGAGGAAAATGGTTAATTTCAGAAATTAAAATGTTCATATAATATATTTTTATTGCGTTTTTTTAGTACAGGTTAATAAGACTCAAACTAAATCTAATTTAAAACACTTAGATAACTTTTGTTTTACTGTAACAAATTGTGCACTAGAACAATTGAAAACTACTACAATTGTGACAATATTCGTGGTTATGATGTAAATTGTTACAATAAATAGATATTAGCGTAAAAATGAGCGTTTTACCAGATTTGACACTGTAAAGGGTTAAATTATGATAGGAATACAAGTTCTAGAAATATATCGCAAAAGTATGTGAACTTAATTTTTAGAATAAAAATGGTTATATGTAATGCCCTCTCAATCTTGTTTTGGGAAACTCTAGGGAAACTCTTACCGCTTCAGCATTCAACGTAGCGATTATGGTCGTATTGGTATTCATGATTGACGAGTTACCCCATTAACCTGGCCTACGTCAGGAGCAACACGGAGCATACGCGTCGGTGTAACACGCTCGAATAAATCTTGGAACGTATATAATCTATCAATTTACTTCATTTAATGCCCTTACAATCTATACGTGATACTTGAGATTTATTAAATGGATCTTTTAATAAAAATATAATATAAAATAAATACAATATACCTCAAAAAATAAATCGAGGGAAGGATGTCCTCGCTGAATAATATTTTAACGAAATATTCAAATCATTAATTGTGTAAGCTTTTAATTTTACGTGACCTTAATCGTAATTTCTACGATCTGTATTTAATAAATTAATATCGGAATTTTCTATATGCCTAAAAGACAATGACAATCGAGAGATATTCTATACAAATCATAATTTTACAATAATATGTGTAGTCATTTCTAATAAAAATTCAAAAATTTCATAATATATTCGATTTTCAAAAATACAATTTATGACATCCTTAAACAGAGGAACAATTGAATAAAAAGGGAAGTAAAGGGGTTAATTGGATCCACGTTTGATCTGTAAATGACCGACCACGCCCTCGATCTAGTAGGAGTTGCTATAAAGTCATTCAGTAAACGACAGAAAGGTCATCGGACTTCTTAAATTTCTTGCTTGCTTTACTTTTATCGATTGGAGACATTTACCAGAAAGACGTTTCGCAAGTACGCGACCGTGCCTCCGCCATTTCGTTTCTGCGACACTCACCCCTAATGAACCTGGAAATTGATCGGAGTCATTATTTACGCCTGTAGATACCAACTAGTTCTGATAACAGGATAAAGCAGCATGTATTTACATGCGACGCGGTTCGTTAACACTGTTTTCGCGATAATGAAGATCATGATTAAGGAGCAGCTCATTAATTTTTCTTTCGTTAGATCCTGTTACGTAAGCGAATTTCGTGAATGAGAAGATAGTCCGATCTACCGGAAGAAAAACGTTCATTATCCTTAACTTAGCATCGTGACTGGCAAGATTTGGTGGAGACATTGATTTCAAGATTAATCGATGTATCTATTCTATCAAAAGATTTACTCGAGTAAGTTACTCGAAAAATATTAGATTGTATCACTTAATTCCTGGTTGCACCATTATCTTCCTAATTACATTCCAGTCTGTAATAACGAAATAACATTCGTTCATCTAAGTTAAATTATATATTCTTAAGTTCTAATAATATTTGTACTTGCAGCAAATGTTTAATAATCAATATAAAATTGTAGAAAAAATTTGGCAATAATTATTGAAGGTAAAGCTGATTATTCATTAAAATGGGAACTATTTTGATTGATTTACATTATTATTAGAATCAGATTTGTTAAAAGACGGCAACGTGTTAATATTTGCATTTATAAAAATGACTAGAAAAAAATATCGAAATTTTCAACGCATTAGAAAAATTTAAAAACATTGCTATCTTCTCTTCAACTATTTAAAATTATCAGTAGCAGAAATATATTTTTATTTAACTTCTATTTCTTACAATTAAGGTGGAAAGTTGTCACTCTACATAAAGATCTACAAAATTAAGTATCAGAAACACTTCTTTTTATTTTACAAGATGATTATGTGATACGTTATGATTCCCTAACTCATGAATGAAATTTTGTCAGAAACTGTTCATCTCACTCAACATTGTGAAAGTAGCTGCTACGGGTAGGCAGTAGAAGTCTCGACTTCATTTCGACGGGCGTGTATATAAAATAAAATAGAATCGGCCAGTAAAACGGCCGTAAACTTGTACTCGGTATCCTCTGAATTCACATGGCGGTTCCCGTAAAGTATGATAGTGAAATGTAAATGCCTCGTTTTACGCCATTTAATAAGTATACTGTGAATTTCTTGTATTCGTGCTTTGCAAAAACGTTTCAACTTCGGTCAAATGAAAAATGTTTCAACACTTGAAGTAAATTGCACATAGCCTTATTATAATTCGTAACCGGATAAAAAAATTCCAAGTGAAATATGAAACTTCTTGCAGTCCATCACTTTTATTCCATTCTCGCACAACGTTGCTATACAATAGAAATTCTATTCGAATGGAGAACAAAGATACGTTCAACATCGGCGAGAAGAACGAATATCTAACAGCTTCTCGGTTTCGGGAACGTCATAATAATTCACGAAATTTCTAGCGACTACAGATAGTGCTGGGGCGTTCTCCTTCTGGGAGGTGTTGCAATGAAACTCGTAAAAACGGCCGACGACATTAATCATCGTGTAACGACGCAACTGATTCTCTGCACCGTGGACGTGCCTCAGCATTTCCTCGGCAGCTCAGTAAGCTACTTGACGGGAAACATTATTTACAGATATTGCGTACCTACTTCCTCGTACACGCAGCCATGTTCCGTTCCTGCAGTATTCCCATTAATCTCGCTCCAACTGCCGGTAAAGATGACTTTCTGTGAATCTGATGTCGTGCGTCGTCATCTGTAACGCTTATGACAATTCCGACAAGATTTCAATAAATACGTCGCATCGCTACTTAAATTACGTACTACGGAAGATATCGCGTCCCTTGATTTTTTGTAAAAGGAGCTTCGAAGTATGCTTTCACCATCAATGCAACAAGAAATTAATTCGTTTGGATCTATATTCGATTTAATACTAAATAAAATCATACAACTTTTATAATTAGGGCAGAGTTGCCATAATCGTAGCACTTAAGTAAATTTAAAAAGAAAACATGTGAAACTGATAACTGTATTTATAAAACTAATTGCGCAGATCAATATGATGGCATGTTATTTAAACACTTTTAATGTTTATAAGCGTGTAAAAAGGCTCATTATTAAATTGAATTTCAATTTTCGAAAAGGTTAAAAAGGTTGATTTTGGCAACCTGTATCCTAAATCGTACCTCTGTCATAACTTTTGTAATATCTAATTGAACATTTTAAAACGTGTACTGCCGAAGTCGAAAAGTGGAATATGGTCATTTATAGAATGATTTGAGTTTAATTTATAGACGTATTTATTAAAGAAATTAATACCTATTAAAAACCAAATACAGTGATGACAATGATACAATTTGATGTTTTTCGATAAGCTTGCACATTCTTCGTGTACACTGTATCATATTCTCGAGGCGAACTTGCTCACATAAATTGCAGAACCAGTTTTATTCATTAACCGATATCAGTGTGATTTGGAAAATTTTGTAATAGTACGATTTAGGTTATTGCTTATTATTTGTTCGCTGCTTCAGAAACGCAATTATCTAATCTCAATGTAACATAAAAATAAATACGATTATTAAAATAAATAACGTGTATTTAACATTGATAAAGTTTCATATTATCTCTATACTCTATGTATTAATTAGTTGAATTAATTACGTAAATTGTGTAATCATATCTATAATTATGTAAACTATATAATTATATCTATAATTACGTGAACTGTATAATTATATTTTTAATTATGTAGATTTACCTAAATTATATCTATTATTAATCTTGTATATCTAAAAGTAAATATACGTTGAACAAGAATAGTTTGACAATATCTCGAGCACAGTCAACAGTAACAACTTATTATTAAACATGCGCGTTTTATATGCAACTCTACAGAAACTGGCCTGCACTTATCCTACTTCAGCTTAATTAACCCTGTTTGTGTCGCGCGAAAACGGGTGCCTGTGCGAAGAAAACCGGAGGAATTTGATGAATTTACTATAGGGCTTGGAAAAGTACTCATAAAAAACTAAACTAAAAATGATATTTGAGAAATTGAAAATGCAGCGTATTGCGGGAGAAAGGGAGAATAATTTCATACCAATCATACTTCAATATTTATTTAAAATCATAGAAATAATAGCAATATAAACTATGATAGAAAACATAAAGACCAGTTGCTCTTGTACAAACGATATTTACACCTATCATCGCTCGATCAATTTTGTGTAAGTCTCGTAGTATGAAATATAAATATTTCATTTTCAATAATTTTCAATAAAATAATCAATATCAGTCCCGATGACAAAATGATAACTCCATGATACACGGACAGCATCAAACAAATCAACTACAGAACAAGTAGATCGTGTAGCTGGTACAACGTGAAAGAAAAAATTTAAATATTATTATAAAGATTTATATTTAGTGTTCTGACTACTAAAAATATGTATTATCCATTTATTTTTGCTCACACGCGCGATTTATTTAACAGTTATGCTGACAACTGAAAGAAAGATTCTAGTCTCGTCGTGCCGTTGCATGATGTGGCACGTAAGGTAGTATCTGATAAATATCATAAACAAATTGCGATTACGATCCCGAGAAACTATCTCGTGTCGAGCTTCTACCTTATTGCTCTAGCGTATACAGTGCTGCGGCACCAACCAACCGAAAACATAACGAAAAGATCTAACAAATTATGTTTTTAATTGCAATTTATAACGTTTTACATACTTATTTTGAAATACAGAACTCCTGTGATTTGTATAATAGGCGTCAACGCTTGCGCAATGATATATCGTTGTTGGCACTTTCCGCAATTGTAGCGAACGTATACAGTACCGGACAAATGAATTCGGACAGAAATGTTTTTGTTTTCCAACGATTTGCCATTATTGGTAGGAGAGGGTTACTTTCTCTTTTGTTTTCTATTACTTGAAAGCTAGCTCACGAAGAAGTTAGGCGTAGATATTTTCTCTACATTGCCTGTAAGGCAGGTTTTATTCAAATTTGCTCGGACAAATGTATTCGGACGTTTCATTTATGCATGTAATTTATCTTTTAATATCGATATATTTGTTGAATTCTTTTTTGTGCTTTTATTCTATTCTTACGAAGATAGCGCGAGGACAAAGTTTACCGAAATGTATGAAGGAACGAGTTGTAAATGCTTTAGAAAACGGTGAATCGATATCTGATGTTTCCCGACGTTTTTTCATCGCAAAACAAACTGTGTACTCTATTGAAAAGCGATTTCAAGAACGAGGACACTTAGAAAATAAAGCCAAATCCGGCCGTCCGAAAAAGACTTCGATTAGACAAAACAGGCAAATACGACGTCTATCGGTTGCTGATCTCAGGAAGACTGCAGTAGATATCCATAAAAGTTTAATCGAAACTGACGACTTGGATATTAGCGTGCGTACAGTACAACGTCGTTTAACGTTTTTCGGGTTACATGGACGACATGGAGTGAAGAAACCACTGATTTCAAAAAAGAATAGACTGGCCCGATTTAAATTTGCTCAAGGACACCTTCATTGGTCAGTAGAAGACTGGTCCAATGTGCTTTTCAGCGACGAAAGCAAATTTAAATTATTTGGATCTGATGTAATTTAGTGGGTACGTCGACCAACAGCTCAAAGATTCAAGATTCAACGTGCGTTATCAAATTCCAACAATAAAGCATAGAGGGGGAAGCATTATAGTTTGTGGGTGCTTCTCTGATCACGGCGTTGGTCCATTGCGGCAAATTAAAGGCATAATGAAGAAGGAACAGTACGTAGAAATGTTAGAGACATACATGTTACCTCATGCAAAGGAAGTCATGGACGAAAATTGGATATTCGTCATTTATACGAGAGAAACATGCCTCTCGTGCTGTGAAAAATTGGATTCGCGTAAATGATGTGAACGTTCTTAGATGACCATCGCAAAGTCCGGACCTGTATCCGATAGAACATCTTTGGGAACATTTAAAACTATCGATAAAAAATGAAAAATTCCTAAATAGTCCAGCTACATTAAATAGTCTTTTGAAATCTATGCCTGAAAGAATGCAGGCAGTTCTCGATTCTAGAGGTTATTCTACTAAATATTAATTTATTCTTTCATATTCATCAATAATATTCGTTTATTTTATATTTTCCTCAAGATTTAAGTTCTGTCCGAATACTTTCGTCAATCAAATTTTTGTTTATTATTCAAAATATATGTAAAGAAAGTGTATTTTTTTAATTCGAATCCGCCGGTCATATCGGCCGAATCAACGCGGTAATATTAAGTCGATATCAGCCGATAAGCGAAAATCTATTTTACCATCGCGTAAGGAAGACACAGTAAAATATAGAGAATTGAAAAGATAAGCACGCGTATGTTAAAGTGATAAAAAGACCTTACACCAGAAATAAAATTTAATGTCGTTTCGTTATTACAGGTAGGAATAAGATTAATCAAGGGTATTAGGAGTCGTAGGATAGATATTAAATAAATTTCGTTATTACAGAAACTCAGTACTGCTTATTTGATGGTGTGGGATCTCCTTAACCTCAATCCATAAGAAATATCATTATATATTTTATGTTAGAAATCACTAAATTGGTTTATATATATTATTTACCATTCTGACCCTCATAAACTGCTCGATTCATTTTATATTAATATTGTGACTTATTCATAAAAACTAAGATAAACCATTTGTCCGGTATTGTATTCTCGTTCGGCACTAAAAGGGTTAAATCAGACTTATTTCTTCATAGACACACCTAGATATTCGGGATGCAGATGCTTGGCGTGTAACGCATCGACCATGATAAAAAGTTCCGCGCGACGAAATTAGTGACCCGCGTTCATTGTTTCTCTTTGTTTCCGTTGTGTCAGGGGCGAATGAAAAATTGCAAGTTGCCTTTGAGCGACGCGCGACGTTGACGACGACTGCAGGAACGTGGTGTAGTCAGGCGAGAAGGGGGGGGGGGGGGGGGGGTGAATTTACATCGGCAACACATACCAACCGTATCTGTATCGAATTCCAATATTCGTATGTCGGACGAGCGCGCACGAGAGACGACCCTCTCCCCCTCCTATTACATATTCGAAATGCCAACGAAGTTTTACCGGGCTGCCATTTTCACTCCTGAACGTCCGCAATCTTCTCCACTTTGTTCTGCGAGCCGAGCAGTTTCGTTTGAAATTTTCGATCGCTTTATCCGGTATTGGTTGCCGCAATATACGGTGTCCTTAAAGAGGGGTTCCAGTAGGATACAATTCACTGGGTCCTCCGAGGAGCTGCGAAATAAATTCGGATCAAGTCATTCGAGTGGATTAAAACAGCGACAGATAAATTCGTGACACTTAATCCGGTCCGTATTATCGTGTTATTTAATTGGAAAAACTTTTCATTGGTCTGATCCGGATTAGATAGCGTCGAACGTTTTCTATCCAGTAGGATTCCTTTGCACGAAAACCTAATACTAATTTTATATACAATTCGACATATTTCTATTAATTTACGTAGTCTTTCTTTTATTATGTAGTTTCCATTTTCTTCCTTTTATTATGTTGATACCATTTTATTTACATATCTGTCATGATTAGACTGCGGATTTTTATGCAAAATAAAAACTATCTGCGTCTACTGCAAGACAAATGAGCCAAGTATACTATTCTCTCTCTTAAATCATTTTATGCTTAAAATGCATAAAATCCGTAGTCTAGTCATGACTAAGCAACGAGCTTTATGTATAACATTAGTAAAAACTTATAAGAGAAATACAGGAAAGCGAAAATATTGAAAGCATTCAAAAACGCTGTGATATTATTTTTAATTGATTGAAACTATTAAAAGACGAAATAGAATTTTATTCAGCTTCAGTTTCATATCATTTCTGGACAACATTTTCATTTTTACACAAAATCTCCGCTATTTAGTGAAGTCAGGTTTTATAAAGGAAAGTTTGATGTATTAGCGAGAAAGCACGCAACTCTCGGCGGTTACTACTCGGCGGCTACAAAAAATGGATAAACCAGGAATAGCCACCAAGAGCTCGTAGCGGATAGTTGTAGGCTCTAATATTTCGCCAAATATTTATAAATCAATTACATTAGTTACAACTAATGATAATAAGTAATAATTGCAATACGTTCCAAAATTATTTTTATAGATATTGCCAAAGCTTAGATTTAAAAATTGTTCAAAGTGTAACTGTTACATGAATGAAGACTCAATTTCATATGCATAGAATGAATTTTCTAATATGAAATGGAAATACTAGAAGCCAGAAAAATTATTTTAGATTTGCAGTTGAAATGGCTTCGAGTGCAAAGAGTTAAGTTTCTCGTATCATCAATATTATCTATTATTGGACACTTATTTTGGTCGAAATCTTTATTGTTGAACATTTTCATTGTCTATATTGAAAAATAGATTTATGAATAGCGTCGTCACCATGTAGACCACTTTGTTTCTTAGTCTTTCGTTACCTTTTATTTCTTACAAATAAGTGTACTTAGTAAACGGCAGACACTAATTATGAATCGTTATTAGACCATACTTAATTTGATTCAAGTTTACAATCGCACCTTTCATACAAGACAATTGTGAATATAGTTTCTGTAAATTATAATTATATGTTTCTATTATATACTTCTTTAGTTAAAGTTTATGTCTATAAATTCGTATTGTCAAAGTTATTATAAACTTCAAATCGAAAGCAAAATTAACATGAGAACAATTTGATACAATCGTAACATTTGTAACTTTAATGTTAATGGTCCATTTTAGCTCGATCGCATGATGGAGTGCGAGATGGAAAGCAGTTTCAGAAGAATAATGAAATCAGATAACTTTAAATGGAACTTTGTAATTAAATCAAAAAAGTATTTCTAAGTCCCGCGAACTGCTGTCGTTAATTGCATTCTACCTTTATTCTCGGCCAGTAAAATGCGTCATTACCTAAATGAGAAAACCACTTTATCTGCTGTGCACTATGGATCTGTTTAATATTGTTGCGTCGCGAGCGACCCATGTAATTAAGTTATGACGACCCCCAGGTAGATTCTTCATAATACCGCGTCGAAGCTTTCGGGCCTTCGACAACCGATACCAGATGTGGCCATGAGCAGGGGTACGGCCAGCGACAGCTACGCTAAATACAATGAAAATCGGAGAATTCCCAGATTTCTGCTGTCCCCTCTTCTTGGCCATCTCTCTAATATTCATTGGTTTTAAGATAATTTAAGTAGCCAATGAAATACCAACTCCACCCACGCCATTTACATACGAAGGCGTAATCGGAGGATGAGAAGCGTACCTACTTCACTTTCCATTTTGCACTCGGTAACTTCTCATCTAGTCCGACAAACGACATTTGTACATAGTGTTATAGTTTGTGATAAGTTGTTCGTCATTTTATTATTAAACCTTGTTTAAATACGGCACCTTGTTCCATCTCAGTTCACCCTCAAATCTATCCTCAACATATTAATTTATCGCGAGGTAGGCGCGTTATTCAATCGTCGTCAAATACGATCGACGCTGTAACGCACCGCGCAACAAATATCGCTAAATTGCCAACACCGTTAAAAATCGTGTTAAATGGGATAAGAAAACAACTTTTATATTCGTACCAACAAGTCGATTTATAAGGCTTGAATAAATTTATTGAATAAGTTCGTTTTGCCACAATAATTTTATTTTATTATATTTCTTCCAATTCATATTTTATAATTCTTATTCATATTTCTATTATACTATACCTGTCAGAATATATTCGGTCAGAATTATAAATGCGATTATTAAAAGTATCGTTCGAGTGACCGAAAGAAGCAAAAATCCGTACTATACATATATCTATGTATTGGGCTAAAATATAAACAACATAAAACAATATTCCTTTAATAATAATAAAAATAATATTAAAATAAATGAATGGTAGAAGTTCTTGTCTTTTTAACAAGTATGTAATAATACAGTGTTATCATTTTGTGGAAATCAGGAGACATTTTTGTAGGATGATGAAATTGTAAAACACTTTTTAATACTCCAGACAATAAATGCGACGTTAGGAATCGTCCAAAAAAGTATCTTAGCGTTAGAAAATAATTAAATCCTTTCTCAAATCCGTTTTATATTTCAAATCATAAAAGCTAATAGAAAAGCAAACCTGCATATTAACATTTTATCTCTAACGTAAATGAAAATATTTTCTACATCAAACATATAAATAATTATAATAATGCTTAATTTACTTAACAGAATACTTTTACCCAAACGTGTATTTCAACGTTAATCAACTAAAACCGAACTTACTTTATCTGATAAAAATAATAACATTAAAGTAGAGAAAGTATCAAAATCATATAAAAATATAGACACAGATAAAACATTAGAAAAAAAACCAACTACTTGAAGTTTCTTTTATATTCTTTTCAAAACTAATGATGATAATGCATAAAGTAAAAAGAAATGAGTTTTATATCGTGGATATTGAAAAAAACAAACATTTCTCCTCTTTCCAAAGATTGCCGAATATTTTATAGCACAAATTTATAACTGATTTTTTGTTTGGTTTCTGTCAACAGATCGGTGTCTGGAAATCCTGGGAGAAAGAAGGTCTTGACATCAAGGACATCGTGTGGCCCGGAAACACTCATACTCCTCCTCAAGGAGTTCCGGAAAAGTTCAATTTAAAAATAACTTTTCTCGAGGAGCCGCCATACATCAATCTAGCACCGCCAGATCCTGTCACCGGAAAATGTTTGGTAGATCGTGGTGTTCACTGCCAAATAGCCAAGGCATCCGATCTTGTCGAGTAAGTAAACAACAAAAACATTATTTTCTTATTGTCTGTGTCTTTCGTTAAGGTCCCGATATGTTAATATTCTGTAAAGGCCACTACTTGCATCACTTTTTGGCCTGTCGGTATCGGTTCGGCTGACAATCCAGCTACCTAAAAATTCCATCAAAACGAATCAGTTTATTTGATTAAACAAAAATTAAATGTTAAGATATATCATATCAAAAATACTCTTTGTACCTTCCTCAATTTCCCAAATGTTAACCAGGTTTGATACATTGAATACGTCAACACAAAAATTTATTTCTGGGAAAATAATCCCATCATCTATACAGGGTTAACAAAATAACCTGATCACCTTGGATATTTGATTTGTTTTTGATAATTGTGGGAATAGTCAGAATAAACTATTTTTATTTTAAAGAGATAAATATTGTAATAAAAAGAATATTTTTTTAGAAGTCGCATGAAAACCGCGATATTATAGATTAATGGATAAGTCTCAACCACATATATTACGTTACAATAACAAATATATGTATATAATCTCATTTAAGAGAATCTCGACGAAATTAAATTCGCGATAAGTATGACTTTTAAAAGGATATTCTGTTTATTTACGCTGATAATTTGCGTCTTCAAATAGAACAATGTTTCCTTTTGATATATTTCCATACTATAAAAACCAAATACAATATGCAGAGTGATCAAGTTATACTGTTTATCCAATAAATATGGGTGATTTTGTGGTGGCCCACATCACATAATTAACAATGACGCATATTTACATTGCACCTACATTGCACTAATAATCATTTTCGTTTGCAACTTACACTTTTATTGTATGGTTGACAGTAAATAATTTCTTCATTATTATCGCATCATTAATCAAATTGAACTGTTGAAATTCGAGATATGTTGAAGGCTCTCTCATCTGAAAATTAATTTGTATAGTATCCTGATACCAAACATTGTATAATCTAAAAATTTCATTCAAGTTCTCTACTAGACGATAATATATTTAAATAATGCAACGTTTAGGTAAAAGAAAGTTTGAAGGCCAGAATATTGGAAGAATAAATGTTCAGGTAAAGGTGTTGCCACTGTACTAATGGCTACATTGAGCGTTCACTTACTAACTCAATGTTTTGAAAACATGATTTGCTGTGGCGTGTATTTCGCATTATATTGATCTATCCACTGATACCAACATAATCCGGTTGTATGATACCAGCTCTAATTAACAGACTACATTAATTCAACAAGATAGATGATTTAGACGTGCATAATATAATAAAAACATTTACACGACAAATAACATATGCAATATACAATGACGAGCAAAAGTGTAAATAGACGACGTTACATTGCTGATGAATCATGCAGAACTAATATATTTTACAGGAACTAATTGGATACAGTTATCAAATAAACTGTTTTATTCTATTTTAAAACCATTCCTGAACTGAAGTTTACTTATAAATGACTGTTAATGTCTGTTAATTATTATGTAGTTCATATAAATCTTAGACAGCGTGCTGAACTGTAAACATGGCATCGTATATCTGTTTACGTTAAATTTATTCTATATTGTTGTAGTTAATAAAAGAGAGTAACAATTTTTCATTTACAACTATCAACTAATAACTTTGATTGCATTTATCGAATTATTTAATGTAAAATATACTAGCATTATTTGATTAATCAGTAATATAACGTCGTCTGTGTGCTTACACTTTGACTCGTCACTGTATTATCATAATCAATAATAATATGACATTAATTTCTGTCCAGATTCCATTGGTATTTTCTTACAACTTATTTTCTAAAACAAAATTGTTCTCAAACAACAGATAGCCTAGTAATTGCACAAACATCCATAGTCTAAACGATAACATTTATCCGCAAATTACGTAAAATTAAACTATTTTATTTAATTAAAATAAATTGTTTAATTAAGCGGTACGATATTAATTACCTTTTTAATATTCTTACGTTTAGCAAATACTAATGGAATTAAGAGAATGTAATAAATTAACATACAAATAAATCTTTATGTATGAGGAAACATTTCCCACGTCCGCGTATGTATATGTGTGACGCGGCAGTCAAAGTGTTAAAGGGCCAAATAAACTACCTCCATTTTATCGAATGTTCGTGGTCGTTGAGCCAGCACGACGACGGCGTGGTCAACGCGTTGAAATGGATCGAGACATTCTGACCATCCTATATTTCACGCGACGGACAGCGCACCGTCGTGTTTGCGTGTCAGGTAGTCAGTAATTCATTTGCTGGCTGCGCGGGTAACAGCGTTAGTCCGGCGTTGGCCGGACGTTTAACTGATTTCGTCAAGAATGAACAACGTCAATTTCATCGGAAGTTGCGATCGTGGCGCATTAAACGGGGTTGCGGGAGAAGGAAGGAAAGAAGGACAAGCTCCGAGGGGTGCGCTCAACCGTGTGACGGCGCACAATGGGGGTGAAGTGACAAGGCAATGTCAAAAACAAGGATCTTTTTACAGAAATAAGATAAAGCGACGATGTTCATCTTAAGATAAAGCTGAAATCTTACAGAATAAGAGAACTGTAGAGACAATCTAGTGTGAACATTTTTTCACCTGGAATGTTAAACTTGATATAACTCCACAAAATTACATTTCTAACCGAATCACAACATTTATGTAGCACTTCAAGATTTTCAAAAAATATCAGCAGTTTATCGAATTATTATTTCAACGGAAAAATCGCGATTTCACTGGAATCAATTCTTTTTGAAAATCCTTTAGCGATAAATCAATTTTGCAGTCGACTTTAAAATCAATAGGTGAAAATCTAAAGGAAACGAAATGCGTAACATATGAATTTAAAAAAAAATCCAACTGCACACGGTATTTGATAAATCATACTTTGAAATATTAAGGGGACCGGAAAGTAATGTCGTTTCTGCGCATGTCGATATTTGTTAATCATTTGTTAGGTTATTTTGTATTTCAAAGGCGTGCTCGAGACAGTTTAAGATTAGAGTGACTTGTGTTCTCGTAAATAGTAATATCCTAAATCTTTTTCGCAATTTACGGTGAAATGGCCAG
>NC_135778.1:22170188-22195508 GCF_028453695.1 Augochlora pura | reverse complement strand
CGATCAATATATTAACATATCAATGTATTAAAGATATTTCTTTGTATTTATTTGTTAAACATTTGGCAACCTTTCTGACCAACCAAATATTATAGTGAACATCTCAATAAATACTGTCTCGGGTTTTTCTTTTTTTTTTTTTATAAAATTTCGTTAATCAATCACTTGTTTGTCATAACTTTTTCATATTAAAATGTGTATAATAATTCTACTGTACACTTCAGATGTCTTGCAGGTGTCATTTAGTTAAAATGTTTCGACTTGATTAACGATGAGGTTTTACCAACCCGTAAATTTCAAAACATATGAAACTTTGTACACAAGTAGTTTAAGTCATGTCCAACAGGGCCATGTTTTATTGAAAAACTTTTTTATTCAAAATGTTTGACTCTTTGCTTTTAATTTAGACTACATATTCGTGTTAAATATTTTATCATTTTTCGATCATACGAGTTCACTAACCTTTGTTTTCAGTGTTCATTCATTGGTCATTCACATGTTTTCCACTAAAATTTATATTGTACTTTAAAAAAAATTCTAGCGAAAATGCTAGGTACGTGGTCAGATATGTACAAACTTACTGTTAGTATTAAAACAGTTCGCTTGCGATAACATCATCCAAAAGATTAAATAACGATCATCTTAACAAACTTCTTAATAATTTTATAATATTTTCATTTACTTTTGTTTCTAGATTTAGGTAACAGTAGAATCAATTTTTAATTCGATTTACTAGAAATCATGAAATTCTACATCATGTTATAATGCAAGGGGTTGAATGTTCATTCACTGAACATATTGTAATAATAATATATTATTGCCCACTCTTAAAAACTTCAAGTTAACAGTGCAAAGTATCGCAATGTATAAATTATAATCACATTATCATAACATCTGTAACATCATCAAATTGTAAGCGAAGAAGTTAACTATAACTTTATTATTTTTCTGATTTGAAGATTACGAGTCAAAATCGAACCCCGCAATTAGAATGTTTGCCACAATTCGACGCAATAAGAAAATGTAGCAAGGTTTACCAACAAGCTGCATCGCTCGAACGTCACGTTTCAGTTTGACGCGTGGTTCTCTTCTTTTGGCAGACATCCAGTTCTAGGGATGAAATTGTCCCTTAAAGTGGAGGTTCCAAGACACTTGAACCTGGCAGTATACGCATGGCGGTCCAGTTGACCTGCTCCACTAGGAAGCCTCACTTTCTCCTCGCATTTGCATTACATTAATTATATTATATTAATTTTAATGAAGAGACAGAAAACATATACAGGATAAATCACCGAGCTGTGACAACTATTAATAATTGTTGATGCTCGTGGTTGATTTTAATAAATCGTTCGAGCTTTTGAGTAATTTACACGTGATGTGTCGACTAACTCGAAGGACCACCTCCAAGGTAGGAGGAACAAATTTACACCGTGAATGTTAACAACAAATATATTTACACTCCCGGTGGAGATACATGGAATGCGTTCCAGATTGTTACAAATTACTAGTTGTCTACGAGTTTGTGGCTATGTCTATTTTACGTATTGTGTCTGATTCCAAAAATGTATCTGGCTTCCAAAATGTATTAATCTATTTTACGTATTGCTTTTGACTCCGAAATGTATCTGATTTCCAAATGTATCTGAGGTGCGAATCGAAGTTCACCGATAACGTCACCTCGGTTCGCCCTACTCTTGCAAGTTAGGGGTGGGTGTTGAGGAAGCTGCCCAATCGCGACAAGCCCAAAAGACAACGTCTGGGACCTAGGAAGGGGCAGTGCCGCAACGTTTGCCAGGGAGTTCCCGGTCGCGCGTGGGCCTGGAAAATTGCCGACATCTGCATCCCATTCCCCTAATTGCCCGTTGTCCCAGAACGTGCCGTTTTCCGCGATGCGCGCCGCGCTATGGGCATAGGGACCCGCGTTTATGGTGGGGCAATATCGCTAACGGCCAAGAGTGTCGACCATGTGCCTTGGAACAAACGCAAACTAATTTCTAAAGAAGTGGGTGACAGGCCCATACCCTGGCCGATTCTAAAAGTCCCAAGCACATGGCCCCCCGCCATAAAACCCTCGCTCAGCAATCCTCAACAATAATTAATTGATAATGTAGCAGGCGATACGCTTGCCTTAGTTGAAGTTAGCAAAAAAATGTCAGAGGGAAAAGAGGAAACAATTAACAGTTAAGAAGATAGGGTGTCCCATAAGTTTCTTCCCTTTTTTGATGCGAAATGAATACAAGATATTTGTTGTTTAAGGTGGATTTATTATGTTATATATGAACCGTGATGTTCTATAACCTTCTTCCATCTCGCAGGAAGCCTCATTATGCCCTCTTTCCAAAATTGTTGAAGCTTATTTGCAAAATATTCATCTACGTGCGTTTTTATTTCGCTTATGGATTTGAAAGATTTTCCACGGAGAGAATTTTTTAAGGAGAGGAACAAGTAATAATCGGATGAAGCAAGGTCTGGGGAGTACAGAGGATGAGGTAGAACGTCCCAATCAAACTGTAATAATTTTTGCATTACGGCCAACGCAACATGCGGTCTTACGTTGTTGCGATGGAAAACGACGCCTTGCCGATTCGCCAATTCTGGCCGTTTTTCTGCTATGGCGTCTTTTTAATTGATCGAGTTGATTGCAATATCTGTCAGCATTGATCGTATCACCTTGAGGAAGGAGTTCGCAGTACACTACACCTTTCCAGTCCCACCAAATGCACAAAAGAACCTTCTTCGGACGAAGTCCAGGCTTCGCAACAGTTGAAGGTCTATTTTCCTTAGACCAAGTGCGTTTTCGATGCACATTTTGGTATAAAATCCAAGTCTCGTTACAAGCCTTCTTAAGAAAGGATCCCTCTCATGTCGCTGGAGAAGCAAATCGCAGGTAGAGACGCGGTTCATAAGGCCGGTCTCCGTCAATAGGTGTGAAACCCAAACTTCATATCGATTCGCATAGCCCATCTTGATTAAATTTTTATGCACCGTTGTTTTGGGAATATTAGTGGCATCCACTATCTCACGCACACTACATCGCGGATTTTCAGTGAGCACAGTCTTGATAATGTCTGCACGATGATAAGTATGTGCACGTTTAGTTTCCCTCAGTAATACGGAAAAAACCTCATCGAATGAAATGAAACAATTAATTTTATTAGATTGTTCCCTACTATAAAAATTAATCCCTGAAGAGGTTAAGAACAAATATGGTATTGTAGTTTGCATATTATCGGAATGAATCAAGATAAAGTGATACAGTATTAATTCAATACAGCTTGAGATGATTACAAGCTCTTCCCGCAAGAATCACTGCATCTCTGACAAGATAAGCGATGAGCGTACACACTTCTGCTCGTCAAGGTATCAGCAGTGTATACGAAGTATGTAGTGGTTTCCCACCCTTCCTTAGCACGATACTCGGAGGAAGGAATCATTTGTACTTCCCCTGTTTGATTAGTGCTAAGTGGTAAAAGCTTTCCGCGCTTGGTCAGGAACGCAGGCTGATTCATGTTCGTCAAATCACGCGTTCGTTTTGAGCGGTTTCACATAATAGAGGTGTGCCAAATCTCGAGAAAGTAAAACCGAATTTTTCGCGGTTGGAGCAGCGAACCGATTACGCGATTAAATCGAATACTCGAATGAACAGCATTCTCGTATAAACATATTATTTAAAAATTCGAGCATCAGAATACTCTTACCAGAATTGGACGAAACTTTATAACGATGATGGATCAAAAACAAAAATTAACGTATAAAATGCTATTCGATATGAGTAATGAAATAAATATTTAATCGAACAAAAATTTATCTAGATCAAAATTAATCTGAATAAAATTGTATTCAAATGAATTCTTATTCGAATAAGATTTTACTTGAATAAGAATTCATTTGCACAGAACTTCATAAGGAAAATAATCAATTTGAATAACAATTATGAAACTTTATGTCTTTTTTCATAATTAAACAATTTATTTCTTTCATAGTAATTTCTCAATCAATTTTTTCCCGAATGTTGCATCGATGAGTTTGTTAGTTTTGGATAGATTGATCATTGCTTCATAACTAAAGAACCTTTCTAAGGGTGTAGAAGAAAGCATCGACTTGTTATATACTAAAATTACACGACCCATCAGTGGATATTCTTTTAAAATATGCTGATTTCAGTTTTGCATTATCAGTGATCCAGTTACTGTTTTTAAATATTGAAGGTAATGTAGAGATTATTTTTAGTGGTAAATCCCACGAGCCTCTGTGGCAATAATAAAACAACAACAAAGGGCAACTTCGATTAACAATAACAATGATAGTTCATTATTAGTAACTCGCAACTTCTCACGACTTACAACAAGAATAATGACGACAACAACAGCAACGACTTTTCCACGTGACGGTTCTCCTTCGACTGAGACGATCTTTTTCGTTCGTTCTTCCACCCTTACTCGCCTTTTTTAAAATTACCCTACTATTCTCTATCTATTGCATTCATACTCTTTCGCTCTGCCTCACTCGCTATCTCATTCTTACTCATTCTCTCTCTTCCTTTATTTCCCTCTCGCTCACTCACATTCTGTCTTTCGGGCACGCAGGACTTCGAGGAACCTAAGCAATAGACTCAGGCCACTCGAAGTCGCCCAAACACTCTGTCGCCATCCGTCCCATTCATTACCATTTTATGACACTCGACCATGCATACCCAGAAAAACCCTACAGTAATATTACTAATAATACATTTTATGTATATGTATTACCTTGCGACAACCGCTTTAACACGTTCGTCACCGCGTCACCCATGTCTGGGTGACAATAATTTCTGACCAATTTTGAAAATTTCTTTTTATTGCAATATATTCGTGCAAAATGAATTCGACTATGATTTTTCGAATGCGAAAGAGTTCCAATGCCATCCCCTATGATAAATGTGAACTTTTTAGTTTTATTTTAATTCATTAAATTGCTTTAATTATGTGGGGATTTTAGTGCCTTATTGTAACGAACATGTTAACACGTTCGTCGCCGCGTCACCCATATCTGGGTGACAGGTATGCTTCTGTGGGGGCCCCGTCACCCAAATATGGGTGACGCTCTTCTTATTCATGATTTTATTTATTTAATTTACGAAAGTCCCATTTGTAGCACAGGGATTTAATGGAATAAGCACTGACAAATGCGAAATATACAAAATAAAAATACTAAAAATTCATACATTATTATATTTGTTATTCGTTAATTTACATTTAATGTATAAAATATAACGTTATCCTATGCGTTTTAATTACCGAATTTGGGCCCGGTAAGAAACTCGAGCGATTCGCGCTGGGCGACGAACGTGTTAATCGTTGCCTACGTTTGCCAATAGTATTTTATTACGTAGTGATGTAGCTATTGTGATTTGTATTTTGAAAACGAAACGCTACAAGTGTAAATATAAAAAAGAACAATGTTAATCTTCTATCGGATCTTCTCAATATTTATGCACGTATTCGATTAGAGAATCGTTGGGATAATCGATTATTCGATCAAATAGATAGAATAATTCGTAGCGAATAATTTCGAAATATTCGACCAAAAAGAATTGATATGGAAAACGATCTGGAATAAATATTTATAGGAAGTAATCCGAATAATTTGAAATTTTAACCCGTATCGTACAGGCTATCGATTAGCCGTACCGGTCCGGCCCGGAGGCAGAGCCGGGCAGGTCGAGTCGGGTCGAGTCGGGCCGGGCCGGGCCAGGCTGGGACGGACAAGGCTTTTTCACTCAACACCGGCTGCATTTGTACTCGTCAAAACTCGATTTCGAGAGGTCGACACCCGGCAACGGCAACGCGGAATCGGACCTACCACCGAAATAGACCGCCAATGAGAATGGATGGTGGGAGGGCAGTTGACACCGTGCCATAAATATTGATTTTTCCGCATAGCGGGCCGAAAGTTCGCGACATATAATGCCGGGATTCCTGGGCGTGCACGTGAAACGCGCGAACTACCACCACCAGCACCAGCACCATCGGCATCGCCGGTCCACTACGTTCGGGAAGATATATAACCGTTTGAAAGTTAAGAGACGTTTGTGTTGTGACAGCTCTGACCGAAATCATGTATCACGATGTCTCCTGGGTCCACGAGTCTCAGCTGGCCACATTATCGTTCCGGTGTGCTCGCTCGCTCGCTCGTTCGCACTCGCAGTCGTGCGCGCGCGCACGTGCCCACGCTTGATCGCTCGCAAATGCGTCGCCGTTTCCGAGATTCGACCGCGAGACATATGGTCTATGACAGTTAACGTTATCTTGCTCCGGGCTAGATAGCGCAATGCACTCTTACCGAGATCCCTCAGGGGAACTGCTCAAGCAGCTTGCAAGGTAAAAAAGTACATCTATTATGAAATCACCGATGGAAAAATTCTACCCCTATTTTTGAACATTTTTTTTTTTAAACTTTCGCTACGACAGTCTATTCTGCTGGAGTAACATCACGGAACGGGTCATTTAGAGTCTTATATTATATTATATTATATTATGTTATGTTATGTTATGTTATGTTATATTTTAATTATGTTATGTAATATATATTATATTATGTATAATTATAGTTATACAGTATTATATGCCGATTATAGCCGGAACCGGTCATACAGCACGTCTCGCGGCTGCCGACTATAGTCAGCACCCGTGAAGGGTTATGGATTCGTTCGCCTAGATACAGTCACGTAACCACCAACTGCAAAAATAACTGTTTATTCAATACAGGTGTTCCCAAGCAAGAATTTATAAACATGGGGACATGGTAAGCAAAACAGTGTTTTGTGATAGGCGCACGCTTGTACTTCACTATTTTGTTCGTGTTATTCCTTATACATGTTAAATAAATATTTGACGGCTCAGTACGTTGCACAAACAGCAGCATAAGTATTCAACAAGAACACCTTTCAATTGTAATGAAATCGATGATAATTCTTGTTACTTTTCTATAGATATAGCTTTATTGTAGGAATACTTAAATAAACATTGCAATCACATTAAATGAAAACATTGGGATTAAACAAGATTTATGTTTCCTATTTTATTTATTTTATTTACCGCGAGAAGCATTTAATATTTAAAAAATTCTATAATGGTAATAGAAAACAAGTCATTGGATGCCATGATAACCGATTCACAGGCTTCCGATTGGCGTAAAAAGCCGATTTATAGGCTGCCGGTCGGTAAAGTGTTAAAAGGTGGAAGACAGAGTAGAGGAACAAAAGAGATGCAACCCATGAGCGGTGGGTCACGTGGCGCGTTCTTATTTCCGCGTACATTTAAGACCTACCCTCGAAAATAATCGTATCTCGACTGAAAAGCGTTCCATGGTGCGAACCTTAAATCTTGATCATTGCGATGACTTGATGACATTTACTTTCATCTTTGGAATATTTATGTGAATTTTACAGTACGCGCGTGGACAATCACGACGCGTACTATTGGTCGTTCAATCTCGTTGACGTTAACTAAAGTAACTGTAATGTTAATATAACTTTTATAACAGAATTAAATCGTTAATGTAAAGGTTAACTTAAAGCGGAGGAAGAAATAATTCAAAAGTAAAAAGTTTAGTAAATAATAAAGTATTTATAAAAGCTAACCGCAACAGGTATTGCGTATCCGATCGATAACAATTCTGAGGGAACATTTATTTTTCAAAACGCAGATGGCGAACAATAATTTTATTTCTACAGATTTCTTTGGGATATTCATTTCGAAAGAAATAAATGCTAACAAATAAGATCGGACGAGGTTAACAAAGTGCAATAGGTGCGTTTAACAGTAATTTTCAAGCTTTGATAAACGCAGTGTATGTCGGAATGATTAAACATCAATTGCGGAACACAATATTATTATTGCGCATAATTCCATTGACGAGATGAATGAATCCCATTGTTCGCGGAATCTCGTTATGAATATAAATGAACGCAATCTACGAAGGAGTAAATAGCATTGTTCGCGGTATCATTTTTCAGATATAAATAAAAAAAATGAAGCCAGCGAAACGCGATTAATTAATGTAGAAATGGACTCCCCTTCCTCTTCTAATTTATTTATATCTGTTAATTGCCGACGGATTTGCGATTTATATTATCCGAACGTTTGTCGCTGGGACATGTAGGAAATCGAAAATGAATTTAACAAACCATAGCTCGCGTAGAAATCACGTTACACGACTCGGACAAACATTTATTTTTACGAATGATATGCATTTCGCTTGAACGGTAAAATGAAGTTATATTAATTAAAGATAGAGTAACATATTGTCATCTATGAACATGATTTTAAGATTATACTAGGTAACAACTTATCAAACAACTGCTACTTAAAAGCTAGCAATACTATTGAGGCCCAAAGAGAAAATATAATTTCAAAATATAATTAGCATCCTAGAACATTGTTTCTTGTATTAGAAATCGATCTTTTGCTTCCAAGTAAGAAATGTAAGTAATTTTCAACCAGTGTAACAGCGGAGGGTTAAGAAATAGTTACAAATACGGGGTGTCATGTAACTGGTTGTAAAAGTCGAAAGAAGGAATAACATTTTTTCATTGAAAGTTCCGTTTTCGAAAAAAAATAATAATACTATTCAATAGAGATCAATTGGCGGGTCTGATCATGGCACGACAATTCTACTTACTCAGCCACGCAATTTAGTTTTAGACATAGAATCAGCTCTCATTAAGCGAAATTGTAAAGTTTTTTTTTAACCGTTCGTTAGAATTATAAATACAGGGTGGTCTAACAGGATAGTAGAATAATATTTTTCCATTTAAGGCTTAAAGAAACATTAGTTTGAAAAATAATGCCCTCGAACACGTATTATATAGTGGCACGTCTGACCGTGTCACACTGATTCTACTAGCACGCGAATTTGGCGCATGTATTAACTCATTTTTCTTGAAAACGAAATTTTACATGAAAAACTGTTTCATTTTTTTCTTCAACTTGTTTATGCACATAGAGTATCTCGTCTTTCAATTGTATCAGTTACTGATCACCCTGTAGAGCAAAACGTTGTATGCAGTTTCATTTCCAAGGATAATACGTTCAACAATATTATTCCTCGGTGCTCTTTACTGCAATTTGATCGATTGTATTTGCTCTTTGTTTGCGCGCACACTGTGCATTATTATACCATTATTATTACAGCAATGAAATCGGCTTTATCGTCTCTTAACCACCTGATTCCGTTAAAATAATGTTAACATCAAAGAGCGCAATTATGCTCGTTACGTACGTAAACATTAATGGCAGTGGTAATGACCGGTAATGGTCAGACACGCGATTCACGTAATGCCGTTGCGCAGTCATACTGAACTAATTTTCGTTTCGTTCGAACGACAAGTCACAGGCAAGAGGAAATATTGTTCCCCATTTGCTGTTTGTTTTCACGCGTAGAATCGTCCCGTGTTGCTTTTGTCTCCCCGGCTCAAGAACAGATTCGGAATATTTTTTTTTATACTTTCTCGTTACGCTGTCCGCGCACAAAAGAAAGGGTCCCTTTGTGTTCGTACACGCGCCTCGCTCGAATCGTTTCTTATCAAGCTGTGATGCATTGAATATCACCCGTTCTAATTGTATAGACGTAGTTACGAAGTTCTCGGTCGTGTTGGTCCGTAACAATGCTTGCCCACGGCTTCTGAGAGCCGCTGCTGTTGTGCTTCTGCACGCGGACGTCACTTTCCCGCCGTGTATACAGGGTGGGCGAAATAAAACGTTGCGTTTTGTTTGCATTGCAATCGCTGCAGACGACAGCCTCTAACTTTATTTTTTTCATTTTTTTTTTTTTTCATGAAGTGGAACAGTTTCAATTCAGATCTATAGGTGCTATAGAGCGTCGACTTGCATCTTTCTCCGTTTATATTCTGCACGGAGGTATTTATAACAAAGGTATTCCGACATAAATAAGTGTTGCACTAAAAATACGTACTTTACTTGATTATTTGCATATTCATTTTGGAACCTACATGGCCGGGCAAAATGATTTTATGTTAATCATTTCGATATTTAGTTTTTCAAAGTCGGATGCCGCCTTTCAGGAGGCACAACACATTTCGTTCATTATGACCCTTTCAATATCAACAATTCTTGTTTTGTAAAATCTGTATGAGAATAACTTAACCCTTTGCACTCGGAGCCATTTTAACTGTAAATCTGAAATAATTTTTCTGTTTCGTGTATTTCTATTCTATTTAACGAAATCAATTTTTATGCACACAAAATTTATTCTTGTGACTCCTACCAACGGTTTTACTATTTGACAATTTGTTAAATCTAAACCTTATTGTTAGAAAAATTTTTTTGGAACGTGATAGAATAATTTTAGTATTGCCTCAGAGTCACCACTCGAGCGCAAAGGGTTAATAACAAGTCTCGTGTAAACAAGTGTAATTATATCCAACATTCTATCATTTTATGTTTTTCCCATAAAACATTAACATAATACTTTGCGAATACGTATATTTGAGAAATTCTCCGAGTGCAAAGGTTTAGCCACGTACGTTGTATTATACCTGATTTTAACAAATAATATAATTTTAATTAATTAATTATTTTAACATGTAATATAATCTATACTGTATTTATGTGCTGAAACTAGATGCCCCAGCGACAACATAAAGTCATAAATATAATATAAGAATTAGATGTCTCTTCTGTTATTTCACTGTTCATTTTAATAACTTCTGTTCATTTGATTAAAAGTTCAAGTTATCTTGATTTACGGTCGCCACCGCGCATATATTGGGTTGGGGAATTATTTGGTGGCGTTTTTATATTTTCTTTTATTTTACAACGATTTGTTGATTCATTCGATAGAGCTGTTTCTGCTCTACAAAACTGTGTTAATAGTTTTAACAATAAATTAATCCATTATTTACCATATATTGTTTATTATTTTTTTTTATTACGTGAAACTAATAAATAAACTAATAAAGGAATAATGTAATTTCCGTCCTTGCAAACGTCAAGGAATGTTTTTTTTCGCCATACCCTAGGAATCTGCAAACGGGCAGCTCGAATGGGTCATTACGGTCGCCGACAGTGTGTTGCTACAGCCTTAAAAGTAATAACAAATTAAATGATTCAAAAAGACGATTAGCACTGAATCGTTGTAAAATAAAAGAAAATATAAAAACGCTACAAACTTATTTTCCAACGCAATAGTTGGTCCACTGTGCGGCTGCCGGATATCTGCCGCGACGCGAAGAAAGCAGCACGCTATTCTTGAGTCCGGTCACCCTGTATAACGCGGACGTCGCTGCTCTCTTTTCCTGATCCTTTTACGGGCAAACCGGCACGAGCAATCGGAACGCGGAGCTAGCCAGTTAACCGGCTGTAAAAGAGACAAACTAGACGGGGCGCTTCCACTGCCGGCTACGCTCGAGCTCCGCCAAGTGTTTGTACACGTAGTTAAGACCACGTTTCTATTCCGGATAGTCCAACGAAATTGCTCTTCGTTAGGGGCTTCCGTCGGGGCTGTGCTTCTAATATTGCTTAAACCTAACTAAAGATATACAGGTACTAGTGTGAAGTTGTTAGATAAATATGTTATGTTTTTTTTTTCTTCTAAAAAACCCGCTTACGATGTTTTTATTATTATTGAACCTCTTCTGCCTTGCGTCCTCGAGTTACACGACCCTGGTGGTTATGTCACGTGAGCTTATCATACAACATGTTTCCCCCGAAATATTTGGAATACGACTCAAATCATCTTCGCAATCATTTTCCCTTATTATTTTTCATTCTTTTTATTCAATTTTGTTCGTGGCGTCTGAGAGAAGTGAATAAAATTTTTATTGTACGGTTGTAGCAATATCTTTTAAAATATTGTAGTAATATAAGACGGTCTCATGTTCCTACCAGTCGAATGTCTCGTATTAGTACCGAGTCAACATTTCACATTCCTATTATTATTTCGTAACTAAAGGCATAATGGTTACAAAGTCCTATTAATATTCTTGATCTGAGATTAATATAGAATAACCAATCTCCTTTCTTACTTCAACAAAAAGGTGAATAATAGAGAAATAAATAAACAGCGGCAAATGACGATGGGTTTAACTAGAATGTCTTAAAAATCACTCAACTATTTCGTTGTATTTATTGTTATATTCGTTTTGTACACTGTGGTGTATCACGTTACTATTCACAATATAATGCTATCCACGTTTATCACAAAAACCTAGATATGTGCAGACGAAGGAATTGATATTTGTTGCAGTTTGTTGTCATATATTCTTTACTTATATATTCTTTACTCACATATTCTTTACTTATACAGGGTGTTTCTAAATTATACCAAAAACCTAGATATGTGCAGACGCGTAATTAAAACGAAGGAATTGGTATTTGTTGCAGTTTGTTATCATATATTCTTTACTTATGTATTCTTTACTCACATATTCTTTACTCACATATTCTTTACTCGCATATTCTTTACTCGCATATTCTTTACTCGCATATTCTTTACTCGCATATTCTTTATTCATATATTCTTTACTCATATATTCTTTACTCATATATTCTTTACTCGTATATTCTTTACTCATATATTCTTTACTCATATATTCTTTACTCATATATTCTTTACTCATATATTCTTTACTTATATATTCTTTACTTATATGTTCTTTGCTCCAAAATGACGCAGACGTTAAACTCGAGCGTGTCCCTATCGGTCTACGACGTTTCCATCTGCCATTAACAACGTCTGTCCTGAATGGAAACGTTGCCGCCCCTAACGATAATACGACGGATTCGTCGTCGGTACACACAAGCTTATCTCGAAGTGGTTACGTATTTTGTGCCGACGACATTACCTTATCGAGGATGGTGCTCGTATCGAGCACCGGCGGGCGACCTCATCGCGATAAATGCAGCTGGTATGACAGCACCAGCCGTCGAATTTAGTCGACCGCGGATCGACCTTCTACGCGCTACCCTCGCAATCGAATCACACTCGATTCTAATAACCGACACAGCATACACGGTTGATTCAATTTTAATAAACTCCTCTGACCAAAACGTGCACGGACACTGTTTCCGTTGGTCGCTCGGCCCGCTCGACGCGATTCGCTCTCGTACCTTGCTGTACGCGCGCGTTGTTTGACCGTTCAACAAGTTACAAAAATCAATATTTGTTCGACTACGAACTGCCGCGAACGAAGTCCCTCGTAGCCGGCCGAGCAAAATCGTGTCGCTCGATGACGCACGGTGTCGAAAAAGCTGGCCAAAATACGATTTTTCACAAATCTTGCGTATCATGAAGAATTTTTCACGCTGAGTTAGTGAAATGTATGTAGAACATCGTTGGACCAGTATACATTTTTGTTTATAGTTGTTCCACATTGAACGCGAACATACGTAGTGTTAATATTACACTATTACGTAACGTTGTGACTTTTTAAATTAGACGAAGTCAAAGTTTGACTTTTTAATAGATTCGCGTGTGGCTTTTCATAATCTTTAAGTATATTTAAATCGTTCTCAGCTTTCTTTAGAGTTATTCAATTATCATATAGCCTCCGTACAACAAAAATAACAATAATATTTGTCCTTTAATGTTTAAAATTATTCGCACTTGGTTAAAATACCATAAATAAATAAATAAGAACGTTTTAAATGCATTAAATAATAAAAATAATGTTTCCTGTATGTTATTAATAATTTTTATATTTGTATAATTATATTTTCTAATTTAAGATATCATAAATGAATTAGTAGGTACATTCTGGATACTTTAGGTGGGAAAAATAATTTTGGTTGGCGAAATCGGGCAAACACAAGAACACTGCGCGAGGATGCATCATTTATCGTTCGAAAGAGCGGGAACACCCAAGTGTACACATCTATATTGCCCGGGAACAGTTTGGCAAGACAGAGTTCGGTTCCGAACGAGAGATTAGTTTTCAAAGTAATTGTTGATTGGACCTTCGACTCCAGCTGTTGTTGGACGTCCCAGGTGGTTTCAAGCAGAGTGGAACTGGACCGTAAACTGAATAGAGTGTAGGCTCTCCAATAGCTGTGGTTGCAAGTTTTCACTTTCGAGGTATTGGGCTGTATAAATAGAAATAAGTAAATCCTGGTGCTGGAAAATACCCGGAATAACGTATACAGTCATTGTAAAAAGTATTCGTACCTTAAATTTTAGGTTAGTTGGCAATTTGTCGATGTACGTATTGTTTCCATTTCATGGAATAACTATTTTTATGGCACTTGATTATTATGATACTTAGGAAAGTCTATAACTTGGGTAAATTGAAAATAAGGAAGATTATTTTTACCGGCTGGGCAGGTTAGTCTTAAATGATAATTTCAAAACGATTTGCTAAAGGTTGCCCGAAGATCGTTGCGCAGTAGTTCGTTGAATTTACTTCGTCGACAGCAATAATGCTATAACGTCGAAAGTACATAGCGTCATTTAAAAAAGTCAATACGACTGGTGTTTTATAGCGTATGAAAAGGTGTTATACGATAAAAGTTAGGTGATCATTATAGAAACGACTTGTTCACATTTCTGCCGTGTACTCGTACCTCTGCGCGAGCATTAATTATGCAAAAATTCGTACGCATAGCCGTTACCAGTAAACCATTTGATCAAGACGATAAACGCGAATGCTGAAAATCTTTCCTTTCCCCGCGCAAGCAAACAAATCCAAATCGACCGACATTGTTGTTAAGGATTCTACAACGAATGGGTTTATGATGCGTACGTGAACTACTGGCTATTTTTCAGCTTCATAGCCTTTTTGGCAATTTACGTATTTTAACTATCTGGCACCATAAACCAGGAGAAAGACGCCAAGCCCGAGACGAGACATCGGACCCTTGGACTTTCTCCTGGTGCTCAATAGCCATTTGACGTATCATAAACCCCGTTCACCGTGAAAATTAACGTACGCCAAGCGACCCTGTGCAGCCAGCGAATTTAGGGGAAATCTAAGGCATCGATCTTCGGAAACAACATTCCGAAGGGCGGTACTTGGTCTTTTGCAACTAATTTCGTATTGGCTGATAGGTGTTCGCCTCGTTATGAAAAAGTAGGGATAAGAGTCTTCGTGGAACACGAACAGCTACGAAGACGCCAGAGTGAAAACACAAGCACAACAACGAAATACGATAGAAACCAAAGAGATACCCGACGACGCTCAGAAACGAAGAGCAGCAGGGACTCGCCAGACTCTCAGAACCTTTGTACTGCCATTGTGACGGCCTTTGATTAATAATTTTGTATGGCCATTTGTGACGGCCTTAAATAAGTGTTAATTATTTGTTAAAATAACTTGCAAATAAATTCAATACCAGAGCGTGTTCATCGAATCAGCGACAAATCAATCTTCGCTCTAAACAGTGATCCTACGAGCCGGATCACGCACGCTCTAAACAATTGTTCTTCAACAAGTAGCAACGAGGTGCGCTGTCGTTACGGGGCGTATAAACTCATCAACGCGAAGCGACGTGTGCGCTCATTAAATGGCGGCCGATCGCGTGCGGAGGAACGCGAGCGGAATTTGACGGAGAGGGAGAGAGGGAGAGAGAGAGAGAGAGAGAGACAGAGAGAGAGAGAGAGAGAGAGACAGAGAGAGAGCATAAGGAAGGGAGAGAGAAGTAAAGCGGGAGCAAGAGAGACTGTCAAATATAGAAAGAGAGAGAAGCAAAACGAGAGCAAGAGAGACTATGATATATAGAAAGAGAGAGAAGCGAAACGAGAGCAAGAGAGACTGTAATATAGATTAATAGAAAAGACAAGAGAGATTGAAGAAGAGAGAAAGATTGTGTGAGAGAGAGAATGGAAGAGAACAAGAGAAATTAGGGAAGAAAAAATAAGATAGTAAGAGAGAGATATTGGGAGACGACGCTAAAGAGTTGTCAGAGACAGGGAGAGTGAGAGAGAGAGAGAGAGAGAGAAAGGGAAGGAAAATACGTATAATACCTACCTGTGTTTGTGTTGGTGGATTTAATGCGAGTAAATTTACAGGGAGAGAGAGAGCGAGCGAACGCGGAAAGGTCTATCCTAAATCCGGATTTCGAACTCATCCGACCTAATCCACAGGCTTGAGTGCTCGCTGCAAAGCGCTTAGACGGTTCCTGCGACAAATATCGTTTGTCGTCGAGGACTATCCGCTGGCATTATTCGATATCGTCTGCAGTTATTCCGAGTTGAATGCAAATCTATCTTCCGTTTAGGCGGCGCGAGAAAGAGATAATATGTGTGTGAAAGAGAGGGAGAGAGAGAGAGAGACGTGCAGATCCTACGAATTCCCGTAGTCCAGAAATCGATTTGTAGGCAGAAGTTAATTTTTCAACTTTTATATTAATCCCTTGCATTATAATAACGAGTCAGACTTCGTCACGATGAACGTTTCGTGCGCGATTCGATAAATATGGCTGCCAATCATTTCTATTAAATCGAAAGAAAATTTGAATCCCCTGCCATCGAAATCTGGGAATAAAAGTAGAGGAGGACAGTCGGGACGCTATTAGGTTGGTGCATATGAAATGTCGGTTGTTTAAGTAAATATATAAAACTGCATATCAAAAGCTGTCGATTTAATAAAAATATGCCCCGTTTGCTTTACTACACCCTTTTCAACGAGATTTCAATACAGAAATGCCTGTCTTAAACAAATTCTGATTTTTAAAATTAATAAATTCTGATATGGAATATTTCGGATTGTCTTCATTTATATACCGTTTAGCCCGTAAAAATTGTCCTAAATGTTTAAAATAGTGAAAGTCGATTGATGAAAGATCTATATTTTATAAAATTTTATAATTTACTTCGTTTAATTTCGCAATTGTTTTGTACGACGTATACGTAGTTTTTATGGGCTGAACAACATGTAAATGGAGACAGTCTGAAAAATTCCATACTATATTTTATTGATCCGAAAAATCAGAAATTCTTGAAGACAGACGTCTATGAATTAAACTCGCTTTGGGAAAAGTGCATTGAAATAAATGGGGTACATTTTGATTAAATCAATAGCTTTTGAAAAAAGATATGCAGTTTTATATACTCACTTAAAAATCCAATATTTCATATGCACCATCCTAATAGAATCATCTCATGACATCGAGGAAATAATTAAAAGCAAAGTAGTCGTAATCAAAATAACTCTGAAAGACGCCATAGTGCAAGGGATTAAGAGAAATTTGTTTTACCTTTGAAGGGAGAACCTACTGAATTTCCAAAGGTGAAAGAATTATTTTTAACATACAGCAATCGGGAAAACATAAGAAGTGCTCAATCCCTTGTTAATAATTCTTCCTTGTCAGTATTGTTTATCGTTACTAAAATGGAATTAAGAAATTCTGGTGTGCATCCAAACAAAATTCGTCATTTGTATATTGCAGAAAATAATTGATCCTTCTTCTTTTAATTATTACTGAAAAATATGTGATTTGTAACAGGTTACGTTGTTTTTATACACATCGCCATTTCTACAGATAGCGTAGAAAATGCCGGCATTTTGGGAATGGCGGTACGAAAAATTACTGGAAGTGTCAAAATTCCCACTCGACAATTCTGGATATCGCCAGCCTAAATGCAAAACCGGTATTGCTCCCGACAGATGGTCATACGCGTTGTACGTAATCTGTGCAAAGATTAACTTCGGCTGAGGTCCGGGGTTAGGCGAATGCCGTCGACGCCGCGTTTTCATGGAAATTTCCCATTGAAAAGTTCCCAGATAATTGCCGGCTGCGAGTAGGCATTGATAAGAAACGACTGCATCGAAGGAAACTTTGAAGGAGGATGAAGATAGCGAGGGGGAGAAAAAGGAGAAGAAGAAGGGGAGCTATTGTTCAGGAAGGGAAATGGTATTGGATCTGCAGCGAGTTCTCTCCATTAGTCTGTTACCGGTGGGACTCACCTCTCCGATTATATGATACTTTAACAATTGATCCGCGAATGTCTGGGTCATTTCGATGCGTTTCTTGCGATCCGCGTTTAACCTTGCAGCACGATTTCATTTCACAGTATGTATACGGCGACTAGCATTCCTTCGTTTTTCACACGTTGATGCCAGGATTTGTGTTCCTAATTAGCGTTATTCGTCTGCCGAGTTTCTTAGAAAATTAATCGAAATTCCATTCAAAGTCGGACATCGTTCGAAATGTTTCGAATAAATATTTGTCCAAGTTAATTACCCGAATGAACTCTTTTCAGACGAATATTTTATTCGAATAGAGTTTAGTAAAATTACGCGAATAATATCGTGAATAATTATCGACTGTTTTAGTTTTTACATAACTTCATATGAATATATTTATACGAATACATTCGTGATCAAGTATTTATAAAATTATTATCGAATTTCCGATTATTTTGTTAGCTTTGTTGTGTGACCGGTTCACCTAAAAGGATTTGTTACTTCCAAAAATACAATAGTTGAGAGAAAGTTAATTTTTAAAAAAAGAACGTGTAAAAAGTAATTCAATTAATTATTGAAAAAAATATTTTATACTGTTTTATGACACTATGACTGTTTTCCGTACGAATTCCGGTACTTACAAAATCTTGTTTGAATGAATTCTTATTCAGATAAACGTTTATGTAGATAAATTTGTATCCAATTGGTTATTTATTCGGTAACGTCGTTTTCTCATCTCTTATCCGTCATCTGAATCAAACTTTGTTCAACTTTGATTCCATTAAGGACCATAAAAAAACTAAAGTGCACAAGTGAACAGCTAATTACCCTGAAACGGAGACTTTCGAACAGAACTTCAAACTATTCGGACAGTGATTAACGATCACGTTACAAAAACGTTTTTATCCGATTTAGTTCGGATAATTATATGTACATAATGATATTTGTAAAATTGCTTCTTTCATTGTATTCACATGAGACAACGCGTTTCGTGCACACATAATAGGAAGGTTATATTGTCAGAGAACAATTTCCGTGTAAAACGATTCTATATAATACGAATTCGTGTAATAGAACATGTAACGCATATTTATTTTTATTCAGTTGTTTCAATCGTCATAAAAAGATTATGCATATTGAGACGCATAAATATGGAGCAAGTATAGGGCGCTGCAACCTTATTTACTACGTTTATTATCAGGTTAAATTGTTTGCTTGCTATCAGGGTGTCCCATAAGTTTCTTCCCTTTTTTTGATGCGAAATGAATACAAGATATTTAGAATAATCGAATGACATTTGTATGAAATATGTCATGTATGAATTCTTCGTTACTGATTGTCAGTAACGTCTTATTGCCACAGTGCAAGGACTCAACCGTTGAATCATTACGAGGCATCAATTTTAAAGGAATCGTTACCATAATTTATTTTGGTATCAGTCCTCATAGTTATTGTTATTACTAACGTGCGGATCTTTATGCAATTTTCTATTTTCGTAGCTAATTTTTGAAACATTCGATTAAAAAAAGATTCCGTTTCGCTTATTAGGGGCTCGTAGCAAAACTGAATGAGAAGTACCATTAATTTTGGATAATATAACTGCTATCTCGTATTTCACAAATTGAAATACGACAGAAATGCATAAATATCCGCAGTCTAGTTATTACAATGCTTCATCAACACGGTTATTTGGATCGTTACAAAATGGTATCATTTATTTCGTCCGTAACCAAAGTCAGTGTGATTAATACCCGTTATCAAATAATTATTAGCGACGTTAGTGTTATAGGCTAATGAATGCGTTGGTTTATGTTGCGGTTATCCACGACAGATTACAACAAATCATAAATTCAAATTACTTTTATTCGACAATATTTTTCTGTTAAATAATCCGTTAAAACCGATTTCTATTGCCTGGTATTGCGTGCAATATGTTCAACATAACGCATCCTGTTATGAATGTGAACGAAATTTGAACAAAAATAAAAGAAGTCATCGACCTCGCCATATGGCGACACGTCCGCATCCGCGTCCTAAACGACTCTTCATCGTTTATCAGCGTTCGATGTTGGTCGATGTCGAAGCGATAAATGATCTCCCGCGTATAGGCTATACAAAGTTTTTTTAAATTAATGATCATGACGATGGGAATTGACTTGAGAGACATTCGCTTGGTGCAGAACTATTCGATGGTAGCGAAGCTTTCTAAATTCTGCTTTCGAAGTGGTCGGGAAATTGCTTGCTAGTTTATTCTTAGCTTTATTAAAGTTCACATATTATTTTAACATATAGATGAGACATATATATATACATTTAACATATGATTAACCCTTTCGTTACGGATGCCAACTATAGACGGCATTTGCTAATAATCGTGTTGCGTGTACACGCCGGCGTGAACGTGTTAAATATAATATACATAATACAATAGAATACAATACAATATAATATAATGCAATATAAGATTATAAATAACCCGTTCCGCGGCGTCGCTCGTAACGTTAAAATTAAAAAGAAAGAAACGTTAAAGAAAAAAGGAAATTGTCAAGCAGCAAAAAATGGTTACCGCTACAATATGAAAGATCTCCCAAAGTTGTCCAACTTTTATTAATAAAGTTCCTTAATACCTCCAAACATAACAAATAAATTTAGGTGGTTTCTTTTAGTTGTGACATCCTGTATACTTTAATCTAGACGACTATGCGACACGTACTATTCGAATAACGTGAGCTGGTCAAGAAATGTATGAGTCTCGTTTGAAGGATGAAGAAAAGGATGATTCTCGCTCGCCGTCCACGCAATGTGAACCACGCGTAATAACGATATAATACGCGAGAGAAATCGAATGATAGGATATTTTCTGTGGCGAAGCCACTCGTAGCCACGATATTGCTTGCCGGAACAATTCGACAGGGGAATATCGCTTTGGTCGTCGTCGAGCGGCAAAAGTTTGCGACGAATTAAAATCGCGCAATGTGTTGCCCGCGTAAAACCGGAGGCGGAAATACGACTCGCCGAAGGGAGGCGTTTTCGTCGCTCGGCTCCGACCACTTGTGCATGGAATTAATTACACCGGTGTTCATAAATCCACCAGCTGGACGGGACCGTAATGTATTTATGCTTTCGTCAACATAGGCCAGAATTGTGCAGCAAAAATCTGACCCGAGGACAATAGAACTCCATCGCGCCCGGAGAGCTGCTCGAAAAGACGCCAAGCCTGTGAGAAACTTGCCGGAACTTTCGCCTGTTACCCGTTTTCGGTGAAAATAAAAACGTACTGCTAACTTATACTGCGAACGGACATTTCACTTGGAATTTACAAAAAGGAGATATTGGATAGCAACTTCTGCCGCGTGTTTTTTTACAACTTTCTCCAAGTTATTTGTTTCCAAGCTTAGCACTGTAGAGTAAACGACTGTATAATGCGAAAATGCGTTATATGGTTTACAAATTCCTGTTATTACAAATTCGTGAACAATACTGCTATCTATAAGGCAGTCATCAGAGCCAAGATAGATCATGGTTCAATCATCTATAATTCAGCTTGCAGAACCACCCTAAAGAAACTATAATAGATAGCATACACAATACGGCTCTAAGAATCGCAACAGGAGCCCACAGGACAAGCCCAATTCTAAGTGTACTGGAAGAAGCAAATGAACCACCACCCCTCAGCTTTAGGAGAAAATCGCTCAGTACTTCCCAGGCAATAAAAATTTCGACAACCCGTAATACCTAAGCCCGCATGCCTAAAAACATTTACAACAAACTACCTTATCACTAAGTATACACGAAACACAAATTCAGCCAAACTATACCACTACAGAATACATACATATGAACAAGAATTAAACACCAAATTAACATCCACCATACCTCGAAGACTTTTAAACAACAATTTTAAAAAGTTTCATTCGAGCTCTGTTTATTGAAATCGCGTCGGATAATTTTATGCGCAAGTAAATAACAATTTGTTTTTCGATTATACTATAGGAGTTCGTGTACAAAGTATATCGCATACTCTTCTTTACCATTTAAATAGCTTTCCAATGTATGCATGGTGTGCAAACATAAAGGAAATTATTGGATGCTGTTTTCGAACGCAAGATTTTCATTCGCCTTAATTCACATTGAATTTCCTTCTTCCACGATTAATTTAATCTTGTTCTCTTCGCATTTTATTAACGATGCTGGGATGCCATTCGAAAACACCGTTTCAAACCACTTTAATTTCACTAAATACACTAAAATAGTGAAATTTTAGCACCGAGTAGCTTTTGGGCGAGAAAAAAATCGTACTAAATTCATTCTGCTCTCAAAGTAAAGAGGAAAATTCCAACATCACGGTGCCGTGAAAAACATGCTTGAAACAAATGTTTTCAACTCCAAAGTTTGCAAATCAAGCTCTAATTTATTAAGAAGAGTTATGATTTTATGATAGCTGAATTATAGCTCTTTAAAAAATTAACAATTTTTCAGACAAAAATTACTGACGTTTTAACTTTGCTGTTGAGTATATTTTACGGTTTGCGCTATCCAATATACTTTACATAGAATAGACTATTTGCAGATGATATCAGTTTAAAACGAAAATTCTCGTGTATCATGTTTACAATGTTAATACACTGTCTACACGTGTTCCTGTTCTGTAGTGATTCGAGAGTTAACCAGAACCTGTTAGAGTTTGTCTTCAGTTTTATCAGTGATAAGGACCAAGAGCTACTTGTTAACATTAGATTATCAATTTTTGCGTTTTATCTGAAGTAGTCTAACAAGTTCAGTACGATATATGTATACATATTATATAATAACAACTTCTTGGTTGTTATTCAGCTTAAATTATTTTCTTGTCTAACGTAATTATTAAATTATAATTAAATTAATATAGAATTTTATAAGAATTAAGTGGCTAAATACATCCTTTCTTATTCACCGTTTCACGTTTAAGCTCTGTTTAGGATAAATAATCTCATGAATGTGGAACTTTCGCAACTTGGAGTTAAAGGGAAAGGAGAAAATATTTTAGTTACCAAACGGAAATTCAACTAATAGGGATTCATTTTTTGACTCGTGGAGGAGCAAGGGAAGTGCAAACTCGCTAAGAAATAAACAATTGACCAGAACGGTCGATACTTGTGCATCGATTAACTGATACGTAGAAGTTGAATTCGAATTTTAAGATACTTAATTAAATAGATTGTAAAACGATTCGAATTAACATTAAATCCACAGAGATCGGCACGTGTTGCCTCGTAAATTATAAGATCGAATTCATATAAAATTCTCGCATTTTTTGTAATAATGTATGCCAATTAATTAAATTGCTTTCACCATGTGGGTATTTTAGTTTAGTATTAGTTTATTTAGATTGTCGGCGCTGAATGTGTTAAAGAATTTTCTCATATTACAGAAAGCTTTCAGTCACGGTTTCCATTTGAATTATCAAAATTCTGCTGTATTAGAATTACTTTTTCCCGTTGAAATGAATATTTCCAAACAGCTTCAGCAAAGCACGAAGTTAACATTGTTCCTCCCTCTTGACTTTAAAATCCATTCTTCACGATTGAGACGACACGAGTGCGCGAACCAAAGTGCATGCAGAACTACAATGCTATTTGCCGTAATTCGAATTTCCTCGAGACGGCATCCTCTCAAATCCACGGCTCGCGCCTGTAATATTCAAATCGTTGCCAGCCACTGCATATTCAAGGCATACTTGAAATGAATTTATCAGGTGTCTCGCGTGGAAAGATTAAACCTTAACCTGGGGAAGGCGCGGCGATTAAATCGCAAGTGATAAGACGAGGTCGTAGTAAACTCTCGGTTGTTGACTAACTTCGGTCGCTTGCGGTGCCAGCAGACGTCGGTGGAATTCTGGGAGCACTTGCCAGCGATTCGAATCAAGTGGCAGAGTAAATGAAAACACTTTAGCCGTGTAAATATATTTGTTTAATAGTTTAGAGAAAAGTACGTCGAGAGTCTGGGATATGGATTTGATACTGGAAAGTCTGATAAAGATCTCGGCGTGAAATCGTTGTTGACATTGCGAAAGATTAGACTAATCTCTTCTGGATGTCATCTCAGCTTGTCGCATCGATTAGTTACAATTTCCCTTACGATAATGTAATTATTAGGTTTACTGAAATGTTCCGAATAATTCACGGGATTGACTTTGAAAATTGTAGTTTCAATAGTTAGGCATGGCTGGATTTTGTGCGAATGTAATTTTTCATTTATATATATATATATATATAGCTATATATAGTATTAGCTGTATATGTATATTATTTTCTTAGTGTATTGTACATGTACACTTTCACTTTCATCGTTTACTTTAATAACAAATTATACAAGTTAGTAAAGCACGAAACATTCACGAAAACCACTATAATGACACGTCGTGTCTAAGAGGTTCAATAACATTATAATTAGAACCTAGATTAAGGTTATGTACACATACGGGGTGTCCGCGTTTTACGTACATATGTACTTAGTGTGTTTTACAGGGAAAAAGATAAGTCTAAAATGTAATATGACAAAAGTCCTCAAATACTTTGCTGAGAGAAATTGCAATAAAAACACAAGATATGATTTAAAACGCTGTTAAAGATATCCCTCGCGCAACAAGAAGGCATCTTCGTGTTTACATTCCCCCTCTTACTAGCTGCCCCTTTTCCACAACTATCGGTCTCTATTAACCACCGTCGATCGTGGTCACTGTTCTCAGCTAATAGCAATTGTGTTGTCGTATCGTTCGCCTGGATCGGCGACTTGGACTTACGACCGTTTAACCCTTTGGCTACGGTAGGCTTTGGCACGCACCGGCCGGCCGTACGGTACGGTACGAATTCGCTCGCAACGTTCACTGGGTACGGCGAAGTTTTTCATTAGACATGCATTTCTGAGAAAGTATATTAAAATATTCAAAATACCGAATTCTATAACATTAAAAAGATATTACTTGAAGTGAACATTAATTTTGAAGAAGAGAAGGTCTACATTACCATGAGAGCGATTATAAAATTTTAAAACGGTCGAAACAGGCGAAATTTGATCCGAACGCCTATTGGCGCCCACAGTATCAGGAAGCCAACATGTGTCGGACGCCAATAGGCATCCACAGTAGTCAAAGGGTTAACGAAGAAAGGTTGTAAGTCTAACTCCGGAGAATCCGTTTATTTAGACTTTGTACAGAAGTGGTCTTAGCTACAAAAGAACTCGGCTGCAGTTGTAGCTAATATCGATTGTTGTAACGTCGCGATTTGTCTTGGATAAATGATTCCTTGAACTTGCTACACTCGGTGCAATAACGATTCTAAACTTGCTGTCTTCGATGTAAAAACGATATTCTAATCTTTCGTCGTGGCACAAGCTTTTCCGAAAGCTCGGTCTCAGGGAAAATTTGGTAGAGGTGGAAAAAT
>NC_135778.1:22163523-22169688 GCF_028453695.1 Augochlora pura | reverse complement strand
GGTAATATGTAATGACCCAACCTGCGTAAGTGCAGTTATCACCGCGCTGAGAAGAAAAATGCCGAGATGGCGAATGGAAATTAATAGGCGAGTCATGTTTCTACGATGAATCACAGCGCGTTCAATCAACGTTTCGCTGTGAAAAAAAGCAGCAATTACATCGGAACTGCTAGAATACTGACTCCACAAGAAATGAGAGGCTGCTCTTACTAATGATTCCAAAGGTTGATTGACCAGGTAAATTAGTGATGCGTTTCTTTAGATAATTCTCTTCCTTAGTTCAATGCTCTGTTACCTAAGCAGGAGCAAGTGCAAGGTGTACCTAATATACACTCCCAACACGCGTGCTATCTTTAATTTCTCGCGTTATGTCAGGTTATGACATAGCCAAATTGATAAGTATGCAGAATGCATTGCAGGTCCAAAATTTGTGATCCAGAAAGATAATGCTGCCGTTCTTCATGAATATTTTTCAAAAGAGATAATTCCTGTTTTGGAATGACCAGCGTACTCCCCGAACTTAAATATCATTGAGAATTGTTGGGGATTATTATCAATAGCTATCTACGCAGAAAGTAGACAATTTGAAAATTTAAATGACTTAAAAATCAGTATTAAAGAGGAACGGAAAACTTGGTCACAATCTTCAATTAAAGTACTGTATAAATCCTTACTAAAAAGAATAATAGAAGTAATTGAGAACCACGGAGGTTCCACACATTATAAACACAGGTACAGTTATGTCATTTTCATATTTGTCTATTTTGAATTTATATATAATATGGAATATTTTTCAGATGTGCTATCATTTCGTCTGTATTCATTTGGGTATTTTTATTTTTACGACGAGAATTCGTTGAAGAAAAGTCAATAAAAGTTATGTTTATATATTAGTAGAAGGTAGTCTTTCTGTATGATGGCACATTTCCTGTACCATAATTATAACGCGAGAAATTAAAGATAGCACACGTGTGTACACATTAACCCTTCTTTGCATGATTTTTCCTATTTTTTTAAAATAAATCAGGTTGATGTAATTAATGCTCTAGATTAAAGGAAAAATATTTTAAAAAATCCTAGTATAAATAAGAATTTGAATTATTTAAAAAACAGTATGATGGAAATTTACATCATTATGCATTGTTACATATATAGCTCAGTACTAAATAAATCAAAAGATATTGTTTACTTATTCTCCTTTATTCTAAATGATAATTTAAAAAACAATTATTATTTTTATTCAAGCACAAATTAACTCCACATTTATTACACGAAATTGTGGAATAGCCTTTACATTTGGGAATTTTACACAAACAGTGGAATGACAAGTTCTAGGCTTGTTAATTGACAGTGACGTTTGCTATTTTTTGACAACTGCGTTTTGTTGTACGCAATAGTCATTTATAAAGTTGCCAGCAACAACAAATTTAAAGTTTACAGTTTTTGAGTACCTTTTTTTCTTCACTAAATGTTATGATTGAAATTTCCATCATCATGCAAAGAAGGGTTAAAATACTTCCCTACATTATGACATCTAATAATGACGAATGCATAAAATCAGCGCAACTAGTCGTTAATTTTTGATCGAACAGGTTATTGAACTTTAAATTAAAACTGGACACCCTGTATACATTCGTAGACCCGTAACCGCTAGTCTAGATTGCATGACTGTATGCACAAAGACGCGTGCAGCACACGAGGAATTCGCGAACGCGGAAAGCGTGTCACGTTCTTCAGTCGCGTTCACCGTGACAGTGTAACGTCCCCGCTTTTCACCGCGATAAATCTTTATCAGGCAGATCCCCGTCCCGTCCACGACCGATTAATTGGTTCACGTCGACAGATTTAATTGATACACGCCTGCAAGGAGTGGTTTTTTCGCCTTCCAACGTCATGCTACCCTACTCTATTCTGTTCTGTTCTGCTTTACTCTGTTCTGTTCTGCTCTGCTCCGTCAACGACCGATCGCGACTACGAATAGCCTGCTCTTGAATCGCTTCCATGCGTGTTCTCCAGCAGAAAAAGTCTATTCGGCATTCATAGACCAGATGCTTGCATGCGGCGTTCAAATAAACCACCGGACGTCCGTTGCCTCGACGACTAAATTCTGTCGGCGACGGTTTCGATTGCATCTTCGAGTGCAGCGTTCTTCGTAAAGGGATTGTCGTTAACGAAATATACAGTCAGTCCCATTACGTACTACTACGAGGAGTAAAATCAATATATTTTTGTTATCAGTTAATCAATTTTGTTATAATTTGGTATTAATAAACTTTATGCATGTGTTCATTCATAATAAAAAGTTTATTGCAAAATCTTAAATGCGTCCCTTGATTTCAACAAATTTCTCTTATAAGCACCGAGGGTACGAATACTTATGGGACTGACTGTATATGGCAGCGTGAGAGATCGAGAGCGCGAGTCAGACTGTAAATTATGATCGTATCATCGAGCGTTCACCGAAGGCGACGAAAGTTACGTTTTTAATTGCATGATTTTACAATGCCATTAGTCGTTCGTCGAGAGTCGTATCAGGTTGTCGGACTTATCCTTTTCTCATCTTGTGCTAAGTGATTGGTTTTGCGTTTATTTTGTTAACTTACACTATTTATATAGATTCATGTTTACTTCTGATCCTATAAATATACAGGGTGCCCCAAAATTATGGTACTTCCGGGAAATGAGGGTATTGTTCCGCGGTATTGTTTACGAGTTATTAACGAAGAACACTGGCCAATGAGAGGCAGGCACGGCTGGTGCAAGAGACGGAAGCCCAGTTTCGCTCGTTGGCTCGGATACCTAGCGCTTGTTGATCTCGCCTCTCATTGGTTAATGTTTTTCGTTAATAGTTCGCAAATAATACCGCGGATTACACTTGCGCTAAAGAAGAAATTACTTTAACCTCTTAGGCGCGACGCGCCATTACAATGGCTTTCGCGGATGTTTCGTGCTTATTATTAATTATTAAAGTAAACAATTAAAGTGAAAGTGTATATGTACAATACACTAAGAAAAGAATATGCATAGCTAATACTATATGTAGCTATACCAAAAAATATATATATTAAGAAAAATGATAATTCAGTTGTGAAAAATTTCATTTGCCCAAAATCCGACTCCATTCCAAAGTCCTCTGGAACCCCTCATTTCCCGGACGTACCATAATTTTGGTATATTCTGCACAACAGTGTTTAGAAAATGATTTTTAGATAATTTGACCGATTTGATAGTTTTAGTGTTAAATGTAGAACTACCGCTTCACCGTTTATATTACGATTTTAGAGACACCTTGTACATTGATATAAGCTACTTATTCGTTCGTTCATTTATTTATAAACGAATTGAACTCTTTGGTATAACGAAGTAGAGATAAAAGATTTTCTACATGGAGACCACTCCAGTTACATTGCATCACTTGTAAGAGTAAGGGAGGAAGTGAACGAAACGCAGGCTAAAATTGTAAGCTGTCAAGGAGCAACAAGACGGTTAATCCAGAATAAAAACATAGAAAATGTTCATTCTAAGCATTGGAAAGCCAAGCTCGAGCACGCTACATATGTCGTTTATTATCCGTGAAATGGAATTACCACAACGTTCCGAGGCATGAAATTCGCAATGAAACGGTAGGAGGACTCAGTGATTCGGTCTTGCCAACCTTGAAAGTTGAAAGTAGAGATGCCCGTAAATTTGCAACACCGAAACCGCAAGATATATTATAAATCAGAAACGTGATCGCAGAGTTGCAATGCCAGTTGAACCTGGTGCTACTGTAAATAACAAAAGACGCGCGCGCAACGTTGGTTGCCCCAGTCACGTACCGGCATTATAGATTTAAAAGTTTTCCTCGCCATGATTACTTTTCCGGTTTGACTTCCGTGTATCCGGCATCCGGGATTCCTGGTTTTTCGGCATCCGGGATTCCCGGCTCCCCGACTTCCGGATTTTCCGATTTCTCTCGGTTTCGACGATGCAATTCTCCGACTGGTAAGGATATAATGGCCATAAAAAGAAATGCTATAAAAAGCGCACTTCTCGAACTTTGAACCAATAATGAGACACTTAGTAAATTAACCCTTTTAGTGCCGAACGAAAACCGATGCCTATGCGAAGATAACCGTACGAATTTGAGGAATTTGCTAGGGTTTCGGAAAAAGCCCATAAAAACCAAAATAAGAATGATAATTAAAAAATTCAAAATGCAGCATACTGGGGAAGAATGGGAGGGTAATGTAATGCCAATTATATTACAATACTTATTGAAAATCACATAAATAATAACAGTATAAGGAATGATCAAAATAAAAAAAACTAACTTCTCTTTTACAACGCCTATTTTCACTAATCATCGGTTGGTCAATTTTATGCAGGTCACATCGTATAAACTATAAGTATTCCATTTTCAATAATTTCTAAAAAAGATAACCAATATTGGGCCTGAGAACAAGATGACAATTTCGTAATGGGCGGCAAGCGTAGACAGATCCACTACAGGAGAAGTGCCTCGAGCACTTGATATACCTGAGCCTAAAGAAAATCAAAATAAACCTTGAATGTGCTATCATTTCGTCTCTGTCCATTTGTGTGTTTCCATTCTTCCTAAGAGAATTTCTCGTGGAAATTCCAATATAGATAGTGTTTACATATTTGTAGAAGGTAGTCTTTCTGCGTGATTGGAACATTTCCTGTACCATAATTATAACGCGAGAAATTAAAGGTAGCACGCGCGTGCTATCTTTTTCTTTGGGAGTGTAGACAGTCCACCGCGTCTCGGTAACGTCGATCGGCTCGCCCGCGAAGAACCCACATACTACTTACACGAGCAACGACGATTAAGGTCAGCTGAGACTCAGTCGGTTTTCGGCCTCTGAGCAGAACAATCCCCCAGCCGCAGTAGTCTCGACGGAATTAGGGGAAAGCCGAGGTGGAAACGGCGGTTTCGACGGCGCGGCGCGCCAGTAGAAGATCGCGGACGGGGTCTCCCTTGAAAGTTAGCCCGGGCGGTTACGCTTGCAACGTTTCCCGCTGGTTAGGACAATGGGGAAAATTTTGTACCCGGCACGGACAAACGGCAGAGGACGCAGCCCCTATTCTGAATGGTAATGAGACGCTCGAGAAAGGCACTTCTTTTTTCTTCTGTCTAGTTTCTTCCAGAGTGGAGCCGAGAGAAATTTTTCGAGCAAACGAGTCGTGCGCGAACTGGCCCGGACCATCCAATTCAGCCGAGAGGGATTAATCCTTGCGTTACTGCAAGCGATTATGCTCGCTTTCCATAAAACGATCATCGCACGCTGCGTTATCGTTCCCGGAGTGCCTGAATCTATGGCTAATGCCAACCTCTTTGCAATTTCTTCGAGATGTTGGCCGGTCGACCCTCGAGGCTCCTAAACGTCGCATATCTTCTGGATCTATTCATCTCTGACCACTTGTGTCTTCTGTGATTTAGAAAAATTAATCGATTTGATTAGTTTTCATTTGATGTAGAAAAATCCGAATCTGTTTAAATCGAATTGAAAAGACTCGCGAATTCATTGCACGATAAGCTTATTATAACAGACAAAAATTCACGTCGCAACACATTTTTGTTTTTTAAGAGATAATGTACAGGCGCCCCTCGTATTTTGCACATTTTCCAAAATTCGACTTTGTACGCCTTTGCGATTGAATGTTCCCTCTGAGCGGACATCGTCAGTCGAGCAGGCTACATTGTAATTGAATGCCCCCTCTCAGGGTACATCAGATTCTAGCCATCAATTTAAAATGTTGTTCCAATCGAAAGGTCAAAACTTTGACAATTAAAAATATAAACGAAGCCTCCATGCATCTGGACAAATTTTTAACTATTATAAAAGAAGAAAAAAGGAGATACTCAACTAACTCTTGACAAGTTTATAAAGAAGACGCCCGAAAGCTAAATAAATAAGTAAATACGTTGAAACACCGTTTTTGGTGCATATTTTTTTACATCCCTCTACTTTCGACCATTAAACAATCGCGCACACTTCCAGTAACCAATTGTGTGCGAAAGTCCACTGTATTATTATTGTCTTCAAACGCAAAATTATTATTGAAACTATTATTGAAATATTAGAAAGGTGTAATAAGGAGCGACAAGATGGAAATATAACACTAAAGTGATGAAATAAATAAAGTGCGAAATGCTAAGTT
>NC_135778.1:22091180-22163423 GCF_028453695.1 Augochlora pura | reverse complement strand
ATCTTCATGAAGTTTTCAGTGTTATAAAAATTTATTAGTCACAATATATGGAATATGTTTAAATTAAGTAAAAATCGGGTGCAACGTTTAAATAGTTACAATACAGATTCTAAATCAGTGCCAAAACACCATAAATAATGTCCACATCATTGATGAAACCAAGAAACGATTAGAGTTCCCCTCTATAGTGTCTTACATGTCCTGAAAGGGGCGCGGTTAAGTACTTGCGTTCTCCCTAAAGATTTCAGTGTCCTTGGGGAGTCTAGGGACGCTTAGGGTTCCCTTCAGTCTTTCTAGATGTCCTCGCGGAGGCTTAGAGATTCTCAAGGTCCCCTTCAAGATCTTCAAGTGTCTTCGAGGGGTCTAGAGTTCTCCCTAGGGTTCTTCGTACCCTTACATGGACTTGGAATTTTTTTAGATTTCCCGATACCCCTTGGAGCCTGAAGGATCAATTTTCCATAAATTTTCATAAAGAAGCTGTTACGAATCCTATAAAACCATGATTGACAATTACATATTTTTTTGTCAGTTGCCTCTGTCATAAAGTCTCTGCCTTTGATTTACAAAAGCTGTTAGAGTCCTTTAACATTTTCTATTGACTTAATTAATATAAAATATTGTCTTAATTAATGATAAAACAAGTTAATAAATTGTTTACTGATTAGAACTATTTCAATCGTTTATCAGAAATTTCCAGCATCATTGCCTAATAATAATTTTGTTTGGGCTTAGCATATAGAATACGATTGTTTCGATTTAGATTTAATATAGCATATCAAGAGCACTTCATCGTACCGCAATTGAGAATTTGATGCAATCATCGTTATGAGTTTGACTCGTTCTAATAGTGAAAGATGATAATAGGCATTCGGTAAATAAAGCCTATTACCAGTTTCTTTGCTAATAAATCGTGAGAAATATTTATTTTAAATAATATTTATTTAAATAATATTATATTAATCCAAATAATTTATTGATTTGTGAATGAACTTTTATTTATTCTAATAATATATAATAATAATAATAATAATAATATATAACATATTTATCATGTGGTAGATATAGTGATTATGATATAGTGGTATCAATATATAACATATTAATTTTCTATAAAGATTCAAAGATTCTTCGGTTTAAAAACGATTGTTATAAAATTGCTGGCAGATGAAGTGTTAACCGAAGAAGCGACGTTGATTCGTTTTTAACTCGCGCCTGACTCGATGTAAATACAGCAATTACGTCGCAAGTATATCGATGCAGCTTGAAACTTTTAAAAGATGCTCCACTTCCTCAGATTTCTAATAATGAACTCATTTGTTCGTCGTCTCGTTTGATGATTGTCGCTTAACCGGCCCACGGTTCCTACCTTCTCGACCTTGTTCTCGCAAAATAATACCGGTGCTCGCTTTTGAATTCCGCCGCGCGGGGTAATCTTGTCGGTGAAAGTTTCTGGGGAATTAGAGAACACCGGGACCACCAGCATCACCGCAACTTTCGGCGAGTGCCCGCCAGTCTTTCGAAAGTTAACTCTGCGGTCGCATTTACGGTGGTTCCAGCGGAGGGGAAACGAGGAGAACTTCGGGGCCGAGCGACCTTGTAAGAAAATGTTTAGTTAAAAAAATCCAACCGTCCGAGGATTCGACATTGCCGCTTAAAACTTCGAACAAGTTCCTTCGTAATATTTTATCATCGCATTAAGTAACCGATTCGTCTAAATTGCCGCATAACAACGAACTCTGTTTTTAGGATCAAATAAAGCCGAATTTAATATTGACTTTATAAAATTATAAATCGGCGACGATAACTGGACTGCGGATTTTTGTCGGAGAAAGAAATTGTCTGCGTTATTTCGAGGGTACAAAGCCTGCATTGATATTCTTTCTTTCTTTGATCACATTGTTGCACTTTAGAATTTCTTAAATATTTTTACTGTTCTCTATTCGATCTATTCAATACCATGAAAGTACGCTGTTAATGAAATCATTAATGTTGATGAATTCGCTAGTGATAAAGTTGTCGACCTCCGTTCTTCAAATAATTAAAAGATATATGAGATTGCGATGTAATTGTTATGACTGAAATAGGTACAACAGTACACATTTCCCAACAAACACATTGATTGGGAGGAAAAAAAGTTGTAATCCTGATGAATGGACGCGAAATTTACAAAAGCATAACAGAACAAAAGGTATGACATATAGGAATAGGGGAGGAAATTTAATACCTGCAAAAACATTTGTCGATATAAAATGCAGATGCCGTCAAAAGTGCAGCCAAAAAATTCTTTCGGATGAGGGAGAGACTGCCATGAAGGCATTTTATAGTTTACATAGTCAACTTGACCAAAATATTTTCTTAAGAGGTTGCATTAAAGTTAACGAAATAAAAAGAAGACGCCCCACGAATGAAACTAAAGAACGAAGATCACATTCTTTTACATATTACTTTCGAAAAGGCAGACGTGATATTCCCGTTTGCAAAAAATATTTTAGAGACACTTATCAAGTGAGTGACCGGCGGATATACAAATGTTGTTTTAAAGAAGAAGTTACATCTTTGGTTGATCGGCGCAAAGGCCGTGTTGCAAACAATAAAATAGATGACACAAGTTTTATAAAACATATAAAGTTATTTCCAGCCTACGGTAGTCACTACACTAGAGCTCATAATCCAAAACGACAATATTTAAATCCTGACTTAAATATTAAGAAGATGTATGAATTATGCGTCACAGAATGTGAAAAGGAAAATGTAGTACCAGTGAAAGAAAAATATTACTATAATGTGTTCTCTACAAAATTTAAATTACATTTTAAACAACCATCAAAGGATACGTGTCAAACTTGTGATGCTTTGCAAATAAAAATTCAATCCTTAGACGGTGAGGGAATTAAGACGGCAGAAATTGAAAAGAAAACTCACTTAGAAGAGGCTGAACAGGCTCGCAGTCAAATGGCCGCCGACCGAATGGCAACATCAGAAAAAATTTTTGTATTTTACTGGTTATTCAACTAACGCAATTGTCCAAAAACTGAGGTTAACTAGTTAAATACTAATTAATTAAAATTGCCTTCATCACTGCCTTCAGACAGTATCAATAGTAAATATATTATCTTGATTTAAGTGTAAATGGAGTTAGGCCACTTTCAAATTAAACGGCTCACATATTTAAGCATCGTAGCTTCCAATAGCATTATGAAGTTGACTTCTACATTGATTAAAATCATCAATGAGGAAGTCCATAATAATAACTGCACCACTGCCAACCTCTTCAAAATTTCTCGTCGTTAGAGCGTCTTTCGCATACCGAATCTTTCTTCGTACTCTCCTTTTCTCCCGTCTGATGTCCGTCTTTACCTTTTAATCACTCTAAGCGTTCTCATCGACTTGGACACGCAACACCTTTAGCCGCGGGGATGACAAGTTTCCTCCGTGATTAAAGACTTCACAGAAATTACGTGTGGTATCCAGTTGCCGTGGTTTTCACAGCTGCGGACCCGCGTGTAGGTCTCCCGTCCTTTGATGCTCTCTCCGAAGTGAACCTACCAGTTGCGTTTATATCAGTCACGGCAAAGGAGAAGATGAAGGGAAGGCGAAGGTGACTGGTACGTGAGGTAGGTCAAACTCGTGGCTGCGCGTGGTGTAGAATAAAAATGAGGAGGCCATGACCGAAGATCCCCAGTTTCACGATTTCTTTCTTTTCGAATTCTTCGAACCAGCCATTGTGAGCGATTTTTAGAGATAAGCGTATTACCGACTTCGAAGGAACGTAGAAAGCGTTCGAAAAATTTTCGAAAATATTTTTTAAACTTTCGTCTTTGCAAATGATTCGTATACTTTATCATCTTTCTTGTAGCCTATTGTAGCTGTTTAATTTATTCCTTGAGAAAATATTAATTTTGTTTCTTTGCAATTATGTAATTTTTATTTTATTTTTGTATTTGTAATCCTCTCATTCATTTCTTATCTTTCAAAATTCTTCCTTTTATTCTAAACTAAATGAAACAATATTACGTAATGTACTGTAATATGTACTTTGAATTCAAAAAGTCGTGTATCTATTAAAATATCTAATTTTACTCAAATGTTTGGCGATATGGAAAGTTCTTTTAACTTTTGTCGGTAGGTGTATTATCGATTAAGACAAAAACACGTATTTGTATTAAATATAATATACCAAACAAACACGAACTGTATAGAATTTATTGCAATTTGTAGAACTTTCTATGATAGGAAAAATGAATAATATCTGATAGTAAAAAAAAAATGAATAGTATCTAATATCGTTTTAGAACTTTAAAGTATTGAGATTCAGCTGTATCTACAAAAGTAGCGAGATGTGTCATAACCAGAGTAAATGCGCGCCATTTTTTTCTACGGAATATCGCGCATTTTACATTTTCCAGGGGCAGTGAAATAGTCCCGGCATATTTTTCTCCGTTCTTATCAGTCATCTCGCGACGACTACGGAGAGCGCAGCACGATCTCAAGATTATTTGTCGACGATATTTATATCAGACCGTGAAAGAAACGGTGGAAAAACGCGAGAAGCGTTACGCGATGGTAGCTCAAGCACAGAAACTGTGCACGGAGGAGCAAAGTGACGGAATTGTGTCAAAATCGTAGAGCTTTTGATAGAATTCAGATGGAAGGACGATATTTTGACGTTAAAACTGAAATGTAGAATACAGGAAAAATAGAGAGAACGTGGTATGAACATTTTTTTAACCTTGAAAATTTATGTTAATATTGAAATATTTCAGTGGCATCAAATATTCCAATAATATAAAATATTATCTTATATTATTAAGATGTTATCAAATCATTTCAAAGAAAATATCATGATTTCCTTCGTTTTTTTTTTCATTTAAATCGATGTTTTTAGATAAATTTCGGAACCGGTTTTAAAATCAGTGTGCAAACAGGTATTTTTTGTCTAATTTGATAAATTACAATTTTATTAAAATATTTCAAGTTTAACATAAATTCTCAAGGTTAAAAATATTCTTGTTACATTCTTTCTATATTTCCCCTATTCTGCATCATTTTCAATATCATGGTAACTATTACAGATAGAGAAATGGCATAAATGGAAGAGTTATGTATTTTTTTATGAGGAATACACCCGTGAAGTCAGATTTCGAGTACCACTATTTCTGTAAAAAGTATATTCAATATTATTTACTATTCACGTCGCAATTTTTCTGGCATTCTTTTCGTGCCCCGACAAACCGTATTTCCAACAATAATATTCCTTAAAAGAAAAAATTTAGTTTACGTTGATTCGTTAATTGTTACCATGCTTATGCTCTTTTACTTAATAACGTTATAGTTAACGATCTATATAAAGCGGGGCTTCTTAAACTTTTGTCATTCACGACCCCATTTATGATTGCGAGTTTCTTGACGACCCCATACAAATATAAAAGAAAAATAAATTAATATTTTCTGATGATTTATTTATTAGGTAACATCAACAAATGCGCGTGTCTAGACGCTGCGAGTCCACTGTATTCCGCCAACTCTAGTGATGTTATAAAATGGTATATATAAATATTTGACATTAAAATCTCTCGCGTCCGCAGAATTTTGCTACGCGACCCCATTTGGGGTCGCGACCCATAGTTTAAGAAGCCCTGATACAAAGGAATTTATAAATCTTGAAACAATCCCCGCGAGCAGCGAATGCTTCGATTGAAACAAATCGCGCCTCGTCGCAGCTGCGAGCATGTATCTCTCAGCAATTATGAAAATATCAAGGACATTGTCCGCGTATCGAAGTCCATGTCCTGATGGTTCCTTTCTTGTTCCGTTCGTCGATGGTAATTTCTCCGCATTGCTCTTCGCTGAAATTTCCCCCGAGAAATAAAAAGAGGGCGGCGAAATCCGTCCGGAAGCTGCGCGCTCTGGTCGCTCTGGCGCCACGCTTATTTCGAACGATAACGCTCCTCTCCTCTCTCTCTCTCTCTCTCTCCACACCTGTACGATCGAGCGTAGATATGCTTAATAGAAAACTGTGTGTCTCTATTCCGTGAACCTGGTACTTACAAGAAGATACGTCCCTCTTTTATCATATTTTATTGTAAACGCTGCCGAGTTTGGCTCACAGGTGGAAGTCTTGTATGGTTTTATGTTCGCCAATAAGAATATTGTAGGAATAAAAAATGGGAGTATGAACGACTTATTTTTGGAAGACTCGTCATTTCCGTTCAAGGGGTTAATACACTTTACCATTTTCACCAACCGTACACCAACCAACAGAAACGTAAAAATTCTTTGTATTCGAGTACTTTGTGCACCGAAATTGATTCGACAGATTCGAGTTTCACACAGCCGCAACGTCACAGCCATGCGAACCACTTGTAGCACACAGAACACGTGTTTATAACGTGCAGCCGTTTGGAAAGTCGGTTCTTTGCTTCGCGTGGAAATGAGAGGCGATTGTATAATATTTAGAATAACAAAGGAAGATTTCGATGTTTTCCAGCTTTGAAATCCAATGCTTGTAGAAGTTCTGTTTGTTTTTTTATTGACAAAATACTGAATCCAATGGTTTTTTTAACACCTTTACGCAACGAAATGTTGTTGAAAAACGAAACAACTTCCCGTGCGACCCGATACATTCGTGTTACCAAATACTCATGATAAAATACTCATGATAATCATGTTACCAAAAGCTTTCATCAAACCTATATAATATTTACTATTTACCCTTTGAGGAGGAAGGTCGACATAATGACAACAAGAGGGTTGTAAGTCTTATTCCAGTAGTTACAGACATCTAATTTAATTATGGGGAATAATTTAGGAAAGGAAGAAGATTTATTATTTATCGTTTAATTCATTTAAGACTTCGATGCGCAGTTGAGAAAACCCATAAAAAATTCTCATCCTCAAGGTTTAATCCTTTACCAGCAGTTACAAACCTTCATGTTACATAGTATACTTTTGTAACCAAGTATGATATTACAATAGTATCCGATTTATATGAATTTGTAGACATCGAGGAATATTTGCAAATCAATTTTGTTTCTTATAATTTTGTGCAGTGTGATTCAATTTTAAAGTATTTCCCACAATACGCATATCAGGTTGATTACTGCATACTTAATAATAATAAATAAATTTACATCTTCCATCTGATATTCTTCTGCCAGAAGAAACAATACAGTCCTGTTTTATTCCTTCCACATTGCGAATAGTTTATATATTGTTCAATTTATTGTTCATTATGTACTGATCATTATTATATTTTTTACATATGTGTATAATTGTACATGTATCTCAGTAATTACACCATATTCTGATTTATTTTCTTCAGAGGAACTTACATGGCTCAAAAAATTGCACTGTGATAAGTTGATTCTCCATACTCGCTAATAAACTTTAATGTCTAGTGATATACTAGTCCCTACAACGGAGCACAAAGGGTTAATTTTACTAGCCGAGCATTTGGCATATGCAAGTAAGAAAACCATAACACGTTGATCATTCTGATCAACACGCGACGCTGTAACAATAACTTATTAACCTTTTGCACTCGGCGCCATCATGGATGTTATCTACCAGCGCTTATAAACATTTATATTATTATATAGTATACGATATATATGTATATATATATAATATTGTTATAATAATATTCGATTTATATGAATTTGAAGACATCGCGAAATAGTTGCAAATCGCTAATAACCTTTAATGTTTAGTCATATACTCGATTTACAACGTCCCCTGAGAGGGGACAGCCGATTGCAAAGGGTTAACTTTCGCGCGTACAAGCAGAATGTCCAGAATATTTAAAGTTCGGTTACCAGAAAATATTTTATACAAATTTTGTTTCATGAAACATTAACCAATAATGTAAAAATGTACGGAGTGATTTCGTGACATTCAGTGAAACATTACTGAAGGAGAAATGGTATTGCGTACCCACGAGGGTTAAAATAAAAGTCCAGTTGCGCGTTTTAATTGCAGAGTCGCAACTGCGAAAAAAAGTGCAGTTATAAGAACGTGGTCTTCCCTAGGTCATTTAATTTTGTCCCCATGTGGCAGGCGAGCGTTGCATAGGGTATACAAAAGAAATTTCATTCTTTAGTTGGAGGACAAAGAGAGAAATATGTAAAATGGTCCGTCACTTTGACTAGCACTGCGAGAGTAGCGGGCAGGTAGCAGGTTGCACACGTGTCGGCAGGCGCATACACATGATACAAAGGTTTCGGTCGACTTCCAATTTGTCCCCTCAATTCGTCGCTTTGCAGACGCGAGCTTATTACATTGCGCATCGCCAGCTGCTCGAGTTTTTCCTACCAGAAGCGAGACTACTTCAACGCGTTCTCCTGAATATCGTAGGATTGTACTCGAGGGAAATACTCGTAGTAGCCAGGTATTCCAGTAGTTTTCTGTATCTGGAAGGCTTTTTGGCTCGTGTTCGGCCCAATTGACGCCGTAATTGCAACGTATCATCACTTTTTCACGTGCTCGCGAACGATTGAGCGAGCGCGAGATAGGATTACAGGTGTAACTAGGAAACACGACGCGATAAGAGGAGGTTCCGATCTATTAGGGTGTACCATAAGTTTCTTACTTTTTCTTTATACGAAATCAGTAGACGATATTTGTTGTTTAAGATTATGATGTTATATTAGGGTGTCTCATAAGTTTCTACCCTTTTTTTAATTTGAAATGAATACACGATATTTGTTGTTTAACCCTCTTAGTTCTGGAGGGCCGATATATCGGTCCGCGCTGCACTGGCGAAAAACGCCCTATACTTATACCTGTGTTATTTATGTAATTTCCAATAAATATAGAAAAATTGGCATCACTGTTTCATTCTCAATTTCGTTCTTAATACTCTGCTTTTTGAATTATGTAAATATTGCTTTCCGTTTGGTTTTTATGAGCCTTTTTCCAAACCCTAGTAACACCGTGAAATTTGGCTTTTTCGCTCGGCACTAAGAGGGTTAAGGTAGATTTATTATGTTATATATGAACCGTTCTGTTCTATAACCTTCTTCCATCTCTCAGGAAGCCTCATTATGCTCTCTTTCCAAAATTCTTGAAGCTTATTTGCAAAATATTCATCTAGGTGCGTTTTTATTTCGCCTATGGATTTCAAAGATTTACCACGGACAGAATTTTCTAAGGAGAGGAACAAGTGATAATCGGACTAGCAAACGTCAAGGATTATTTTGTTCGCCAAAACCTCGGCATCAGCAAGCGCGCTGCTTGAATTGTTATTTCGGTCGTCGAACATGTACCGCTACAGCCTCAAAAATGATAAAAAATTAAATGACTAAAAAAAAAAAATTAGCACAGTTTTGTAGAGCCGAGACAGCTCTATCGAATAAATATGACGCACTTTGTCGAACAGCAACAAATCGTAAAATAAGAGAAAATAAAAAAGCGCTGCGGATTTATTCCCCAACCTAATAGTTTCTTTAGAAAAAACATCCTAAGAATAGTCTTCTTCCTAGACTCTAAGACCAGAACCTTCTTTTAATAATAGAATAGAGCTAACCAAGAAGAGGGATATCAGTAGAATCGGAAACTACAGTTGCTATAGTCACGGTCTTATTTAATTCATTAGCGACCGCTCGGCCGCGTTCGCCGTTTAATACTGTTGATCTCGGTTGTATTCGGGTCATTTATAAGGCTCGATCAATAGCGAAGTAGTAGATGTGATTTAGGATCGCTGATAAACAGGTATGGGACCGAACAGCCTTTTGGCACTATCGCGGCTCGTGAATCTTTTAGGATATGTCGGTGGGGTCAGATTCTAGATCGCGATGCATTAAGAGCCGAACTCTTCGTATGACATTCGCCGGCCGGGAATGCGCGCTTGTTCTATGCCCGGGTTCATTTATAGAGTTGAACATTACGCAATTGGGTCGCCGATGCAAGTTTGGTACAAATCTGAAATGATAAGGGCGATTCGGGACCGTGCTAGCTGGATATTCCGGGGGCTTCGAATCCGATTCGAATAGCAGGATCGAAATTGCACGTAGAATGACCTGTCCAGTGGATGAACAGTTGAGGGCAACGTTTGTTGAAATAGTCATTCGTAAATGATTATTTAGTATCTTTAATGATTTATCGTGAGTAACGTGCTTTACTGCCAGGCTTCAATTCATATAAATTCATACCAGACTTGGGCACAGTTTGTTTGAAATACGATAACAAGTGTTATCTTATAATATCTGTTAATCAGATAACGATAAATTATTTTGAATTATTAATTTAATTTATTAATTACTATTTAAATTATTCGAATAATATAACAATGAATTTTACGTAAGAATTATTGAATTGATTGAAACTGATATTAATAAGAATTAATACGAATTTTGGAAACTGAAAATTATTGAACTAATTTAATTATATTTAACCAAATTTAATTGTATACAGATTAATTGCAATGTACTTGGAATGATATTTTTATATATTTTTATAGCTGACACGATATAATTAGAGAATATGCGAGAAAATATTTCAATAAATATTTGATCAAATTATAAATAAAGTAAAATATTATTTTATTTAAATCCAAATAACGAAGTATGATTTGAAAAATGATTTGATCACTCGAATAAACTGACGTGTAATTATTCCAAATAACTTATAACTAAATAAAATAATATATCATCTTAACGATTATATTTCAACGTTATTTATTTCGATAATATCCCGGCCTGGATCATACCGCCAATCGACAAATTTTATTTCAAATTAAGATAAGGAATAAACTTTTTGGAATAATTGATTTTGGTTCTTCTCTTTCAACGTTGTGGAAAATAAATTATTTCCAATGCTACTTGAAAATAAGTTACGCAGTACAAACACATTTTAAACGTAGGATTTTTCGATCAATAAATGCATGTAGTCGATAGCAGCGCTTAGATAAGATTAAAAACCTGAAAGATATTGATGAAAGATATTCTTTTCTTATTGAATTATAGCGAAAATGATGCTTTCCACTGCTAATGGTATTGGTACTTCTTACTGCTAATTTGCAAAATTCTTATTTATCTTAATTTCAAGGTTAATAGAGAGACTGATTGGTCTCGGTACTGCTCAATGAATTATAGCAGTTCTTTTTTTTACTAATCCACATAACTTGTGCAAGCTCGCAGTGCAGGCAGCTTTTTAGGAGAAGATGCCACTGCGCGACGTTATGCAGAATGTCTCGTCAAGAAGAAACTCGCAGTAATAAAAGCACCCATTCATTAACCTTGCTCACTGTTCAAAGGAGCTAGTCAAAGCTCGACGCCGTCTTTCCGGCGCGTGCTCCTCGTCAGTGTCTTTGACCCTAATCGGCCATCTTCTTGATTAGAACGCTTCGACCATCCAGACGCGTCTCCTCAAAGAATTAGCCTGGCTCTTCTTTTCTGGTCGCCGCGATTTTATTAAGCTGCGCTGCGATGTAGACTTCTCCGTTCGATGCCTTTGCTCTCGAAGCGAATACGTTCCCAGCGAACAAAGGGGCGCCGGTGGGGATTACCTACATTCTTATCGCGATTTCTGGGCCGTTTCTTTGCTCGTATCGTTTAAGCGCGAAAGGGAGCGTTTGGCTTTGTTAAGATCGACGGAAGACGCGCGACGAGCGACGACCTGAGAAAAAGGGATGGAGGACGCACGCCGCCGTATTGAATTTACACCGAGCTATATGCACCCAGAGATCACGACAAAAGATCTCCTATTGAAGTTTCGGACCTCACAAAGAACCTCCACTTTCTTCGGGCCGGATGGAAACGCCGGATAATTAAGTCCGAGCGATGGACACGTGCTCCTCGGAGAAGCAAACATTGTGTATATCGTTGCGATCCGTCACCTAATGGATTCGGCGTCACAGTTCATTCACGCTATCAGGTATCGCGTGATGCGCGCGTTAGAAATCGGCGGGAATTTGTCTCGAGTTCGGATCGGCTAGGAAATTTTTCTTGTATGTATTCAGGTCGTGTCCCGAAAGTTTGTAAAAATTTCAAGTACCTAACATCGAAGTCGAAAATTAGGGTAGCGTTTAGACCCAACCTCGAAGTCGAGTATCGAAAATTGTTGGGTATTCGGTAGTTTTAACCCCTTCGGTACGAGTGTCGGATACATCCGGCGTCCGTGTGGTGACCGGTAGAAATAATAGAATTTTATGTAAGTATCTCTTAATATTAAAGCTACAAGCAACACTTTTTGTTAAAAGAACGTTGTTTCATTGAGCACAGTTTTTACTTAACGCTTCGGAAAATCTTCGTACAAAGGCGGACTGACCATGTGCGAATTTTCAGCGCGACGCCTCGTAGAACGGGAGTGTCATAGCGGGCAGAGTGCTCGTACCGAAAGGGTAAAGGGTTTTTCTTGCACAAGTGTTTTGGCCAAGGGTAAACCTTCAGCATGACGTCTAGTCTTTGAAGCAGTTCTGTGATCAGCAATGTGGTCTTTCCAAATATATGCTCCACTTTTATTTGTAATCCTGGTTTTATGTTTTAGGTATTTAGAGTCGCGATATTGACTTCAACCCTCTTTCAATTTAAACTAATTTTCTTTTCTATAAATTATAGTCAAAATTTACTCCATTTCCATTTAAAATCAAATTTTAGCTTCCTCCTGAATTCTAATCTAAATTTATTTACCCTCTTCCGTATCAAGCAAAATCAAATTTAATTAAACATTTTACAAAATAATAACACAATTTTATTGAATTTTGATTATTTAACAAAATTATCAAAAGATCGTGATTATTAAAATTAATCAATTCGATAGCAGTAGAGCTATGTATTTTATATTCTATATTCCACATTCTATATTCTAGTCTACTATTTATTCATAAAATTACACAGATTAGAGCCACCATATCGCTATTTCCGTATCGCTTTAAAAGAATCTTAAATTGAATTGTGTTGTTTCCGCTTAAACTGTTTAATGTACGCTATTGTTACTTTTATTATTAAAACTCCCGGTTATTCTACGATTGACAGTTTAGTCTACTAAAATAATTCCTTAAATTGGAAAAATCATTAGCGTCGTTAATGTCGACGAACGAATATTTGTTACTTGTTAACGTACAAACAAAAGGGCATTTATTGTTCCAGTACTGTTAATATATTAATAAACTATAATGTACATATAATATGTATAAACTTGAGCTGTAACGTAGCTTTGATCGGAAACAAATTCACATCGGTCAACCTTACTTTACAGCCAACTGTAAATTTTGTCTAATTCTTTTTATTTCTTCGTCCAATAAAAAGTAGGGAGATATTTATTTGATAAAACACACGAGACCGCACTTTATACTGGTGGTTCCATTGTACTCGAAATCGATTCAATAATGTCTTCATTGTTATCTTGACTCTTTCTCTTTTTATTCGATGCCCGTACCAATACCATGAAACGAGATAAACTCGCAGAAAGATTCCATTTGTTTGTCCGACACGCCAAACATTAATGGCATTGCTGGATTACTATGAATCAATTTGTAAGTTACTGTATTTTTGTCGTGCAATCGTGCATTATGGCTAAATCTCTACTGAATCAATCATTTCTGATTCAATAAGTCGTAACTGTTATGTTAATTGTACGAACCTAGTCGAGATTTAATTTTCTTTTCTTTTCCTTTCAAGATTTGTCGAGTTTGGCGTACGAAATAATAACAAAATTATTTTTGTACATATATTTATGAAACTCTCTGTTTCTAAATATGACTAATCTTTGCTGTTTTAACTTTTTGTATTTATTCTATGACCATCATATCGAATTAATCCCTCAGAAATATTTTTTAAGTTTCTCTTACTGCTTCTTGCCGGAAACAGTAATCATATTTCCCGAATATGTAAAACAATATTAATAATAATTTTTAGCTTTTTTAAATTTTTGATTGCATTTTCAAGTCCTTTTTAACCGAATTCTTAGGTCATCAGGGTCAAGATTTGTATTGATTTGTTTGTCATCGCTAGATGGGGATCTGTATGGAAATTCCTATGTTCATACGACATTTTTGAAAAATTCGGGGTGGTCACAAATTCTGTTCAGTATAGTTTTTAAATATATCGATTAGTTTCATATGTAAATGCTGCGAAATCCAGAGCTTGCATCTGATACGTGTCTCTGTTAATTTATCGATCAGTTATTGTCGTCGAACTTACATGTAACTGTCGTTCAGTAATGTCTTACATATGTAATTTATACATAAACAAGATATTGTATGATTTATAATTATTATATAATTTTTTTATTAATTTATACATATAGACAAGTTAAAAAAAAATGCTGTTAGTTTATGTAAATTTATCTTTGCTTTCCATAAATAATAAACTGTCTAGATATTATACGTCTCGAGTTTCAGGAATGCAAACTGCTTAATTACGGAATACAAACGATCGTTAACAAATTCCTAAGAAACATCAGAGATTCAACATATTCTATTATACTGTCCCACATTTTCTCGAGGAAGTCTTTAGTTCGCAGAATCGGAAATCTGTCCGTCTACCTATAAATACCGGGTTTCCATCGGAGCTTAAGGATTTCCATTTTCCTTTTCGCTGATGGCAACAGAAAAATCGTACGATTCAGCGACAGGCCGAATAATAAACGCTTCTTGCTCACATCGAACGCGATTTCGCAAAACAGTGGAAACAGAGGCACGACACAGAGACGTGTATTCTTGAAACTGACAACATCGCGTGTGCAAGTTCGTCGACCTGTGCGATAATACGATTAAAGGAGCTTATTTTATTCATTCACGTCTGGGATGATGAACGTTGTTTCACAGATATTTCAGCCGTTTATTTTGAAAGTGGCCAAACTCCATTTGTTTTCAAATCGAGATATTTAAGGGTTTGCGTTTCAATGAATTTAAAAATGAATTTAAAATTTTTGTCGCACTCTTGAAGTAGCAAAATATGAGCCGCTTATTTTGAAAGTGGCCTTTTCAGACCTGCAATGTTTCCATATATAAAATAACCTGGAGCACATTTTATACATTATGAAATTGAATTTCGTGACTCGTGTAACAGTTTACTGCTCTTGACAATTTTTTAGATTTTAACAATGTCTGAGTAAATTTGATAAAAATTATTTTGAAATGTTCCATGATAATTATTAGCGACGCCTTAGAATCGCCACTCGACCGTAAAGGGTTAAAAATTCATATTTGTTATAGTCCGACTTTTTTGCACACGCTCAAAGTAATCGATGTAACTTGAAACGAGCGAACATAGGAACGCAACTTTTCCATATAAATTAATAACGAATTTATAATTTCAAAGGAGAATTTATACTTTGATGTTTACAATAAAATATAACTAGTTAGCTATTGCTATCACTTTGAAACATGCGTAGATTACTATAGTTATACTATATATGAGCCGTTCATTTTGAAAGTGGCCTAACTCCATTTATCTTCAAATCGAGATATTTAAGGGTTTGCGTTTCAATGAATTTAAAAATGTACGTATAGGATACTAATGACTCATACTGCTTAAGTGTATCTAAGGGTGATCAATTTATAGTTCCTATTCAAATAGTGGCAATTATTAAGTGAATAATATGCGTTTTCTTATCAAAAATGGAGTTAGGCCACTTTCAAAATAAACGGCTCATTTAATCATTAGCATCCGGAGTATTTTTCTGACATACCTGACACCGTGGAATCGAAAGTGTTGTGAACAAACATGTATAATTTGTTGTATATATTTTTCATGTTTCGTTGTATTTTAGACATTTTAAAGATGAAAGGGATTCGTTACTCGAATCAAAAAATCGTTTTCGCTGTGTTATTGGATAAATAAATTATGGCTTAATATAAAAAATAAAACTTGTCTATATAACAATGCAAGAGATATGGCAAACATTGATTTTCATTCTCAATAATTTTAGTCAGTTGAAAATAATGCAACAGTATTTTTTAATTCCTTAAATGCTATAAAGTAAACAAGAAAATACCTTAGCCAGATGTTACTCCCTTTCTTACCTAGAATCAGATTTTTATATAAGAAATATATCATTCCGTTAAAAAAATAGAATAAGATTATTATTACCGTATTATGTGTTCTTCGAAGATAAGCAACTTCTGTCCGAGACTTTTAGTCTATTTTTAAATACTATAGAGCTTATATAGTGCCTTTCCACTGGAAGAGGATGAAAATTCAAAAAGTTGCTGCAAAATGATTTATCTCCCTACGTTCTCGTTTGATTGTACCGAGTAGCGATAAGGAAGAAATTTATTAAATGAACGTAACCCATTCCATCTGTACTATCTACTATGTCATAGGAGGATTACCTGTCCTAGAAATGTCTCCGATCCATCCAGCATACGACTAAAAAACTAGAAAAGAGGCAAAACAGTCGACTTGCTCGAGTTTGTAGAGTATCCCCTAAAGAGATTCGTAAACGATCGTATGTTTCGCCGGGTAAACGTTGGAATTCGTAATCGGGCTGGCAGCTCCCTATCGTCTGGACGTAAAACGTCCTCGTGGAGGAGTTTTCAGCTCAAAAGTGGGTTTGGCAAGTCGCCATGCTGCGACGTCAGCCTCGCCGCTCGCCGGCGAGATTCCAGCTCGCTGGTATGCAGCTACAGGTAAACGTACACCTGGTCCTTAAACGATTTCAATTGCCGGTCTCTGTTCAACCGCGCTCAAACGGTTTTCACGCTGTTTTTAGCCCGCTTAATGCTTTGATGCTCCCAAAGGGTGAAACAGCAAAGAGAAGATCGCCCTCCCGTCTATTTACAATATATATGCGGCCCCGAGTAAATATTTCTCATTGAAACCTGGCCAATTTGCGGAGTCATCGATTTAGCGATTACTCTTCGGATGTTGATCCGTCTGGTCCTGTTAACAAAAACTTTCCTCGCGGTTTACCGTTCCGTAGCAATTTCCGGGCTACTAAATCGGAAGAGCTCTCCCCGACACTCCATAGATCTCATTGCGGAGAAACAGAGGTCGGCAGCCGATAAGTCGGTGTTTGCTATCAAGCTGGATAAGATACCGCGGCGTTCCGTCGAACGTTCGTCGTTTCCTCGTTTTTCGCGAGCCGTTTGCGTTCTTTCCTAGCTCCTCTCGCCGCAGCTGATACTCGAATAGCGGTGAACGCTTTGACCAGGAATTTAAAGAAATCTCGACGCAGTCTTAGGCAACCATTCACTAAATACGTACAGTCGATCGCGAAAGTCTGCATTCGATACCGCTCGTAATTATAGACTGCGGTGGAAATCCTGTCGTCGTATATCCGGTTAACTGTCGTTGATAGTCGGGCACTTTTCAAGACTCAATAACTCTTCTTTAGAACTGAACTAAACGATTTGAATTTTGTTTAGGTAATGGAAGGAATGATCTATTAGATTATAACTAGAATGCTATTTTAAATTTTACTATTGCTTAGAATAGCAGATGAAAATAAAAGATTACGTTCTTCAACTATTTTATTTGACCGTGTAACGAAAATTTAAAAAATGTATTTTGTAAATCTTGGCAAAGTTATATGCATGCTGAAAATTTTATCGAAATCGAATGAGCTCGATTAATAAATGTGCGAAATTTGCAGATTTTTAAAACCATATTTTTAATGCTTTGTAACTTGACATTGTTTTACCAAGATCTGCAAACGTTATTTTTTAAATGTTCGTTATAGAATCAGATGGAAAAGTTAAAAAGCAAGAGATTTTTATTATCCAGTATACAAATTCTTCGTTTCAGTTAAAATAAAAATCAAATCATTTAGTCGAATTTTAAGGGAATTATTGTGCTTTAGACCGTGTCCGAATATCAACCAATGTCACAGATACTTCAGTGTAATCATTTATTCTAAGTATCTGTACAGGTTTTATATGGAACCATTGTACTTGCGAAAGATGCTGTCAACTGTTCAGTAAAATCATTTTCATGATTTTTAAAAGGAAATAAAAACCTACTATACATTTTTTGTGCTAAATTCCCATCTGAAAACAGTCATTAAAATCGTTTTTTTTTTTTTTTTTTTTTTTTTATTATAAAGAAAAAGATTGAATGAAAAACGATTAAACTGATCAGTAGAATATGATCTGCAAATGGATGAATATAGAATATTGCAAAACCTCTATTTCATCTCCTTTATAGTATGTATTACATATGTGCACAGATACGCTATATACATAATATGACGTACATACTACCCGACTAAATATTATAATTTATACATACAAATATAACAGACACCACTGTTCTGGACAGATTTTCACTAATTGATGGTTCGACTAATTGCTCAATTCACTAATTAATTAATTTAGGGGAAGTGCAAAATTTTGATTGTTTGCTTTTATTAAGACTCGTGCGACTAGGATTTTGTGACTGACTGTAAGTACGCGTGATCGACGAAAGTTTATGCTATTAAAATGCATAAATATTTAAGTAAGCGAGCAAGCGAATAATTACCTCTCCCCGCGTCCCACTCGATTCTCTATCCGCGCTTTTCCCACTCGTCGACCGTGGAAATTGAACGTTTCGAAAACTCGAACGAACCTTTCGAAAACGTCGCACCGTAGATCAGTTTCATGAAATTAATATCAAAAAGAATCAAATTTTGGATGTTCCGCAAACGAATCTATTTTCACTCATATATTATTCAATTTATCAACACAGTATTTCATTAATTATTTCGTTACTTCCGATTAAAAGTTTCATACATACGTGTCGTTTTGTACGCATTTACATGTATATATTTTTATATAGATTTTTATATGTGCAAGAGAAAGATTTAGTCGATTAGTTAAAAATTATATTTTCGCTGAAAAGTACTATCAGTAAAACTAAGGGGATAAATAATTGTATTTAAGTATCGTCTCACGCGAATATGTAACTGCAATCTGCTGGAGGAATATATTTAATGACATGGTAATTGTGAATTATAACTTTAACAGTATGCGATAATACGAGAATGTTTTAAGAATTCTAGGTACATAAATGGCTGTACTATAAGAATCCATTGTTCTATCATAAAAATATGTTCTTTTAGAAACAGAATTTGATATGAATTTTCAGAGCGTGAAAATGACGACTTGCCTCGAGAGACAATAAACTGTCTTATGTTTGTAAACAAAATATAACGAGATGTAACGAATAGATCTAATTTCATTAGGTCGTGATATTATCGTCACCTTATTTCACGATATACAAATTTTCGCACTGATTCTACCTAATATTTTATGAAATGTTGTACAGTGATCGATTCCTTCTGAATATACGACGAACAGCATTCTGATTTGGAAATTTGCTTTATTGGCAGAAAGCAGAACGAAACATAACTTATCTATCTTCGTAAATGGACATAAGTAATTACGTAACGTACGTAAGCACATCGAGTAATGACATAATGTCGTTATTGATTTCTACCGATTTTGATTGGCTCGTAAAAACTCGCAACTGTTCTTGCATGTTGCCGTTGCAGCAATGACGACCACATTCTGCACCACAAGAAAGAACTCAGTCTAACAGATTCCAAAGAAGTTACGTACCAATGTTGAAATCGTATATTACGAATTTCATCTGGTATCTACAGTATCCGAAAAAGAAGTATTCATACACCACTAGGTGCTCTACTTCGAATGGCGATAATTTCATTTGTAGAACATTATTATAACAATTAAATACACTGAAACGGTAGGAGATTAACGCAGCTTTCAATAGTATTTCATTAAGGTATAAACATTTTATTACAAGATATAAAACAAAATTTTTAGCGAGTACAAAAATCATGGAGGAAAAAATATTCATACGTAGATTTTTTTTTTAATAAATGAACAATTTAACGAACTAACAAATGAATTAATATTTTGCAGGATATCTCTTTATTATCTATAACGGCTTGCAGTCGCCTGGGTATCGATGAAATTAAATTATTTGTTATATTTTCATCGATTTTTCTCCATTCTTCTTGCAACGCATTTCTTAAATAATTTTTATATTTGAAATTCTGTAGTTTCGTCCACGGCGTTTTGATTCTTTTCAAATAATCACTATGGGGTTGATATCTGAAGACTGTGCGTCGGTGTTTCCAGGGCATGTGGCGCGTTGTATAACAACCATTCTCTAACATAAATAATATTTATGTTTGGGATCATTGTCCTGTTGATAATACTAGCAATCTAATATTCCATTGTCCTCATATTATACCAATCGCTTTATATCACGATACTGCATACACATGTATTAGTCAATAAGAAATCAAATTACGATTTGATTAATTCACCGCTTGTAAAACGACGACTTTTCATTTTCCTGCCATTTTCTAAGAGAAACGATGATTGTGCGACTTCGCGGCCAGTCGTTGAACCGAGCACCGTCGCGCTTCATTATCTCTGCGGTGCAAAGAGCTTCTGGAAATGATTCTTCTAAATACAGGTTGTACAGGCATAGCGGGCATTCTCGTTAACGGGCCGAGAGAGACACGGACAGGCCGGCTATAAATTCGTGGATATTTGTTCGTTCAAGTGCGGACACTCTTTTTCACGAGGCATTGAAATTTCGCGAATCTGGAAATGGGGCGATAAATTTACTGACCGTTCCGGAAAGATATACGAGTCCCGAGGAAACACGCTCCCGCAACTACCGGACGCGCAAAGCTTCTTAGAATCACATTCTGTATGCGCGGGGAATAAGATGTGTACGAAAATGTCGGATTTGAATGGGAGATACGCTGCGGGAAATATTTCACGGGCCGCCGGGCCACTTTCACCGTGAAACGTGCCGACGTCGTCCATTATTTTATTATTCTTCGCGATCTTATTATATTTCCTCGACTGGGTGTAAGCGTCCGAAACAGCGCCGCAATGGGCACCGGTTTCAGACACGGTGGCGCGTCGTTCGAAAATTTATCAACACCACGGCGTTGCTATGATTTTTCATTCAATAAATTCATAGATGCGATGCCCACGATTTTACGGCTCGCTAAATATTTCGCTTCATTTCGTTTTGTGTCTCGATGCTGTATCTTTTCCACTTATTATTTCCATGTAATCAAAGAGGTGGTATGGAATACAATGTTTAACGAGTTAGCTGTTTTTCATGAATATACGTGTCGTTAAGCAAAATCTCGGTTGACTGATTAAGGGTACATACTTTCATATTCCTTTTTAAATCATGCAAATTATTAACGAAATTAATTAAACAAAATATACAGGCAATCAAACATATTTGTATATAGTATAATTACAGTAATCTACGCATGTTTCAAAGTGATTGCAACAGCTAACTAGTTACATTTTATTGTATACATCAAAGTATAAATTCTCCTTTGAAATTATAAACTCGTTATTAATTTCCATGGAAAAGTTGCGTTTCTATGTTCGCTCGTTTCAAATTACATTGATTACTCTGAGCGGGTGCAAAAAAGTCGGATTACAACAAATATGAATTTTTAACCCTTTACGGTCGAGTGGTGATTCTAAGGCGTCGCTAATAATTATCATGCAACATTTCAAAATAATTTTTACCAAATTTACATCGTTAATCATACATTGTTAAAATCTAAAAAATTGTCAAGAGCAGTAAACTGTTACACGAGTCAGAAAATTCAATTCCATAATGTATAAAATGTGCTCCAGGTTATTTTATATAACCTGTTATTTTATATATGGAAACATTGTAAGTCTAAAAGAAAATTTTGTATTTCCAGTTAAAATGGCTCCAACTGCAAAGGGTTAAATCTGTATCAAATTATTCCGTTACCCACGCGCGGATAACACGGCAATCAAGTACTAATATTAGTTATATTTAGAACGTAAATGATGAAAATCAGTGAACTGTCAGCGGAAAAGCCAATATCTTGTATTGATTCTAATGTTCTCTAAAATAGATTCTCTCACTTTCTGTTGCAGGAAGTATTACACACGATCAGCGCGCCCAGCGGACAAGTTCGGCGTATCGTTATCTTCAAGAAAAACGGGGTTCAAGCCATGGTGGAATATCCTTTGAAATAGAACGGTTGCGTCCACTCGATGGATCGCGTTTCACGTATGAGATACACGCGAAATGCCGGCACATCGCCGGCACGGTGGATGAGCTTAAAGCTCGAGAGGATTTCCATGGTGACACATATCTTTCAAATGACTCGACGCGAAAGTTTGTCGGTCACGCGCCACTGTTACAATGCGATGAGGATTTATAACCGGAACTTGGTGGCCGACGATACGAGATCTTTCACCTTGGTTATATCTCGCCTGTAAATTACACCGGCTAAGATGTTTGACAGCGTTAGACGATGTGACGCATACCAGTGGATTTATGGTATACTCGGGAAGAGGATCGATTAGTTACGTTGAATTTCATCTGATTAATCGAGTATTGTGTAGCCGGTTGAATGAAAACAACCAGCAAATGTTTATTTATTTATTTAGTGGAGGTTTATTTATTTGTTCGAACGTGGATCAATACGTAATGATATTAATATTACCGAACATTTCACAAATATAATTTCAAAATAGTTCGATATCAAAATTAATGCGAGTAATCTCTGAGTGTATTCGGTTTCAAATTCGAATGCTGATTCTAATCCTCCTTGTATCTTTAATGCAAATAAATCTTGGAGGAAATTATATACGCGATTAGAATTAAATGTAAATTCTTTTCTTTAATCTCTTGCCGTGCCATTCTCTTTGCAATTGTCGTGATTAGAATTTTCTCTATGCTAAAATTTGATTCCTACTTAAAGATGAACATTTATACCTAACAGCTTATTACTTAGAAATCTCCATCGTGAGTCTGACTCGTTAAAGTACGGTAGCGGGTTAATGCATCGACTGCAAGGTCATTAGGGACAAGATCTGTGTTTTTAGGTTTACTGCTAAATTTATTATTATTTCTTGTCAGTATTAACACAGTATAGCCGCTTCAAAGTTTTAAGTGCATACAACAACGCGTATTATAATAATCAGCACCTGTCCAATCATGTTGGAATATAATAACTAATATGTCGAGATCGGACGAACAAAATGATACGTTGCTACAGTCGTTGAATTTGTAGTTTTATACTGCATGAGAGCGATTGTAAGAAATTCTCGGTTTTAACCCTTTGGCTACGGCACACTTTGGCACGGCCGTAGTTTTTCGTTAGACATGCATTTCTGAGGTTGTATATTAAAATATTCAAAATATTGAATTCTATTAGATTATACCAATATTACTTGAAGTGAACAATAATATTAAGCTTTTTTACAATATATAGAGCATAAATATTACACAATATATAATTAATCAAATTTAATAATAAACGGGGGCGAAATTTGATCTTGACGCCTATTGGCGCCTACAATACCTGGAAGCCAACGTGTGTCGGGCGCCAATAGGCGCCAACAGTAGTCAAAGGGTTAAAAAATAATTACCTTGAAACAAGGATCACTCTATATTTGGACGTGCCCTTTGAAATTGTTGTACCTTGTTCTGAAAAGTTTACCCACACGAGCATAGATCACGGATATATTTAGAGATCTAAGAACCGTAACAGGGAAGCTTTGTTATACATAAAGATCCACAGTTCACAAACAGTATAAGATTTGACTATTTGACGCTTTATTTAGTGAATTTAAAGTCGAAAAGTCAAACGCGCGACATCAACTGCCTCCAGTTACCGTGGTTCCGCAATAATTTTACTTGCACTTAAAAACACCATTATTAAGTTAAAGATTCTGAATTTTTTTTATATATTATTGATCTGTAATTTTCATAACAGAATCGAAACTTTAACTTCTTGAGCTCTATAAAATGCGTAAAGTAATTTAAAATTTTTTTTAAATTTCTAATAATAGTTTTACGTATTTCTGCCTTGATCTTGTTTAAGGATTCAAGACACACGTTGCAAGTGAATATGAAAGAAAAAAAAATACGAAAATGATGCCATTCAAGACAAAAAACGAAACTATTATAGCCATAAAGCTCGACCAAATTACATGTTTTTCTATTGAGCGTAATTCAGTAACTGAAACAAATTTACGTTTATTTTGTCGAATTGAATTTTACAAAATTACGCTAAATAATTTAAGGCGAAATATTTTATGTTTTTATATTTTTGTTATAAAATTGTGTATCTAAAACTGATCGCAGTAATTGGAGCACAGTAATTAAACCGGCGTCCAGAAATTGATACACAGTAACTAGAAAAGGTTTAGTAAGTATTACATTAGCGTTATAGTCGAAAAATGGAGAAATGCTTTCAGAGAATAAAATATAGGGGCAGGATAGATATTAACTATTGCGGGCATGAAAACAAAGTGGAGTTTTATTCACGGTAGCAACTCGGCTGATTAATCATCTATTATATCGTGGTGTTTCCCGTCGACGTGTCGGGAGATCTAGGATCGTGCCGTGAAATTTATGAGCGTCGACAGATGTTTGTAAACTTAACCAATGTCATCTGTCTTCGACTCCATTCATCTGTGAACACGCATGGAGGGAGTAAGCCAGTGGTGTTTTGTTTTAAAAATACTCGTACGTCGTCCATCGGTGATCATGGAGAATGCTCCCACTGGCAAGCGTGCAGTAAAGTGTATTTTCCAAATTTCCGGGGATAAATCTGACGTTGGTAGTAACAGAAACTAAACTGACATTTTCGTTGCGTCCGGAACTTGTGAAATATTTGACCAATATCCAAATATACAGGGTGAGTCATTCAACGTTCGCACCTTAACACGTTCGTCGCCCAGCGCAAATCACTCGAATTTCTTACCAGTCCCAAATTCGGTAGTTAGAACGCATAGAATAACGTTATATTTTCTACATTAAATATAAATTAATCTATAACAAATATAATAGTGTATGAATTTTTAGTATTTTTATTTTGTATATTTTACATTTGCCGGTGCTTATTCCAGCAAATTCCCGTGCTACAAATGAAATTTTCATAAATTAAATATATAAAATCTTGAATAAGAAGAACGTCATCCATATTTGGGTGACGGGGCCCCTACGGAAGCATACCTGTCACCCAGATATGGGTGACGCGACGGCGAACGCGTTAACTTCCCTTGAGAACTACATGTTGCACAAATAAATATTTTGAACGATAGTTATTTAGTATAATTTAAATGCACGGCATTTAATTGTTTCCTATTTTTCTTTTTTATAAAAATACGGTCTAATGAACATTTACACTTATGTTTGCATAATATAAAGAATATAAATAATATTAATATATATATAAAGAATATCTTTAAAGAATATTTCGATAAAAGTTCATTTCTTAACCCTTGCGTTTTAATACAATTTTTGGTTCCGTATTTAATAGAATAATATAGAAAAAATGGTCTTTTTTACGGAAAATGAAAATAGAAACAACTTTATTTTGAAATGTTTTTCTATGCAACATGTATTTTACGAGGAAAAATAAGGTGAAAGAGTTAAGTGACGTCCTGTAGATTCAACGCTATCACCGCACGATATTCCGTATTACGTTGTTATCATCAGACTGTGGGTCTTTACGCAAAATAAGAGTCTTGCATTAAGTATAAGAAACCGGTGTTAAATAGAAATGCATATACATATTTCTTCTTTTAGTGGATCTACAAAATTGAGAATAATGTAACATTATTGCCAAATTCTTCTGATATTTTCAATTCTTTCGTATAATATTTCATAATTCTTATCTGCAGTCTAGTTATCGCTCCAACAAAATGTTATCGAATATTCACAGAATTTTTTCTTCAAACAAAACAACGCGAATGACGATTACTATTAAATATTTACTGTAAAATTCTTATTATCGCTAGACTTTTTATTGACCGTTGAATGTTGCTCTCTTGTTTGCAACGACAAGCGAATGATTTGACAATAATAGCTTATGGAATGAATTAGAGACTATACAAACAAGAACTAATAAAGAAAGAAAGAGCACAAAATTGATTCATATGTGACATATGTCTGTTTCCCATTGAATCTCTTACAAACGACTGGTCGTTGAAATAACATGCAGCTACTGCGAAACAAATTGTGTAATACATGAGGGAAGAAATGCGAAGAAATGCGAAAACGAATCTCGTTTGTTCCCTGTCATGAACGGTGCGCGCTAAACCGATGGAAATCCTCTTTGACGTTAGTAGATCCCCCCTCTAGATGATTTTTGTCTTCCAGTAAGCCCGCGAAGAACAGTGTCTATACATTCTTAACTTAGTCCTCTGAAATCCACGTTCGACTCGGTGGAATCGGCGACGAGAGCGAAGGAGACACTTCAAGGGGCGGACATATACTCCGGCTGCTGCACACTGAAAATCGACTTCGCAAAGGTGAGTGTAGAAAACCTATTCTCCTTTTTACTGCTAGGCATCCAGATTCGCTCCGCTCGAGGAGCGTGGTTACCGCATGAATGCGCGAAGCCGAACTTCGGCTCGTTATAATAGACCAGGGATGGACGGGCCTGGAATGAAAGGGTGAAAATAAAGAATCCAAGGAAGAGGGAACAGCGCGTAAAGAAGAGAGAAAAAAATGAAATAAGCCTCTCGAGTTCCATCGTTAATATTCATGAGAAAGAATCCCGCGGAGAAATGCTTCCGCAAATAATGGAAACGTTCTAAATTCACGTTTCCCTTACGTAACCGGGCCCCCCTGTACTTACGCCACCATAAAACCGAGGAAATTTGCTCGTTTCATTCATTTTACGTGCTCGTTACATATTCTTCCAATTACTTGGCGCGCCGGCGCCCTGCCCGCGGAGGACATTCCTCCCAATATTTCATCCGACGTCTAATTAGTGGATTCAAAATAATACACCGGAAAAGTCTACCCTCGAAACGCAACATGTTGGCGCGCCTCTACGCCCGGCTTCAACATTTTCACCAGCGAACCCATGCAATACGAGACCAGACGTTTGTTGAATTTCCTGCCACTATTTGACTTTTAGGGGATGGCTCGGTCGATATACAGGGTGAGTCGCCCAATTGGGGACTGATCATATTTCGAGTTTGGTATCGGGTAGAAAAAGTTGTTTGCTGCATTTTCATGCGACTTTGTTTTTTCGTAAGTGCCTAGGGGTGCAGATCTAAAAAAATCCGAACGCCCTTTTGTTTCTTAATTGAGTCGCATATTTTTGTTCAGTTGTATCGATTTTTCACGTTGCTCTGCGTAAAAGAACAGAAGGGCGTCATGACAACAATATTAATATTTCGTGAGTATTTTACATTTTTACTAAGCGTAAATACTTGCGAACGTAATATCAGTGTTACCGAGATGCTTGATAGAACATTTCGTCACGGGGCTTGACATCACGTGACGACGTAAGTCGGATTTACTACTTTTCTAATTTTATTATGAAAAAAAAAAACATTAAAAAACGATGTATGCAATGCGTAAAATCCGAAGGCGGAGCGTTCGAACATTTTTGTAAGGTAAACATTGAGTGGTAAAAAATGTGAACTATCTCACGAAATATTAATTTTGCTAACATGGTCCTAACGATTTTTTACGCATAACGACCCAGGGAATCGATGCGAATAAACAAAGATATGTGACTCCATTAAAAAAAAATGTGCATCTGCATTTTTCAGATGCATCGCTGCATTTATAAAAAGAATGAAGAGTCTATCGATTCTAGTCATGCACAGTGAGTTTGTGAAAGAAATACCTCAAATATACATATAACAATTTTTAGAATAAAACTACCAGCTTATGTGAGGAAATATTCCGGCTATGTATTAGTTATTTTATTTATAAATTAGTCAACTGTTGGCATTTTGTGGTTTCAAAAAATCCGTGGCTGCTGTCTGTTTGTTGTCATAAAACATACAGTAAATTATCTCGAATTGTTCCTCAGCTCAGTAAACAACAATGGACAATTTGGGAAGTGGAGATACGATTATTCGATCCTTGCGACTCGTGTTTATTATTGTAAACAATCTGCGAGGACCGAATAACCGTATCTCCTCTTTTCACATTGTTAATTTTTATTTATAAGTTAAAGGAATTGAAATAATATTTTTTACAAGTAGTATTTCCCTCAACTGTGTTGCACACGCTTCATTGGAAATAGTAATTTATTTCTGAATTAAATAAAATAATAGTTGAAATACTCATTCAATTGTACATGTAAGTAATATAAGTATTTAAAGTACACATTTGACAATGTAGACCTGAAATACTTAAGTGAAATAAATGTTTTCTTTATTATGCTTGAAATGAAACACTTGAATATAATTTCCATTTTACAAATAAACACGAATTAACATTTGTGACGATTACATTTGAGACGTGTACGTTGTTGATAATAACCAGATAATAAATATTCCAATAACAATACAAAATATTTATTTTTCAAAACAATATAAGTTTGTGCTCTTTTTATTTATTTTCTCTCATAAATATTAATCATGAAAAGCAGAATTTTAAATAGTGAACAGAAATTTAGAGACATGAAATGCAATTTCAAATAGGTATTTCCGGTATCTACTTCAGTTAACAATTTTAATTTGCATAATATAAATACCTATAATAACCATTCCGTGTTGTATCGTAATCATGTTCCCGAAATTGCCGAAATATTGTTTTATAAAAGCAAGAGTAATTCATTAACTATTTCCAATACGATCTCGAATATTTTAGAAGCATATATTCCTTATTGTTACAGTTAACATGCTACATTTCAATATCACTGAATGTTTACTACAGAGGCTGTCAAATTTCGTATCGCCTCAATTATGAAATATAAACAATCGTTTTCAACGTAAATATAAAAAGGCTATATGTTTCGGTGAAACTGTAGAGACAACAATTTTAGTAAATTTCAAACACCGTGAACCGTGCAAACATTTGCTATAGAACACAAATATTTTGTCGCTTCTGGCATCAATGCTACTGGAACACTAAGGGTTGTAAAGAATTTTCACGCTGCTCTGTTCTTGCGCTCGGTTCTATCGTGGAAAAAGATCGCAAAGCAAACAGCGACGGCGTGCCTCAGAGGGAATGAAAAGAAAATCATGCGCATTAGCATTAGGCCTGAGGCGACGAGGCCTTCCGTGTCGTTTCAAAGAAAGAAGAAAAAAGAGGGTTGATTCGTATAGCGAGCCGCGCGTGAAAGCTCTTTCTCGTCTAACGAGTGAGATCTTGTTTCAGAGCATGTCGAGAACCGGTCGATCGGTTTTTCAATTGATGTCCATATTTAGTTGCTCATCGACGAAAAGGATCGTTATTTGTTCCGTCAATTAACATAGTTCGCTAGAAATTACTTTTCCTTGTATTTATTCAAAGGATCTTTTAGCTTTCTCGAAATCTTCTAATTGCGCCCCGATCATGTGGATTGCCGTTCACATTTCTGTTAATAATACTGTACCTGTAAATATTTATAAACAACGTGTATAGCCCAATCAAAATTAAAGCTTCGAGAGGACAATTATATTTGTTCTCATTTAATGATCCCTTGAAAGTGGCCTAACTCCATTCTTGATAAGAAAACGCATATTATTCACTTAATAATTGCCACTATTTTCATAGAAACTATAAATTGAACACTCTTAGATACACTTAAGCATTATGACTCATTAGTATCCTATACGTGTATTTTGAAATTCATTGAAACGCGAACCCTTAAATATCTCGATTTGAAGATAAATGGAGTTAGGCCACTTTCAAAATAAACGGCTCATATATAGTATAATTATAGTAATGTACGCATGTTTCAAAGTGATAGCAATAGCTAACTAGTTATATTTTATTGTATACATCAAAGTATAAATTCTCCTTTGAAATTATAAATTCGTTATTAATTTATATGGAAAAGTTGCGTTCCTATGTTACATCGACCACTTTGAGCGTGTGCAAAAAAGTCGGACTATAACAAATATGAATTTTTAACCCTTTACGGTCGAGTGGCGATTCTAAGGCGTCGCTAATAATTATCATGCAACATTTCAAAATAATTTTTATCAAATTTACTCAGACATTGTTAAAATCTAAAAGATTGTCAGGAGCAGTAAACTGTTACACGAGTCACGAAGTTCAATTCCATAATGTATAAAATGTGCTCCAGGTTATTTTATATATGGAAACATTGTAAGTCTGAAAAGGCCACTTTCAAAATAAGCGGCTCGTATTTTGCTACTTCAAGAGTGCGACAAAAATTTACTGTCTGCTTAACCTGAATTTGCGCGTGAAAAATTAATTGCTGGAAACGCGTTACACAGTGTCATAATTTACTACGTAGGAAAGAGACTGGGTTAAAGAAAGTGCTGCGCGAATTATAGATTATGGGGCGCTGTATTGTATTCCTTCATCCGTAGGAAAACGGATTTGTCGGAGGAACACAATAACGTTCCGTTCGTTGATTGTACGGGCGGCGTTAATATCGTTCCGAGTATATCGGTTCTCCTAGACGCGTCCATATCGCATCTAATTACCGATAATTGCTCACTTCGCGTATTGCTCCCAATAATTAAATAATCGACACCACTGGTTCCCGATTCGCTCTCGAAGTCAACCGAAGCGCGCGGCCGCGAATTTCGTTTGCTTTCTCGCGGTCCGATCGCCCGTTCAGTGAGCGGTTGGCACATTTGATTCGTGTCATGCTCGCGGACACGTACGCAAAGGCCGGTGAATTTCAGTTTCACAGTTTTTCGATCGCAGAGAATTCGCAGAGAATTCGCAGAGAATTCGCAGTGAAATCTTACGCATCTATGCGCAATGAACTATGAAATTATTAGAACGCCTTTTGAAATGGAATATCTTCTTCACAATTCGACTAAACAGTTACTAGGTTACAGAGCACCGATTAACAAAATTTTTACCGAAAATTGTAATTGTATAATTGGTTGAGGTGATAAGAAAAATAAGAAAATTTTCATTTAAAAATTTTTTATCCGAGTCTAGAGAAAATATTTTTGAACAGTGCGTTCGATGGATCTCCGATTCATACTCGTTACGAAAATTTCATCAAAATTTATCAATCCAAAAACAATCCATTGGAAATTTCCATTGTCTTTTCATAATTTATCGATTTATTACTTCCATCGGAAATTTTGTTACTTTAGGTTTGCTATTTGGGTAACTAAATATTCTTTCTAGAAGTGCAGAGGGAGGCATCGGTAATTTTTTAATAATGCTATAAATATATTTTTATCAAACGAAGTCAACAGTTATTCGCATTATTATTCGAATAACTTGACAATCCCTATTCGAAGAACTGAATCGGCTAAAAATGTTGTACGAACAAGGAGTGAAGAAAAGGATATATTGAAGTAATAATATGTTCATGTTAGATAAATATTTATTTGAAGGAACACGAACAGTGCTGAACTCTGTTCTGTATGCAGGTTCTGCGTAAAAATCTATCGTAGCCAAAGCGTTAACTAGATCGAGCATTTCGATCAGCAGGCGTTTCGATCAACGCCTGGCGTCCATGGCGAGCTCGAGGCCCGTCGTGCGATGAACGTATAGCTGCATGAGCATACCACGGTATTATTTGGCAGATCATTCCATTGGCAATAGTTGCAAAAAGGGTGGGATCGCGAGGCCACGCAGGCTCCGCCTTGGAATCCAATTTTGAACTTTGGGCCGTGCCTTACACGCTCTATTTTCATTAGGCGAACGGTCGTTTTGGCAAATACTATCGGCTGGTCTCTGGTACGCATTTGAAACGAAGTCTCCGCCGCGTTCGGGCGCATCCGCATATTTTGATCAGCGATATTTGCTCGATCTTTATTTCGCCGACACTTGGCAGATCATTTTCTTCTATTCCCGGCTGGCAACCAGAGCTTACGTAACGCGCGCGCAACACTGCGCACTTATCTGCGAAATACCTTCGATACGCAATACCGGACGAAATTACACCGTTTCCAATAGATTGTGACCGATCGATCTCCGCGCTACTCGTTTCACGGACGAGTTATATTTAATTCCCGTATTCACTGGAACTGCCGAAGAAATTCTGTTCGGGCTAGATGTCCCAATAGTCGTGTCTCCGGATTAGGAAGGGTATAGAAAAAGGAAAGTTTTATATATAAATTGATGATCCATCTTTTCTATTATGTTTATCTATTGACATGTAAGATTCGTGGAGGAGCATTACATTTTTCATATTTGAAAATGTAATGAAAATCTTTCTGGGATTCAAGTCTTCTCAGAAAGCGTAAGAAACGGTTACCCAAGATTTCTGTATATATTAATAATTAATGTAATTTTCGTCGTAGAAAATGCATATTACGTTTCAAGAAGGTTTCATTTAGTATTAACAACGATAGAAAGCATATTTTTCTATTTTTAACCCTTTGCACTCGAAGCTATTTCAACTGTAAATCTAAAATAATTTTCTTGCCTCGTAATATTTCCATTCTACGTAACAAAGTGCATTTTTATGCATAAGAAATTGATTCTTGTTACTCATACCAATAGTTTCACTGTTTAACAATTTTTTAAATCTAAACTTTGTTTGTATAAAAATTATCTTGAGACATGATAGAAGAATTTTAGTGGTGCCTCAGAGTCACCACTCGAGTGCAAAGGGTTAATATAAATCCGGTAATAGGGACAGATTTCATTGTAGATCATTTTCTTATATCAGACCACGTAATCGAACCTAACCTCATTTTCTATCAGAACAATATAATAAGATAATAATAAGAATAATTTGAAGAGTCCAGTTAGTGTTTTCACTTGATCTAGTTTCTTTATATATGAAATAACGTTTGAATATTGCAATGGGTCTCACTCCTGTACACCTACAGCTAGATTCGGTAGCGATGATCGATATAGAAATTTCCTTTCCTCTGATTGGCTGGTAATTCACCGCTAAGACAGGATCTACCGCGGATTGGATACGAGAATATTGACGCAGCTCCCGGAAGGGCAGGAAATTGTGGCCAAAAGCACTTACTTCTTATTTATCATACTAAAAATTTGTTTAAAATCAAAAACGTCTGCAAAATCGAAATATAGTTTTGTCGCGTTAAATGAAATTTCTAATATTTAATGAGAGTTTCAACGAAGCAAAAACTGGCTTAGAGACACAACAATTGGGACATCTACTTTATCTAGTCTGAACAAGAGTATCCGCGTGCTTACGTCCAATTACGGAGAAGAGGATTGGAAAGTTGCTTCTCGGAAATTTCGAACAAGCTATCTATAAAATATTGATGTCAACTAATTCCAGTTTCCGCGAACCATATGCTGGGTCAAATTAATCACGGCGATATTCGAAAAAAAGTTCCGTCGTTCAGTTCGTTAGAAACGGCCAAGTTGTTACGTTTTTGTTACTGATAATAACTCGTTTATTTTTAAAGCTTCAGTGCTTGTTTCTCCTACAGTCAGTCCCATAAGTATTCGTACCCTCATTGCTTATAGGAGAAATTTGTTGAAAACAAGGGACGCATGTAAGATTCTGCAATATACTTTTTATTATGAATGAACACAAAAGTATTCGTACCAGTGTAGATTTTGTCAAAAAATCGCATATTAGAGTAGCTTTTTTACTATATATTAATTTTCTAGTATTTAGTGGGTCCACTTTTATGCCTTATTATATCGTTTAATCGGTTTAGCATACTTTCTACCAGTTTTAATGCGATATTTGGTTCAACACTATTCCAAACTTCCAAAATTTTGTTTTTTAGCATTTGTTTATTGAAAATTTCATGCTCGTGTAGTCTTTTATCTATTTCCGCCCAGAAATTTTCTATAAGATTTGTATCTGGATTCTGGGGAGGTGTATGTAAAAAATGGGGAACGTGGTAAAGTATTCACTCGCGAACAATCTGAGCAGTATGCTTCGGGTCGTTGTCGCGTTGAAAATAATAGTCATCTTCCAGACCAAGCTTAATCGCACTTGAATGCAGATTTTCTTGGAGTATATTTTTATACTTTATCTTATCGAAAATTCCATCGATAAAGACAAGTTTGCCCACTCCGGATGTCGCCGTACAGCCCCACACCATCGCGGAGCCTCCGCCGTGCTTTACAGTTGGTTGTACATTTTTTAATTCTATTAGGCTGGAGGGAAAGTTCTGTCGTATTTTAAGTAGGCAGGTAATTTTTCTTGTAAACAAAAAAAAACATTTGGCTAGTGAGTCATTGGGAATTTTTTTGTTTTTTTTACCTGCTGTATAATATAAAAGGAGTCCTTTTTTACCGTTCATCATTTACTTGTGATATTTAAAGTGAAAAACATGTCAGTAGATAAAGTGCATTCACGACACTGCATTTTGTATGAATTCCAAAAAGGAAGCAACGCATCGGTTGCATGTAAAAATTTATGTGTGGTATTTGGAAAAGATATTGTAACTGTTCGTACTTGTCAAAGACGGTTTATCGAATTTCGTTCCGGGAATCTGAGCCTCCAAGGAAATGATCGATCTGGACGACCATCCAAGATCGATAATGATGTTTTGCGATCCATGTTGGAAAATAATCCACATTTAACAAGTCGAGAAATTGCAGAATAGTTTGGCATTCATCATACAACTGTTGGAGATCACATTAAATATCTTGGGTTTGTGTTCAAGCAAAATGAATTCAAATATTTTCTTTAAAATACGATAGAACTTTCCCTCCAACTCTATAGTTCTATATTAGGCTTTCTCCAAAGCCTCCAAAGAGAATTGTTGGGGATTGTTATCAAGAACTGTCTACGCAGAAGATAGACAATTTGAAAATTTAAATGACTTTAAATCAGTATTAAAGAGGAATGGAAAAATTTATCGCAATCTTCAATTAAAGTACTGTATAAATCCTTATTAAAAAGAATGATAGAAGTAATTGAGAACCACGATGATTCCACTGATTATTAACAGGTTGAATGCCACGCTAATTTTACCGGGATTGTTCGTGGCGCCACGATGAAATTTCCATTTAGCGATACATATAATGTTGAAATATTATATACAATAGATAATTTACAACGTATAAACATGTTTCAAATGTTTTATACTGCATTCATTTCTTCACACAACTACATCAACGATGATAATAATAAGAAATTATAAGCGTTGTTTTTTGTTTAACTTTCTTATGTTTTTTTCAATCCGGACCCGCCGGTCACCGGTAGCCCCCATGGCGTCACAGCCAAGTTAGATGCCGGTCACCGGTGACCTCCGTGGCATTCAACCTGTTAAACACAGATAGTTATATCATCTTCATATTTGTCTATTTTAAATTTATATATAATATAGAATATTTTTCAGATGCGCTATCATTTTGTCTGTATTCATTTGGGTATTTTTATTTTTACGATGAGAATTCATTGAAGAAACGTCAATAAAAGTTATGTTTATATATTAGTGGAAGGTAGTCTTTCTGTATGATTGGCACATTTCCTGTACCATAATTATAACGCGAGAAATTAAAGGTATCCTTGTGCTATCCTTTTCTTTGGGACTGTATAATGCCTTTGAATGAGAGATTATTGTGTTATAATACCCGTATTCCGACGGGTTTAAGAATTTCGTTGCAGCTGCTGTATATTGCATGTTTTTATATGTGTAAACGTTTCCACATTCAATGGAACACGCACTGTATTGCGTGACTGATTGACCGACTGTATTGTCTGACTCAATCTTGCCCTACTTAACACTATGCCGTCCGGCGACACAACAGTGTTGTAACGCGCATGGTGCCGTCCAATATGGTGTGGTGTTCTGTCGTTGTTTTGTTTAAGTAACAATAAGTTACACACGTCAGCAAGTTTGTTTTTATAACTGCTTGTGCCCTTTCATCATGGCGAACGAAAGAGAAGATACGATTATTCGTGATGAATGCGCGGACAACTTGTCTGATGTTCCAATCGACTTTGCCGTGTGAAAGTGAAGAAAGAAACTGCCATGTATGTTCCAAAAACAAAAAAAAGAAAAGAACAACAAATTTAATGTGCGAGTCTTGTGGAGTTGCGTTACATCTTACAGATTGTTTGCTTTGTATCATCTAAAAGAGAATACTGAGTAATTATCAAAGAAAATGTATATAAAGAAATATATAAATCAAATAAATTTCATATTTATTTACATATGTATATTTTCGAAATGTCATGAAAATGGGAAGACAAGAAAACTTGTGAGAAGTAACGACGAGATTAGTAAAGCTTGACAATTTATAATCTCCCGATAACCTTAAGAACGACCGGCGACAAGCGAAGTAATCTGAATTAGTGCTACCAAGCGAAGAAATTTGTACAATACGTGCAAAGTGTTAAGACAAAAGCGGCATGCGCTAGACTAGAGCTGTTCAACTACTGTGCGTCCGTCAGAAGAAGGCACAGCGTATTTACATCCCCACTTTTGCTGCAGTCCGCTATCCGTCCTATGATCGTCGGCTATTGGTGTAGTGACCAAAATCAACGGCAGGTCGTAACGTTATTCTATGATCTAATAGCCAATAACTGCCTGGGGGACAGCGGAGTGCAGCAGAAGTGAGGATGTAAACACGTTGTATCTTCTTCTGACGAATGCACAGTACTTGCTCATGCGGATAGCGATTTTCAGTCCAGGGCAAATGCCGATCGGTGGGCTGTAGTTCCCACTCCGCAGGGCGACGGTGCCCCTTCCTTAGTTCCTCGTGGGACTCTTCACCAGTCATGACACGTTATTCGACTGAAGTTGATGACAGGGGTCGTCTATAGGCTATGTCGAGATTGAGTGAAATAGAATGGGCATCGGATGATCGGCATTTAACGGCAATACGCGCGGGGAGAGAGAAAGAATAGCATGATAATGTAAACAGTTCAATCTTTTTCTTTATCACGTCTCCACTAAGAGGCTTGCCCTTAGCTTTGCTCTTAGCTTTCCCTTAAGTTTTGCCTCAAGCTTTGCTCTTAGCTTCCCCTTAAGTTTTGCCTCAAGCTTTGCTCTTAGCCTGCGGTTTTGCCCTTGTTCGCCGCAAGTCGGTGTATTCCGAACTCTTCGTTCAAAGCAATTCTTGATTGTGATCAATAAATAATTGCCATACTGAACGATTTATGAACTTCAATTAAATAATATTCAAAAACTAGTAACTTTGAATATCTTGTATTATAATGCCTGTTATAGATCTATTGTCATTATTTCACTAACAAAGAAAGTTGTCTCGAGCGACTTTTCCTCCTTAATTAATTGAACAAAAAGGCAGGAACACGATAGATATAAACGTTAATTTTTTTTTGCACTACTGTTCAGGCTCGTGACGAAGATCTCGCGCATAGTCTACTCGATTCTTCCGTTATCGATGTCTCGATCAAATTTTCGGCGACGTCAATTTCCTTGCTTGTCACGTTCCAATGTGTGCTAAGAAAAGAAGAAACCAAAGGGAACGATCCCGGTGCTATGGCTACGTCAAGAAAACACACGACAAGGTTCCTTCTTGGCCAACGGCTGACGCCAATATTTCTGTCGTCGATATACGTACGTTGCCATTTTCCCCGTAACAATTTTGATCGTGGTAAATCTTTTTCTTCCGAACCGTCAACGTTTTCACTGGAGCAATTTCCCTTCGGCGTTCCCTTTTGTTTACGTTCCGTGGCGGTTGGCGACGAACTCCCCGTCGCGTGGGAAATCTATCAGGGAAAAATATCCGGGCGGACACGAGATGTCACACGGTGGTACCCGATTGCGGTTCTGGCCGGTCAATGTTCCAAAACGAATGCGTTATAATACATATGGCGTTCCCGAAGCGTATGTACAGTCAGTCCCATAAGTATTCGTACCCTCATTGCTTATAAGAGAAATTTGTTGAAATCAAGGGACGCGTTGTAAGATATTGCAATAAACTTTTTATTATGAATGAACACATGTATAAAGTTTATGGGTACGAATACTTATGGGACTGACTGTACAAACGATCACCAGGTGATTCGCTATAAAGAAAAAACGTGAAAAATATATAAAAGTTTTAGAACATGTAGCAAGTTTTTCTTACTGGAGGCTTAGTTTCTGAGAAAATCGAGTTTGTAAATTTGCTTTCTACATACGCATTTTCGGCTAATAATAAAATACAACGTGCATCGCCTGTAATCTCAATACCGTACGTTTAAAGCAAACTTTCAAACTTGATTTTTGCAGACTGGATTCCAGACCAAAGGAAGTTGTTCTACATTTCATTTATCTTTTCTTATAAGGAATCATTTGGTGTTCGCTTGCTTATACATTTTAGGAACACTCTGTATATATCCAATGATAGCCTATGGTCACTTCGCAAAGTATCCGGACACCGGTATAACTTTGACTTCTAAGCCATTTATTTAAATAAAATATATTCTTTTTATATGTGCTTTGTGGTGGGGGGGATCCCGTTCCTGCCAGAAGTAACCGGCTCGCCGGGAAAAAGAAGTGACAACTTGAAGTAAGAATCTGAAAAAATAATAAATGTTATGAAGAAAATTTTTGAAAAACTTCATGAGACCGAATGAAAATAGGCAAACAGAGGTGGAGGGGGAGGGGTGGAGGAAAAATCGTAGGTTTGGGGAGGAGGAAGCTAAGAAACATAAATATTAACAATGATAAAGAAGTGAAAAAATAGTAGCTAGCAGATGACGCACTGAGTTAACCAACTGCAGCGATTCGATGTGGTAAGCAACAGTTATGATGAGTAGAATACATGCAGGATTGTCGGTGTACGACTTATCATTTATCTAAATAAAATATATGGCGTAGAAGTCAAAGTTATACAAATGACCAAATACTTTTCGGAGTCAATGTGTGCTGTTTTTATATAATACTATAAAAAGTGTGTAAATTACTATAATTGTGTTGTATATGTTTTATTTTCTTTATATTTTATTTAATGCCCTTCTTAACCGGTTAGCTGTTTTTAACGAGTATCTTCGACCTGGAGAAATGACGAGTGCATTTGCAACAAAACTAGTGCGAATGCAAAGTTATGTTCTTTGTGTTTTCTTATGTTACGACCGCTTATTCGGTATTTAATGAAGCCACGGTACGAAATATCGACAATAAAAATATTGGTCGACGGTGTCCGAGGTAATAGGCGTTTCGTTTCAACTGTGCTTCGCCGGTGCATTTGGGCGATCACGCGTTCGCGGATGCGCTCATCTCGTAATTTTCGACGTGTTGTTCGAACTAGAAACGTCGATCATCCGCAATGACGCGCGTGTAACGGGCGAATATACGCGTTCCTCGATGAAAATCGTACGTATCCAATAAATTCGCGCCTCCCACTGCCGGGGAACGGAGAGGGCCAGCCGAACGATAAGCGGAGCCCCACGTACCAATGCTTTGTCAACCTGTCGGCGTTCCTCGCGATATTTTCTGAATGAAGTTGCCGCGTACCGGACTAACGACGCGCACGTGTGTACGCTTTGTTGCTCGCGGAGAAGCGCGTTTTTATCCCGTCATATTTCGCGCGACAAATTACGCGGCGGACGAGCCGACTGGAACGTTGAAAGACCCCCCGACGCCAGTGATCCGAACGCTTTGATGACGCGGCCGTGAAACACGAGCGAGCGAAGAAAATCGCGATCAGCTTTCCAATTTTCCCGACGAAATTCCCGATAATTTGTTTCGCCTCCCGATGTCGTAATTCGTTCTCAGAATATCGGAGGCTCAATAATAAATCGCAATACGGTTATAATGATGGATAATGCGAAATTAACGACGGTCTACGTAAAAGGTATCCCAACCTCGCGCCTTCTAATATTGTGACTTCACGATGTCTTCTGTATCGTGATGTGTTTTTCAGCGTGAATTTCCCCTGTGTTCGCACTATTATCGTAACAGAAGTTAATGTGATCCGTACCGTTACCTTGTATCGACGCTATATTAATAAAATGAATTTAAACAGGATTTTCTCTTAACATATTGAGCCATTAATTACTCAAATATGGTTGACAATCATTTCTGACCAATCTTGAAAATTCATTTTTATTGTAATATATTTGAACAAATTTCATTTGACTAGAATTTTTTGGATACGAAAGAGTCCTAATGCCACCCTTTAAGATAAATATTAACTTTATAGTTTCACAACATTTATAGTGCAACATTACATCGTTTCCTCATTTATCATTTTATTACTAGTAATTGTTCACTTATGTTTTTATATTCAATATACTTTTACAATCGAATAGAAACAAGAAATAAGTATTATTTAACCATATTTAACCCTTATTTTACTGTTGAAGATGAATTTTGGATACTAGCTTGTTTTATTATTTTTTATTATCACTGTTATCAAATACTTGTATATATTATCAGATTCTGATTTCAGTTTAGCAAATTCCATAGTTACAGTTGAACGTGTTGAGCTTATACATCTTCTATTTGCATATCCATTTGTGTGAGTTATTCAAAATAAATTTTAAGAGAGAGGCTAAGTATTTTTCAGTCGAAACATTCGATTATTTTATTGAAATTACAGCTTTCACTGAATCGAATAACTGGATTTATAATCGAAGTTAAACTCAATCGATCACGATAAAATAAGCTGGTACATCATAAAATCATTAGTTACGAAATTACTGAATTAGATGATGAACGAGTAGGTTTCGGAAAGATGTACGAAAATAAATATTTCCCCAATCTGTGCATGTTCCTATAGGTATATTCAAATCATTTAAATATAAATTTAGCAATATACGAAAATATATGTTCATGGTCACGGCCATGGAAAGGCAAACGTACATTCCATCCTAGAATAGCACATACGTCTCACACTATACATACAGATACATCTGAACGCGTCTCCGAGATATATTTGAAAACCAGGAAATATAAATAAATTAGAGGAAACGAAGGGTAGTACAAATTGTTTCGCGAAATCGAGTAAACTACATATGTACATGTTGCATTTGATGGAAGACTAACGTGGGCACTTGCAATGGAAGGCTGAGCAAAAATAGCAAACCTAGTTTTAGACACATTGTGTTCTCTCGATTCGAAGTACAGCAGGCTTATATCAGAATAAAGTCAGCAATTTAAACTATGCATTACTATTTTAAATATAAAAACTAAAGAACTGTACATAAACTGTGCAAGACTATGTCAAGTTTATGTCAAGGTTATTACGTCACTTCAGCGTTAATAACGTTGATCTATAGGTATTATTCTCTTTCTAAAGGTGTTAAGTATCCCATTCATAAAAATTCGTTCTTTGGCAAAATTGTTAATGTTGCTTTGCGATCCAATGTTTGGACATATCAGCGAAAAGCTAATATTTTGGTTTATCTTCTGTCGACATACGTTCTTGGTTATTACAGGTATAAAGTATTGAATCAACAAGCAGGCCGGGAGTACTTTCCACATCTTTCACGGTGATATATTTACGTCGATATGAAAACAAAGCGTATGTACTGTCCGTTGCTGAAAAGATGGCACGAATTCTGTCCAGGGACGAGGAGGATATCTTGCTCGCACCACCTGACCTGCACGAATCCCCACTTTTGTCTATAACATCCTGAAACGCGTTTCTATTTTTAAACAAGAATACAAATGAACGCGTCACCTAATCACGTCTGTTGTTCAGCGTGTAACTTAGTCAATAATAATCAAAAGTCTGGAATGTAAACAAAATGGTAGAGATTAGGAGGTGGCTATGAGAAAGCGAGACAGTGACAGGAATCAGCAGGCGTTGTTTGTTTAAACCGGGGATAATAGCAAGGAATAATTTCTGTCAATTAGGGGAACGCGTTTATGCTACTTTTACGAGGGCGTTAACCCTTTCCTGTACCTTTTTCTTTGCGATTACTATGATTCACATTCTTTCGATCGCACCAATTTCTTAGAAGGAAAAGGAATTTATACTTATTGTGTGCTTACATCTACTTGAATGTTCAAGTATTGGTAACAAGAGAATAAAATTGAATTCCTACTTAACCCTTTCGATATGAGTGCCAGATATATCCGACATCTATGCGATGACCGGTATGGACGAGTGCCGGACATATCCAGCGTCCGTGTGATGGTCGGTATAATTAACAGAATTTTTTATAAATATTTCTTAATGTCAAAGCTACGAGCAACACGTTTTATTAAATAACATTGTTTTATTAAGTCCAGTTTTTGCTTAACGCTTAGGAAAATCTTCATATAAAGGAGGATCGACCGTGCGCGAATTTTTGGCGCGGCGCCTCGTACAGCGAGAGTGTCACGGTGGACAGGGTGTGGTCGTACCGAAAGGGTTAAAGGAACGGATGGACATTCATACCTAACAGCTTATTAATAAAAATCTCCATTACACTTTTCTCTGTGCCATCTTCCCAGCAAGGGACAGTACCTTTTACTCGAAATGATAGCAGCTCGTATCCCATGCGTTTTTTTAGCATCGAATACTAATCTAACAACTATATCAATTTTACGTATATTTAAAGAACTAAGCGCTTATATTGGTTCGTAATCATTATATGAAACATGTATAAGATTGATTTCACGCGTTGATGGCCTATTTAGGTGTCACAAAAACTCGACAAACTCAAAGCGATTTATTTAACAAGACCGACTGAATAATGAAGATTTATGATGTTGAAGATGGCAAACTTAATTTTTTGTACTTAATCTAATAGCGTCAAAATTAACTGTCAAGTTTGACCAAACAATTTTATCACTCAATTGCGAGTGACAATTAATGTGTTATAGTGAAAGTTCTAAAAGTTCTAAAAATTCTAAAAGTTATAGTGGAAGTTCAAAAAGTTCATTCTTGCGTCGAGGACTTTAATACGTTGACATAACAGGATTGTATCGAACGCGATACATACTCAGTTAAATTAGCTGTTTCATTGTAGTACATAAACGAGAGCAGGATAGCGATTATATTTATGTTACACTCGCACGTCGTAAATATGTTGCAAAATTAAGTATTGATAGAAAAATCAGAGCAAGTTGTTTGTTCATGCATATATTTGTAAAGATTTTTTTCTTTTTGCCCACGTACGTACAGTCGCTCACAAAAGTATTCCGGTGAGTACATTTCCAATTTTCGAAAAATTGTTAATATTTAAACGGTTGAAACATCGTAAAAATGTAACAATAAATTTGTTTCACTTTGAAGCTCGAATCCTCTTTTGTGTATCCGGTTTTGCGTATCATTTTGTGTATCAGTCCATAGCTTCCTGAAAATTTCATGCGTGGTATAGTGAAAGGGAAACTGAAAATCCTTTTTATATTGAAAACGCTAGAATTCAAAACGTTTCTAAAAAACCTACAATACCGTGACGCTTCATATCTCTTTCAATGCAACAAATTTGTACACCGACGATTTTTAAATCGCGACCTTGTATCGTAACTATACCGTAGATTTTATGCATTTTTGTTAAAATTGGCTGGTTGAATTATCCAACAGCGAAGACAGAAAAATCTATGAATATTCTAACATTCTCTTTAATTTATTGAAATTGCTAGAAGAATTTTTATGTAACTCTTATTGCTCACAATTAATTAAGAAACTTTTTATTTTGTACGATAATTCGCGGCCTAGACTGCATTTATGGAAAATAAAAATTCTCTGCATTAATTGCAAAACAAAGTTGCTACATCTACATACTACTGTGATCAAAAAGTAAGGTGAATTTGTTTATAAAATGTAAATTCTTTATTTATTCTTACAAATGAATTTCATCCCCTTCAAAGTAATCCCCGTCCGATAAAACGCACTTTTGCCAACGCTTTTTCCAGTCCTCGAAACACTCGGAATAGTCTTTTTCCGGTATAGTCTTCAAAAGACCTTCTTCGATTCGGTTTTTATCTCCTCAATCGTATCAAAACGGCGTCTCCGCATTGGCCTTTTGAGTTTGCTGAATAGCCAAAAGTCGCACGGAGCCAAATCAGGCGAATACGGTGGTTGTGGAACGATATGAGTCGAGTTTTTGGCAAAAAAAGTCGCGAAGAACCAATGCAGTATGACATGGTGCATTATCGTGATGAAGGAACCAAGAGTTGTTCGCCCATAATTCCGGCCGTTCCAGACGAATAGCTTCACGCAAACGACGCATACCGCTCAAATAATATCCTTAATTGTCTCTAATTGTCAATCGACGATTTTCAAGCACCAAATCTTTGATTTTTTGGACGTGACCCTCGTCGGTAGACGTTGATGGTCGTCCAGAGCGCGGTTCGTCTTCAGCGCGTTCTCGGCCCGCTTTCAACTCGTTCTACCACTTATAAACGTTTTTTTCTGCCATAGATTGTTCACCAAAAGCCTTCCGCGACATTTTCAACGTGTCCGCACAAGAATATTCTTTCCGCAAACAAAATTTGATACAAGTTCTTTGCTCAACAAAATCACTCATTGTAAAAATTGAAAAATTCACTTTTGGTTGTTTACAAAAACACGTGTAACTCGGAGATAATTAAACCTGTTGACAAGCAGACGCTTGGCAAATGTTATAGACAGTCCTACCAACCTAGGAAAACAAGTTGACCTGCCTTCCTAATGCCCAAGAGCTCTAAATGACAATTTCACCTTATTTTTTGATCACAGTAGTATACCTATTTCTCCTCTCATTGATCTTAATTAATTAGAAAGATTATATCAACGGTTTAAAAATCTTGAAACGTTTTCACTATTTCGCATTTAATATGCTCAACTTTATCGTAAATGCATAAAATCTGCAAACTATATCATTTCGAATAAAAATATTTTGGCAATTTCCTTTTTAGGGTTGCACGTTAATCTGAAACCTTTGCAGACCTCGAAACATTACATAGAAAACCGAATCGAAGCGTATTTATATTGGTGGCGTCTCAATCTTCGTCCCGCGCCTTGCGAAAACCGCCGTAGCCGAACGAAAAACAAGACAGGCGGTAAACCGCGAAAGACGGGACATATTGGCGTAACCACGGCTCGTTTCTAGACAGCATGGAAAAAGCGAGGAACAGTGAATGGCGGACGGAACTAATGAAACATCGCTACGGCAACCACCGAAACTAATTTCCTGTTTGCTTGATGCCGCCTCTCTTTAATCTCCGACGCTCGATCGAAAAACGGGAGCCGCTCGGACGTATTTACAATTTTTCCGTGCCGCGAATCTATCGCCGGACTCGACCCAGCCCGACCCAAGTCGACCCCGTCCGCTGTCCGCTGTCCGCTCCGATCCCGTTCGATTTGAAAATGTCACAGATAATCGCGTTTCAACTAGCCGGTAATCGAGGAGCCTCGATTTTCTGGCGTCGCGCACTGGGCTATTTGCTCGATTTCGTTCGTCAAAATTAACGACGGTCCACGTAAAAGGTATACCAACCTCGCGTGTTTTTCAGCGTGAATTTCTATTGTGTTCGGACTATTATCGTGACAGAAATTAATGTGATCCGTACCGTTACCTTGTATCGACGCTATATTAATAAAATGAATTTAAACAGGATTTTCTCTTAACATATTGAGCCATTAATTACTCAAATATGGGTAACAATAATTTCTGACCAATCTTGAAAATTCATTTTTATTGTAATATATTTGAACAAATTTCATTTGATTAGAATGTTTTGGATACGAAAGAGTCCTAACGCCACCCCTTAAGATAAATACTAACTTTATAGTTTTATTTTAATTAATGAAATTGCTGTAACTATGTGGGGATTTTAGTAGTCGATTGTCGGCACTGAACATGTTAATAAATAAATATATAGTTTTAAATAAATATATATATAAATATTAATTATGTTTATATACTTATATGTATATTAATAAATATTGGGTTTCTAAAATAATTTATCAGGAGATATTACTCGCAGAAGTAGTAAAGTAGAATTGGTGGGACAGTGACGAGACGAAGGGTCAGTTCGGCGGCGAGGAGTAGACGAGAACGGAACAGAACGAATGTCGCGATAAAACGATCAACGTGACACGGGGAAAGGGGACACGGCCGGACAGGTATATAGGGAGAAAATAATTGCCAGATCGTTTTTCATTGTCAGCGTTCGGTTAATGCGAATATTGGGTACAAAGTGAGGTATAATTATAGAGGTGGCCCGGACCGAGGTAACTCGATCATTAGCTACGTACTGCCAAAATGGCTCCCAGAACGACATACCGCCGCGTATCAAGAACCAGCTGCGGGACCCGTTAACGCTTGTAATCAGTTTGCACAACTAGTTGGTAGATTCGTTCGCGATCGATACAGAGAGACCTGCGTGGTTCTTGTAACGTTCGCGTTTCGTGACCGGCACATCGGACACCGGTACCGTTCGATCTTCCAATTAAAATGCCTGCTCGATGATCGTCTCTCGATGGCGGCTATAGGTCAGTTCCGTGGCTGCTCCTGACTTTTGTATTATCTTAAGGCGAATCCTTAGAAATGTATTTCTGAAAAATGATTGGCTCGCGGTCGAAAAGTGCGCGCTCGATTACAATAGATAACATTAAATTATTTATCCGTGATATCTTTCGTTTCGCTTGCGTAGAACGCGGCATTCAGTTGGTATTTTTGTTATTTGCTATTGGTTACCTGAATTGTTAAACACTGGTGTTCGCTGTTTCCTTTCATTTCTATTTTTAATCTCTTTATCTATATTAATGATATATCGTCTACTTGTATTTTATCTTGTTTTTATCAGAATGCGATTTATGCAGAACGCGACATACAAAAAGCAATCGTCTACGTAGCAAGATAATGGATGTCGCACGCGTATAATATTCAAAAAATGATTTCTACTTTATTGATATACATATATTATATAAGATAAGATATGACACAATTAGTCGTAATTATTTGAACCATGTACAGTAAATTCTTTCTAAATGTTTCTCAATTTTTAAACAAGAATGGTTAATTTGGGAAGAAGATATACGATTATGTGACCCTTGGGACCTGTTTTTATAGTTGTTGACAATCGGTGAAATGAATTTCGTTAATGAATTATGAAGAAAATCTATCCGTCGAGAAGAACATTAGGGCCCCTTACCGTTCGAATTCGACTCGTGATGGAAATTACATAACCTTGATATAACTTATTAAGTATAGATGCTATTCTGTTTCTTACAGTTAAAATAAAATTTTAATCTCTTACCGTTAATATTTGAACATTCAAATAATTTTAGGCATGAAATGAACTTTTCTATTATTCTAAGAAATTGTTGCAATTGAAAAACTTTTAATCATTTAAAATAGTATATCAAGGGGTTAAGAAAATTATGTGAATCTTTATTTCACAAAAAGATTCACAGTGCAATTGTTAAGAACGAAGATGTGCTAATCAAAATAGTCGTGAAATAAATCGTACTGTAAATGATTATAAAAGGAATAATAATGGAGAAATTGTCCAGTTGTTGTTAGAGCATCTACAAAGCGTTCAACGATGAACGAACAAACGAGTAGGCAATATTCGTGGTACAAAAACCACTATCGAATCATTGTCGGCATATGTGCAAATTTGCATAAATTTGCACAGTTTCAATATTACGAAGTGGACCCTCGCACAACGATAGATTTATCTAACGCGATGAAGAGGGACTTGAATAAATAACACGGTACACGCATCCTAATAATGAGCCCTGATTTGCATGAAAGAATGAATCGAATATTGTGCGTTACAGGGATATACAATGATATGAATATGCATAAACTCTATATAATTTTCACACTTTTAGTGATATTTAAAGAGAAACTTAACGATATATCATATTTTCAAATTACTATTTTCTATTATTTTTAATACAGAAATACACAAATATAGTTTCTTCTTAGTTTTCTTTAAAATGTTAAAGTTACTTCGAGTTTCTAATAATTATTAGAGGCTATTGTGGGGTGTTTGTTTGATCTTAATAATCCTGTATATCTTCAAAAAACTTATCAAAATATTGTATTCGTATATTTTTATTGGGTTGGGGTATAAGTTCGTAGCGTTTTTTTATTTTCTCTTATTTTACAACGATTTGTTGCTGTTTGACAAAGTGCGTCATATTTATTCGATAGAGCAGTCTGTGCTCTACAAAACTGTGCTAATTTTTTTTTTTTAGTCATTTAATGTTTTATTATTTTGGAGACTATAGCGGTACATGTTCGGCGAGCAAAATAACAATTCAAGCCGTACGCTTGCAGATGCTAAGGTTTTGGCGAAAAAAATATTCCTCGACGTTTGCTAGTACGGAAATTACCTTATTCCTTTATTTGTTTTTAATTTATTTTTCATTTTTTCCTCATATCAACAAATTGGTCGAGAGGTCGGATGAGGTCGTAAACAATAACAGCGAATATATAACGGATTAATTAATTGTTATAACTATTAGCATCGTTTTGTAGAGCAGAAACAGCTCACACATTTTGTCAAATAGCACTAAATCGTTGCAAAATGAGAGAACAGTATATGTAGTCGGTAGAGTCGATACAGTGTAGTCGCGTGGTTCTGATATGTGGCAAAATAGCTGGAGATCTTTCGTTTTTTGGTTATTTATTGATTGTTTCCCAAAAAGGTATGATCTTTTGCGACTTGTGGGTGGTGCTTTCTCCAACCCTGTGTCCAGTTTTGGCGGGAGAGAAAGGTATCTCTCTGGTCTGCTTGGCCGGGTAGCGGCTCGCGGCGGGCGACATTCATCGGCTAGTTCTGCAGTACACGTGAAAGTAATCAAAAAATAAATAAAGGAATAAGGTAATTTCCGTACTAGGAAACGTCGAGGAATATTTTGTTCGCCAAAACCTTGGCATCTGCAAGCGTACGACTCAAATTGTTATTTCGCTCGCCGAACATGTACCGCTACAGCCTCAAAAATAATAACAAATTAAATGACTGCAAAAGAAAAATTAGCACAGTTTTTTTTAGAGCAGAGACAGCTCTATCGAATAAATATGACGCACTTTGTTTGTCAAACAGCGACAAATCGTTGTAAAATAAGAGAAAATAAAAAAACGCTACGAACTTATTCCTCAACCAAATACATTACAGATAATAGAAAATATAAATATAAAAGTATGGTGTTTTGTTAAGTTTTCGTTTAGATATCGGTAAGACTGTTGTTGGAAATCAGGCCTAATGATATGAGCGATGTGCCCCCTATACCCACGACGCTTCGCGTTTTTCTTTTGTTCTCGACCGCGTGGCGTTCCTTCTTCTTGTTCAAGCCTCGCTGCGGTGAGGACGTGCGTCTTGCGTGCTCGATACACTTAGTATTATTAGCATATTATCATATATATATATATATGTATGTATGTTTCTTAAGAAAGAGACTTCTTTATTTTAACAATTTAGAAATAGATAATGTGAGACCTCCCGGTAGGTTTAGTATTAAAGTCGCTCCAACTGCTCGGATCTTGGCGACTATATGACCAGCTCAGAACTTAATCAGTGTAAGTGCTTTAACCTTAAAATTGAGATAGGTAAGGATTCCGTAAATTAGCTATAATTTAAACGTCGCTAACGCCGCGAAGCAAAATTTTTATTACATGATAAAATATAAATTAACTTAATCACAAGAGAAACAACAGAGAAATGTCAATGTATTTTTAAAGAAACAATTCCCTTTGAACGAATTCTTTATTTATCGTTTATTTATGAAAAAATCAACTGTAATGATTCATCGACCGAAAAATCTTATGATAAAGATGCATATGTTTGTACCGAGTAACAAATTTTCAAATAAAAGCGGACTTGCACGTATTGGCTAATTGAACCATCCGTATGATGTTATGCTATTTTCTGATTACTAGGATGTTTGAATGCGAAATGGTCCAAATATCATTCAGTCTAATAAAAATCTTTAATTTTCTAGTTTCAGTATCGCTAATCAAGTTATGTATTTAGATCTTATGAGAATTTTTGCGGTCGATTTGCCGCGCGTAATCTGTTAAATAACGTATTATTTTATGAACAGATTGGAAGCTTTAATACAACAAAAACTGCAATTGCCTTCTGCGCCAGACCTAATAGATTGGAGGCGCGGACTCTGGCTAACAATGGTTCGTTATGATAACGTGGAGTACTTGTTTGCTCGTAACATCGTTTCGTTCGATTAAACGAAACGTTTACCAACCGCCATAATTGCGCGAAACGACACTATCGACACAACGAACGTTGCCGATACTGCGACCGTGCGCCGAGCTAAATCGGATTATGAGCATGATCCACGGCCGATCAGGATCTAATGCGAGCCTGGTAAACGCGAGCAAAGGGCTCGGGTGCAGCCACTTTTTTTGTCCCCGTGGGCGTGTGCGCTTTAATTGAATTCGTTATCGGCAGAAAAGGGAAAATATTGTTCGCGGGATTCATACAGTTTGGCAGGCCATGCTAATTGGATAGCGCGCGAGGAAATTTATGCGACACACCTCGTTAATGCCGTTAATTACATCGGAGTGTGCGCGTACAACCGGTAAACCTATCTTCGTTTCCCATTAAATCGCCTCGCGATAAATCCTAACGGCAATAATTCGATCTATCGAAGAATCGGTCACCTCGAAGTTGCCATTCATAATCCTCATCGAAACATCGAGTGATTTGGAGGACCTTTATATCTTTCAGCTGATTTCACATTGCAACGTGTACAAAAATGCACGCGTCGACATAAATCGTGGGCAAACTGCGGACTTTTATGCGAAATAAAAGTGGTTTACATTAATCGTAAAGCTACATTGATATTTGTGCCTTTTTATTCGGTCAAGAATAACGCGACAGCATTTTTTCGTCGACTAAATGTTTTCCGTATTTTATATTTGATCTTGTCTTCATTAATTAATCTTCAGCTGATTCACTCATTTTCATGAAAAATAAAAATTGCTTGTGTTAGTTACAATAATGTAATAATATTATAAATGTGTGCATATGTTCTTGCTGTTTTCAACTGTTCATTTCCTTTCATACGTGCAGAAAATCGATAGTTTAATTGTAAGTAATTTTCGATTCTTTATGCATTTATGTCGTTGCGTAACACACAGAAAAGCACCTATTATTATATTACCAAAAGTTAACAGTATTTGCGAGAGGAAATTATTTCTCGACAGAATGGTATTCTGTAAAAATAGAAAATTGCATCTGAACAACCTCAGTGTCTTGTAGCGAAACCTTTTTATTAGTCGATAAAATGATTATCCAATTTTCATATTTTTCGAGCTTATAGACGCGCCCCTCTTACTGAAAGACTTTAATTAACTTTGAATAAAGTTACATCCAATTAATTATTCTAAAGCAAACTTTTAATTAATTACTTAATACATTTTGTCGGATTAAATATTTTGTGGTATTCTTAATTGTTTAAAAAATGGTAACATTTTCGATGGAAATTGTTCAAAAGTTACAGAAGAAGCGGCGTATGTTAAAATTTAGGTGATGCTGCAGAAATTTGAACCGAATTGACCAATTAAAGCTTGAGACATTGTGTCGATCGTCTAAAAAAATTAATCTAGTCCAAGTCTAAAATTAAAATATCCCTTGTTCTAATCTTCTCTGAAACTAAAATATTTGTTTGTCAAACAAATCGTTTCGTACACGTGCTGTAGAATGCTTATATCATTTAAGAAAATGTAAAGAAGTACCGTCTTAACACATTCGCATCGGGCTAGTCTTCCTTTTTTCATATAAATCGGGGTATTTTAGCGATGCAAAGATATTTTAACATATATGTATTAACACATTCACATCGGGATATTTTTCCTTAAATTTTCATACAAATCGGGATATTTTAGCAATGTAACACTTCCTGCAAAACGAGAATTCTCGTTTCTCGACGACAACGTTTTTCTTTTTAAAACGAGAATTCTCGTTTCCCGATGCGAATGTGTTAAGCGAAGCAAACTGTTAACATTAAATACGTACTCTATATTTAACTAGACTTTGTTACGTATATGCGGTCTAATTATAAGACATCTTATGAACATGCATAACGGATGCAGTAATGTCGACCATGGATGGCTCGCGTAGCGTAAATGCATAGTTATGCGAATGTAACGTGGCACAGAATGTAATTAATGCGTAGGTGATTACCCAGAAGTGCGAGTAATAATTTGATTATGCTTAAAAATGATATTACTCGAAGTTTGACGTGACCGAAGGCACTTCACGCATGAATTATTCAACTTTTACAATCGACTGGAATATTGCCCTTTTATACGGTCTTAAAAACTGTGCGTAAGTTCCTACTAGTAGGTTTCATATTCGGACGTCTAGCTATTCCATCGCGTCGACTTTTTATTACAAAGGAGATTACAGTCGGGGATTATTCAATTTTTACACCGTTTTTGAAAACAAAATATCCTCTATTATGCGGCCGTGGATGTTTAAACTTTCGGTATCGTGCCACGAATGTACATTAATGTGGAATTATTCGTGGGATAGGATATGTAAAGTGATTTTTCCACATCTCGCAATTATTTTTCACTTCATCCTGCGTTTAAAAGCTAGTTATTAATGCTACAAGTTGTAATTAGCATACATTATTAACACCAACATAAACCACGATTTTATTACTATTATTAAGCTGGTATGAAATCTCTTTTTGATTTTTACGAACCAAAGAAAATTTACAACTATTAAACTAAGGCATAATTCACCAATTTTTCAGTTACCAACTTGCTTTGAACAAAATGACAATAGTAATGCAGTGTCTGCACCTAGTGACAATAGTAATACGTGCCCTTGTAATTTTAATATTGAAATTACTATTTTAATTTATTCAATAAATTTGCTTCATTAGACGTGCAATTGCCGATAAAAGCTAGAAAATTTCACACATGGTTAACATTTAAGTAAAATTTCATATTTTTATAAATATACATCTTATTAAATTAAAAGTACATATTATAGTGAAGCATATAACATATTAATATTGCAATACAGGTTTCTTTATTTTAGCATAAGATATAAAAAAGGTATTGACTGAAATGTGAAAAAGATATTAAAAGGTACTAAAAATGAGAATAATTCTTTTAACTAAACATTGAATACTTATATAGGAAAATTAACATCTTCGTTGACAGAATGTGAATTCTTCTCCTATGTTACGAGGGTTTATTTGCAGCCAAGAATATGCATTCGTGTAACATGTCTCTTAACTTTTGTCGCTAACTGTGTTTGCTATGATAAAAATCCTCAAAACTCTAGATAAATATATACTTATTATTTTTATGAAGCAATATATAATAACTGCTTTAGTGCTGCGTAAACGCAGTGTTAAGGAGGCGAAGCACGCGTGCGTAGCTTTCCAAACGAATCGAACTAAATCAGTAAGTAAAACAACTACGCAATATTCGTGTAAGAAAATTTCAAATTCATCGGCTTTTTGTAACCGTTACCGTTACATGCCAAGCTACATACGTCGAGTCTAGAGCGACTCGAGCACAAGTTAGCCGGTTAGCTTTCGGTCGGGGGCCCTCAAACAACGCGGCCTGCCTAGCGCGCATTACGTCCTTTACAACAACGGTTTCAATTACGGTCCACGGGTGAACCGAGTTACGACTTATCGCAGTTAAATTTCTGAAATACCTGGCATCTGCCAGTCAGCGTGGTTCGTGGCTGGGCACGCGGGAAATCCTCGCCTCTCATCTGAATTGCAAATCAGGAGGAACGATTCCGCCGTCCGACTGGATGAAGCTTTTCCCTAGCGCTGTTAGAACTTGGCAGGTGGATGGTTCACCTTGTAATTAGACATCCGCGAGCAAGGATCCGCGAAGGGTGGTCTCCGCTGTCGTTGTCCTAGTCTTACTGATCGATTCGTAAACAATTTATAGAATGAATGGCTGTAATGGTCCCAAGCGATGGTGTCTGGGATATAATAGGCCTGGGCTATAGTAAATCCTCTCGAATTGTCCGTCAGCTTCTAAACAAAAATTCACGAGGATAATCGCATCTCCTCTTCCCGAATTGTCCGCTTCTGTATAGAAACTGATGGCCAATTGGTGGGAACTTACTATATGTCGTAGCATTCATTGTCCTCAGTTTAAGATGTTCAAATATGAAATACATTACATTTCGTGCACTCTGTATTCTCATCGGTGGAATGCTAATTTTACGCATTTTCGAGAAGAATAGGTAAAAACGAAACTGTGAAGACATGAGAACATTTTTGTGTAATGTACAATTTACTGGGATTATTAAAAGAGAAAGGACATTTTCATCGGGCTTATATTTTTAGCCGTTAACCTGGACAAATTTTTATTTCCCACGACGATCCGCGGTCTACTTATCAGCTTATGGTTTCTCCGCTGACACAAGGCAAAACACGGTTATTAAAATATTTCACGGACAGATTTTCGCCGCGATTATATTTCGTAATTGTTCAATTACGCGTTACTCCTCGAGTACCAGCAGGCAGAGGCCCTCTTCCCCACTTTCGGAAGGACTCATTATCCCCGCCATTAAGCCGCCAAATGAATTTTCGCTGTTACGGGGTGTTACTCGCTCCGACGCCCGTTACAGCTCGTTTGCGGCCCCGGCGCAATGCACTAATTAAAGATGCTGGATAAAAGTGGCGAACGCTATTAGAAGAAGTCTTATATAGTTCAACGGGCCAGCCGTTTTTATGAAAGTTTTAGCGGGTCGCTGCCAGTGAATGGTATTTACGTGCAGAACGCCTTCCGTTTCTCGACAGCGAAACTTCGATCAAATAACAGAATACCCGATGCGACATAATGGGACTATTTCTTGCCAGACAATCGTCGTTCTAGAACGTCTAGATCCGTTCTAATTGTAATCTGCCCCTTTGTAATACTTCAATTATAAAGGTATCGCATTGCAAGGTGAATATAATATGGGCACGGCACTGCAATGATCTCACCATCCTTTAATACTCTATTACTTCTCTATGCCGTGTGTTGGAAATTATTATTCACAGCAGAAATTTTTAATAACACAACAACTTCTTATTGTTTCAAAATACAGTAGAGGATGGAACAAATATCCAACTAAATACAAGTTTATTTAAACGACAATTTATCTTAATAAAATTCTATTGGAATAAAAATTCATTCGAATGAGAATTATCTTTCGTTTTTACAATTAAACTTTTTTTTTTGTTAACTTTTTCGTTACTTTTCGATGGATTCCGATCATTGAGGCATAGTATTAAAACATTACGCGAGAAGACGATCAACAATTATTGGCATTATTGCTGGAATAAAAAAATTAGTAATTATTCGATTAAATGAAAGATGGAATAATTTACGACGAATAATGAATAATCGTTGTTCCAGTGAGATATCCGATTGAAAAGACTTTATTCGAATAATTATTTTAGATGAATATTTATTCGAAACAATTCAGATAGTGGGCAGCTCTGGTTCAAGCACGATATGGCGTTGTAGAACCATAAGAGGAACGAAAGTATAGGAAAAAGGTATGGGTCGAGTGATCCATCGTTTCCATGGCATTAGCGGAGCCGGAATCAATTACACGCCGAACATGCTCGCACGTCCCGATAAAGAAACTATGGTTCGCCGACTGCCGAGCCGGATTCGCGTTTCATAACCCATAGATTTCTCTGCGACCGGCCATGTTATTTCCGGCTAAGCAGCCGGCATGAAAAGACATTTGCAATTCGAGCGGGTAGGAATCCGCGTTTACACGACGCTAATGATTCCAACGTTTTTATGATCCCCTTCGTTTGCTCGAATCGCAAATTCACCGACAATATTTGTTCCGATAGAACCGTTCGATGCGTTCAATTATAAAACAGCAATTCTTCCGTGTATTATTCACGCTGTCTACAATATCGACACTCAAATATCTGGGAAGAAAAATAACGCTTACTTTAACGTACCAATGTTCGTCGATTTTATTGCGTGAAATTTATTTCACCGGAACTAAAAATAATTCCGTTTTTTTTATTTTTAAATTGTTTACTAGATAACTACCAGCGACATTATACGCTAAGTGGTTTATATAAAAATGTAGATCTGTTTCATTTTTCGCTATTTAACTAGTTAGCTGTTTTGGCGAGTGTATACATTGTGAAGAAATGGCAATATTTTGTTTTACGATTAATACACTTGTCGTATGTAAATATTCGAAGTTTAAATTGCGATTTTAGTGAAAATTAAAATGTATTCGTATATTTTAAAATGTTTTCGATGCTTAAAGGCCAAAACAAAATGAACAATGTCACTGCTTTCTTTACGCGACACATTGTTATTATTTATACTTTATATGTATTACTATATGCATATATATTTTTTAGTATTATATATATACGTATATTTATTGTGAGTATATTGTGTCTGTAGAATTATATTATCTTTAATGAAAACGTACATCCTTAATTATTTTACTTCCGTTTGGTCATTCGTATCCAACATGCTAATTGCGCATTCATCTCTACATTTCGGAAAAATATAAGCTCGCTATAATATAATTTCTGATAAAATTGAATTTTGTGCGCTTCTGTCAAAAATTAATTGACAAAACAAAGAGAGATTAAAAGAAATTAAAAATGTTGCTGTGTTAATCTCACTTCATTAAAATTATTTTAAGAAAGCCAAGAGTTGCACTTGCTTGTTATTATTAACAGAAGATACAATAATCATTGTATGAGTCGAAAAAGTTCTAATTTTTTTTTTTCAGATTTCGTCAGATTTCGATAAATCGCGAGATTTCTTTCTTTTCGATGCCTTTTTATCGTTCCTTTCATAATCGGTTTCGGTGACAGAATAATATTGGTTCATTACTAAAATACTTATGCGTTTAATGGATTTTTAAGAGAAATTTAAATAGAAGTATCAAAATTACAGTGAATTTTTAACACCAGTTTATGGACTTTTAATAGAAGTTTAGTATTTTGTCCTTGTAATATGTTGGTCAGAGGAAATCAAACATCGCGAGAATTATTTCAAATGGAAATATTCAATTTCAATGGAATTATATTTCTTGAAACCAATGGTTTAACCGCGGATACATTTACGACGAGTTCGCAAATGTGCCAGATGCACACGCGAGATACCATTAAAGCAAATGAGCATGAAATTCGAGAAATATAGATTCCACGGGAAAATTCGGAACTGAGTAACGTATTCGTAATTTATCGTTTCTTTGTCGTAACGAGCAGGCGATGGCAATTTTTTTTAACAAATTCTATGATCAATCGTTGAATTTAGGGAACAAAATATTAACATACTTCTTGTGTGCATAGGCTTGTCATTTCTTATGCAATACGCAATTATATGCAGCGATTAAAACGGTCACACTAAATTAATAATAACAAATTTTTTTAATTAAAATTAAATTTAAACCAAACTCAAAATTAAATTAAAACTTTATTAAATTTGTAATTATGTTTCATTTTCCATGCACGCGGGAGAGCTTCCACCATAACGAAATAGAATGACGTAATTATTTTCGTAAAAACAAGTTTAAAAACTGGTTCACAGTACTGGAATGATACTTGCGGATAATAATTATTGCGAGTCGCGAGTTAAGCTATTGTAATTTCGTAACAGAAAGTTGTATAATAATTCAAAATTTATATTCATTTTAAAACTTCAAGCTTCTACTTTTATTCTCTGATATTCATTTTTTCTCAGTGATGCTTTTGTTAGCTCGACTGCTTGTCGATTAGTCAAATTGTTTAGAAAGTTAATGGATATATGGTAGAATTGAAGCTCACTGTTATATTCAGCTATTCACTATGCCTCTCACTACTGTTTCATTTAAACTATTCACTAGACATTTCACCAGTGCCTTATTTAAACCATTCAGTATACTTTCCGGCACTGTTTTATTTAAACTATTCACTATACCTTCCACCACAGTTTTATTAAAACTATTCATTATACATTAAATTTGAATGTTGTGACTCGTGAAACATAACTGTTTAATTGTAAAACGTGAATGTATGTACAAGTACATATATTCTTATTCGTTTTAAATATATAAGGTGTCTCAATCAAAGGCAGCGACCTACAGTGCTATGCATAATTATAAACTAGAAACAACTTCTACATCTTTACTAACATTTAAGCAAAAGCTGTAATTGTATAATTCCTACTATTTCTAATATACAAATATATAAACATGACGTTTTGTCAAATTTTTATTTAATAGTTCGCAAGCGGTGCCAGGTCACTTTTGACAACAAAAACTTTTTACCTTCTTTTCATATCGTCTGAGGTACACTAATTTAGCTTGAGTAAAATGTGACTCGGCAACTCCTTACGACTGTTAAATATTACTAAATATGTAAAAGTTACTTCGTGTTCGTAATTATTTGCACCACTGTAGTCACATTTCGGTTGATTTCAACCGCAACTGAAAGAAGGTAGCCGACGCTTAGTCCGGGTGTTAACCGTATTTTTTTTCTTTTCTCTTTTTGGAACACCCTGTATAATAGAAACTCGCGAAGAAGATGATTGATTCGGCAGGCGTCGAGCGCTGTTTTGTCGCGATCGACAGCCCCAAATACGGTCGTTTCAACTTTAATCGGTCGTCGACGATAGGCACGGCTCTGCTGCACTAAGCGGCACCCGTAGTCTCCGGGTGAAGTTTTTGCGCGGAAAGTCCGCGTCGACGAATCGGGATGCAGGATCGCGAGGACTGCAGAGACCGCGGAAGGAAACTTGCGGGAAACGAGATCGTAAAGCGTTGCGTGGCAGCTAAGAGCGTAAGCGTCGTAAATTATTACACAATGCTGCGTTCACGGGAAGTTAAGGGGAGCGAGGGACGCGCTCGGGACGCCCGGGACCAATCCGTCTGGAAATTTACCGGCTATTGGTCCGAGTCGAGCGGAGAAGCGTATAAATAAATATTCTGTCACGATCGGCCGGAATGCATTCGGTTGGAAAGCTCACTGCGAAGGAAAACTGCATCGGAAAAAGAGGTAGCCGCTACGATCCTGCTCCAGGCGTTTTGTCTCGTTAAATGGCTCGAGATACGTCCGTAATACGGTCCCAATATTTACAGTGAGACACGAAAGTATTCGAACGCTTTAAAAGAAAAAGTTTGACGCGAAAAAAATGTGAGACTCATTACGAATTACTAAATATTTTTATTCCTGTATTATCATAAAAGTATCACGATAATACCTGTTAAATTTCAAGCGTTCTTCGATCACGTAAACAATACTTATGAAAGATTTATTGCCAACATTAGCTAAACGGACGCCACAAAAGTATTCGAACGATTCAATTAGTTACTTTATGCATAAATGTAGAGTTTTAATATTTTGTTGATCCTCCGTGAGCACTTATTATGGTTTGCAAACGTCGTTGCATGCTGTCAACCAAAGTTTTTGTTACTGCTGTTCCCATTTCGTTCCAAACATCAAAAACTGTTGTTTTTAATCCTTCCTTGCAATTAATATTATATTAACTTAGTTGTCTGCTAATTTCTGCCCATAAGTGCTGAATGGGATTGATATGCGGACTTTGTGGAGGTGTTTCTAAAATGTGGGGTACGTTATATATGATCTACTGTTTAACAATATGTACGGTACGTTTAGGATCATTGTCCTGTTGAAAATGAAAATCATCTACTATTCCTAGTTTTTCCTCACTTTATTTCAAATTATCCTTTAATATCTCCATATATTTATATTTATCTAATATTCCATCAATAATGACGAGTTTCCAACACCACTGGCCGCCATACATCCTCACATCATTATCGATCCACCGCCATGTTTCACGGTTGGACGTTGATTTTTAAAGTCCATCTCTTTATTTGGTTTTCTCCAAATTCTATAACATCCATCGGAGCCAAATATGTTCAATTTACTTTCGTCCGAGAAAATAATGCGTTTCCAAAAGTCTTTGTCCTTGCTTACATGTCTTTCAGCGAAATTTAGCCTCTTCTGCTTGTTAACTTTGCTAACAAATGATTTTTTTCGGGGAATACGACCATGAAAATTATTTTCACGAAGGATTTTTCATAATAATCAAAATTGGCTGATTTTTAAATTTCTATGAATTCATACACTCACCTATAAAAGAAAGAAATTTCAATACAGATAATCTTCAATGGCTGCATATAGATTTTGTAATCGAAATTAATCCTTTTGTGTATCATATTTATCTTTTTGAACTCGTAATTAATCCTTTCGTAGGATCGTATTCACTCCTATGCAAATTCAATTTACTGTAATTATTTTTGACTAAATTGATATTAAACATAAAAATTGATTGACACTTTATCAGTAATTATCGAGGGTTAATAAACAAACTGCGGATCGTATATATTTATGAGAAAAATCAATACATTAGGTAAAAGAAGACATTTTCATCTAAGATGCGTTTCGTACAAATAGTTAGACAATTTCTATTTTAATTATCCGTAATGAATTTTGCGTTATTCTGTAAATAATTATAGAAATTCGTATCAGATTTAAAAATTCAATAAGAGCCAATTAATTTCGATTATTGTGAACAGGTCAATTGTATTTTCAAATATTTAAGTTTGATTTGCAATAGACTGAATAAAACCTGTGAAGCGGTGGTTTTTATTTATTTTTATTTTAAATGGAAAATTATTTTTACGTTCAATTAAAGGACTAATTTGGGAAGCAAGACGGTGGATATTATGTCGAAAAGGATTAATTCGGTGTGCAAAATCTGTGGTGCGCGATTATTCGACATGTTCGAGCGAATCCCATATGTATTATACATAGATAAGAGCGGTGCATCCGAGAGCAAACAGAGTCTGGGTGACTTTAACGCGAAGAAGCTTGCAAGCTCATGATAAAGTTCCAACGACGCCGTTCAATCACACGAAATTACAACAGACGCTTTTCTAACCAACGCGATACATCCCGTCTAATACATGGTGAATCAATAACTTCGTCTCGCTTATGTCTAAATGTTTTTGTTGTTCGCGATCATATGAAAAATGCATTACAGATGATCCTGCTCTATATGAACTAATAATGGTAGACAGGCGTGTTTGGATAAAAGAATTTTGCGCATAAGAGAACAAGACGTGCGGTTAACACTCTAATAAATTTCACACTTGAAGCTAAACGAAACATAGCAAATATAATTCCGTTCGTTTTTGTCAAGGTTATGTTTAATGATTTTGATTATTACTCTATACATATAATCCGAAATGAAAGAAATAATAATCATAATATACAGTAAATTCCTTAAAAGACAACCATATTCAATAAATGTTGTAAAATGTACCAATATTCGGTGAATTCAATAAAAGACAATAATATGTATTAAATTCAATAAAAAAGAATATTCAGAAAAAATGTATAATTTAATCCTACGGAAGCAACAAAGGACATTGCGTGCTTAGAGCCCGTATTGTAATACGAAATATTGTATATGATTCATATGTGTATAATAACGATTGTTCATATATAAGGTTTTACCGTACTACAAATATAAAAGGAAAGTCCCATGACACTGAGAGAAATACAAATATTTATTGCGCGGATAGAGTAATATGTAACAATAAAATTGATTTTCTTAGATTAGAAGAGAAGTGCGAAATACTGACTATTCGACTGTTTCGTTCATTTTATTCTAAGCCGTGTTGCAATAGTCCGTTCAGCAATGCTCCCTGACGTAATCGATTCTTCTTGGCAGATCATGTTTTTGTGTTTCGCAGGAGCGGGGCGCGTAATGAGGTTAAGCTAACAATGGAAAGCAAATTGATCGCGAAATCGTGTTTCATATTTTTGCTATCGATTCAACACTAGATTTACGAAGCGCGTCAATTTGACGCATTTTTAATTTCATGCAAACAAATTTGTAAATCGATTTAGATTGATCTAAACAACTTGTTAGTCACTTGTACGCGAGGATAGTTACTAGATATAATTATATTGCGCGATTTTCCACTTGTTTCACCCTTCCATGGCTTCCTTTTTTCACACGTGTACGTATAAGACAATTTAGCGCGCCACAATATTTATTCTTTTTTACTCTATAGAACGTTCCAATCATATTTTTCAGCGTAAACTTCATTGCTGTAACATTTGATCTTGAAGAACTTTGGCAACAGATATCTGAAATCATCCGGGAGATCTCATCTGCGTCTCCGTTGACGCAAAAATATTTACATCGCATTGTTCCCGAGTTCGTACGACAAAAGTTTTGCATATAATGTTTCTTTCATATCCTTACAAATAACGAAAGGATTCAAGGTTGGCGGAGCCATTATTAACACCGTTCTACAGGAACACCTGTTCAAGAAGACGCGTCGAGGTCGATATCGCGCGTTCATTTTTAACGGAATTACATGTGTTTTTAACGCGTTGGTAGATATGATTCGCTGAAAAACAGCGATAAATCTCTAGCGATGGATCTACGAGTTTACTTTGAAGGATCTAGAGATGTGTGTAAACTTATTGCGGGAAAGATTTGTTTTACGAGAGATTCGAATTTGAATATCGCGCAGTAACATAATATTTGGAGTTTGGAGATATGTACACGTCGTTATATCACAGCTTCATTAACACTAGGTTTACGGAGTAATAAATGCAGCCGTTTTATATTTGTTTATGAAAGTAACGATTTATTCTAATCGTTAATGTAATCGATAAATAAATAAATATAAATAATTATAGTAAATATAATCGATAAATAAGCAATAAATGTATCTTTAAAATCTGAATAATAGTACGTTAACTAATCAGTGACCCGTCATTTTCATGGATTCCGTAAATCTAATGTTAAAACATGTAGTTATTGTGGACAAGTCAATCTCTGCCTCTGCATACTTTAGAGAACACTTAAATCTTGCTATTTACCAGTGATTTCACAATATCTACTGCACGAAAATGAGAAATTATAATGAATATCCACCTGTTCATGTATCAATTCAATGTATCAATTATCCAATTTGAAAATGTCCACCGAAATCTATTTAAAGACTTGCTTGGTTTTAACAAGCTGTGCAACTATGCCAATTATTGACGTGCTGCAACTATACATTTTATTTCAATAAAAATTATAAAACCAATGACTAGGCTGCGGATCCTTATGCAAAATAAATATGTTCCTCATTAATTGTATAATATAAAAGTTAGTTGAGAATTGATTTCTTCTTTTACCGATATTAACTTCTTAGACACAACGCGCCGTTATAGTGGCTTTCGTGGATATTTCGTAGCTTTATCCAATTCTATTGTTAGTTATTAAAGTAAACGATTAAAGTGTAAAAAGCGATTAAACTGTAAAAACGATTAGATGATCACATTAAGGAAAATGGTTGTGCAATTACGAAAAATTTCATTCGCGAAAAATCGAGTCGTGCTCAAGAGGTTATAACACAGCGGAAGTAATTCGACATTATTGTTAAATTCGCCTCGTGGGTCTTGTTTATTCATTATTGTTATAAATGCATCAAATTCGCAGTCTACTTACGATAGCCAACGTCCTTTGAAATAGTTTTGTATTATTTCACGCATTTCTTCCATCGTTCACGTCTTATACCAACTTCTTTATGGCCCCAGATAGAAGAGTTTTTAGTGGAGCAACAAGTTGCGCGTGTCTTAATTCCTCCAGTTCTTTACGCGCAGCGTTTGTACGGTTATTTCAATGTTTTTTATTTGCATTCGTAGACACGGCAAAAACAGTAGCAAAACGCTGTCCCTGTTTTATATTCGAATGTGTTCGATGGATTTCAGTCCCTGATACTCGGACCGTAAAAAGCGGATTACTGAACGGTGCTTTTCATGAAAGCACGTGGCCATGGTTAACGTCATCGTTCCGAGATTAGAAATGACTTATCAATTTAAAAAAAACTATGTATGTATGTAGAATCTTTCTGACAGAAACAATGTATAGCGCCTATACGAGAAAATGACAGCGTTGCCAACGAAAATATACATTATAATCTGGAATAAAGAATAGAAGAATAAAATGACAATATACAGGGTGATCCGTAATTATGTTAACATCGGGAAATGGGGGGGTTCCTAAGGTCATTTCAAGTAACCTTTTCCTTTACTGGAATGCAATCCGCGGCTTTGTTAACGAGTTATTAACGAATAAAGTTGGCGGTACACGGACGATTTTTCATGCTGCTGCGCATGCGAGCCAGCCGGCTGAAGCCCATCTCGCTGTCAGGAGAGAGGGCCGCGTGTCGCCTATGAGCCACGTTCGAGCATCGAACAAGAATTTCATGAATTTCTTATTAATTTCAAAAATTTCAAAGATATTATTAATGAAAAACTTACCAATTCAGTTGTAAATGTTGTAATCCACGTATGTAGAACGGCACAGATTACGAGAATGAATGGGATAGATGTTTCGAGTGTTTTGGAGTACAATGGAGTACAATTAATCAGATTGTATGCATTTGTGATAAGTACGAGCAGGTCAAATTAAGGAATACCAAAGTATCGTTGTATTATATTCAACTTCATACATTAACACCTAGACGCCGACACCGATATTCACGATTTTCTCTGTGTGTTGGCGCCCGAAATTTAAAAAAATTAAATAATTATGTTAAGTTTATAATATTGAATTTCTATGCCTTTACTCTTGAATACCTGTTTATAACGTTTAGATAAAATAACATAAACCTTTTTTTTAGTATCTATTTTGTGAAATGTAAGCAAAATAAACAAATGTACGCAGCTTACGGGTCTGACACGCATGACCCACCGGTGGGTCAAGCCGTCGTCAATGAGTTAATTAAAGGAAGTAAGACATTTCTACGTACTTGCTGTATTTTGCAATTAATATAGACAACTTTTATTTTGCATACAGATCATACAATTGAGGAGAACTTGAGGTCATTTTAAGTAACTTTTTCCTTTGCTAAAATTCAGTCTACTGCTCCGTCTACGAATTATTAGCAAAAAATTGTGGCCAATGAGAGGCCATCTCAGCTGGGGCGAGACGGTAGAGCCAATAAGCGGAATCGAGCTTCGTCTGCTTGGCTAGCTAGCGCCAGATGAGCTCGTCTGTCATTGGACAACGTTTTTCATTAATAACTCGTTAACTTTTGAGTCACTCTGTATATATAACAGTTAAATAACAACAGTTTTTGTATTACATATAAATTTCCAGTTTGCAGTAGTTGACACATGATTTGGTAAAAATTTCCTTATTGTATATTGACTTAACCCATTATGGTTCAATGTCATTTTGAACTCTTATACTGATTATCCTGCATTTTTAATGTAATCGTACATCTAATTGATCGTTGATGGTTACTCGTCGTTATCCTTAATGATTATTCGCAACCAAAACCTGCTTTCATCACATATAACAGTTATTAACAACTAAAAGAATTCTAGTTATTTGTAATCATTAATTAGTACCGAAATCATGTTAGCCTGAAATCATGTTAGGATATTAGCGATGTAGATTGCTTTTCCGAACGATGCGAATGGGTTAAGCAAAAATTGAACGATTGCAGTTTGTCTGGTTCAACAGCGACGGTCCGAACGTATAAGTTACCTCTGCGATGTTAGGCCACAGAGAAGTGTACTCGCCTCCGCTAATTGTCCAGCTGGTGCATTGTTAGCTCGGCGTTACTCGTTTGATCCCGAAACCGCCCGCGGCCTAAACAGCAACCGGTTGGCCGGTTGCGTTCCCGCGAATCGATGTCGTAAAATTCGCTGGATTTTCGATCGCGTCGAATTATACGGGTCGCGACTGAACCGCAGTTGCTGCAACGTTATCCGAGAATGTTCACTGATTCACAGATCTATCGGATACACCGGCGAGTTCTCCGCTATTCTTGAAACATAATATTTGCGGTCCCTTGTTCGTATAAATCCGCGGGATCCTCTTACCCATCAGCCGTGTTCGGGTCCGGTGCCCACGGTCCGTGTAATCCCAGAAATTGTATCAACGTTGCGATGTAATTCGATTTTCGTATCGCTACCTCGGAGTATCCGTCGCTTTGCAGCAACCAATCCCGGCCACTGTTCTTGGTGTCTGATTGCGCACATCGTCGTAGATATGTTTGACCGGGTCCTAAACACACGGGAAACACGCGAACCGATCGTCGATATCGTTTCTTCGTAGCAAACGTACCGCTTTATGGCATTTTCCGCGGCGATCGCGAGCTCCCAGGATTTACCGAGCAATGTCCACCCCCTTCCCCGTCAAATCGGTCACATGCGAGTGTGCTGCGACGTAAATCACGATCAAGATGCTTGCGAGTGTTCGACCCCTTGCTCGCGATAGCTAAGTGTCCATCAATCAATAACCTAATGTTGCGGAGCAAACTCCAATACGTATAACAGACTGTGTAGCACGCATGTATTTTACGAGTGATTTGTACGGTTACGCAGTGACCGCTTCTTGGTCTACCCTGATTTAATGTAATGCTGAACGCTTGTCATTGCAAGAATACTATGGCGTGTTTACTAGCGGCTAATCGAATTTCGCAAGTGGTCTAAATTTTAAAGGATGCGATTTAGATGGACATTATACTACCAATTGTGGCATGAGATAAACGTATAAATTCGAGCTTCCAACTCTGGATTAACTTTTCCGGCTTAACTAGTTTATAATTAATTCTGGGAAATGATCAGTTTCGGATCTTTGACTTTATTATTGTTGCTATCGTAAAGGTGTTTCTAGAGGAAATCAATTCCAAAATCATTCAGATTTCGTTTGAAAAATCACACAATCTCTCCGTAGCTCTGAATTTTCATGATACATATAAGTAGCTTTTAAAATGATACCAATACTATGTAATATTATTAACAGATTACAAGGAACGGTATGAAAAACGAAACAGAAACATTATAGCACCATTCGAAATATTGAATAAATCAAATCAATTTCACTTCATAAGCAAAACATTTTCTAAATTTGTGGGACTTGAATCATTTAGCAAGACCTTTATTTACGTGTCAGGACATCAGTAAACAATTGTCTTTTCCCAAAGATTTTCCCAATCTAATAAATTATCCTTAAAGAATATCCTAATAAAGAATTCTTTTGATAGAAAGAAATATCTATTCCTGTTATTTTCAAATTTCCTTAATTTGAGTAACATCAAAACTCTTATCCGCAGCAATTGTTTTTTATCTGTCTTTATTGGCATTTATAATTCCAGAATTTTGTGAAACAAAGCACCATATGTAGCAAGGTCCAATATACTTTATGAAAAAGTTTCGAAACCCTGATTCAAACAAGCTGTGGACGATTGTGCCTCAAGCCGAACCGCGAATGTACTTTAACCTAATCAACGTAACATCTACTATCTCATCTCTGACAATTTCATGCCGGTTTGACGAACTTATGTAAACATTTGACAAAACAACCACGATACCGGATTTCGGGTTTTAGCATTGGAATAGGTTGCGAATAAACAGACTAATAGACGATTGCTGGCGTGTGTTTAACCGTCTCGTTACGATGTTTCCATCGACGAAGTTACGATTTACGGAGAGATTGGAAAGCGTTCAATCGCTCTTTTCGTGTTCAGTTTGAGCAACTGTTCAATGGTTGATTGACAGTCAAGGATAATTGATTAAGTTATTACGATTTCCATTCCAATATTTCTATTTTTTTTCGCAAGTCTCAATTTCTATGTTGACTTTTAGCCCGTACCAATAACTTTATTATGCAAATATGGTATTAAGAACGATTAAATAACTATAAAAGAGGTTTATTCCAGTTTTCATTCAGATATTTTTATTTCTTTTGCAAGTATCCATTTCTATGTTTACTCTTGCCCGTACTAATATCTTTATTCTGAAAATATAATATTAAACGATTAAATAGCTGTAAAAATTCCCATTTTAAGATCACCGAACGAATAAAGTACCAGTGCTTGTGACAACTAAACGGCGGATCTCTTTGCAAAATTAAAATCCTCTACCACGATTACAACGAATAGGTTGTACAAATAGGTATAACGTAAAAATTTGTTTTCATCCTCGACATTTTTAGTAGGTCGAAAATAATACAACAGCGTTGTTAAATTTATTCTCTGCATTTACTGTTTTGCATTTAAATTACGAACTCCTATTTACGATGACTTGATTCAGATGAAGTTTGATTGTTGGCTCGCCATAGAAAAATTGTGTCGATTAAATCGATCTTGATGTTTATATGTGGTTTAACAATTTGTTATTGTCTTATGACGTGCGACATTTGATTTGTAATGCAACATAACTCTTTCGCTATAGTCAACGGAAGGTACAATTAATTTTGTCGATTTTAAATCAAATGTGCAGAAGGTATCTCGATGAACATAAAGTTAAAAAATTTATATTAAAAATTAAAGATTTATGTTAGAAAAAGACTCGAGCTTGACAATTACGTCATATTTTCGGCGAGTCATTGAAATTCCACAACATCATTTATGGAACATAAATCAGACGATACCTCTTACCAATCAAGAGTCATTTAATTACGGATTGGAATGGAAGTTTCATCTGAAAAAAAATGGAAGAAACGGTCCAAACTCCCATTGCAACGTACCATTTTGTTTCGCGAGCCTTCCTTTTCAAATGCTTCCGTCGGGATGTTCGTTTCGAATCGTCGGACGAAGCTCTTTTTAATGTCTACGAGGAACAACGCCAGCCTTTCCTAGTTCAGTGATTTTAAAACGAGGATTGTTCACTGGCTCGGTTATTTTCGGCCGATTTACTATTTCCGCTTAAAGAATCCCTGTGTCAGGGATCAAGAACCGCCGTCGCTGGCCCGAGGGATCAATCGAACGTCGTTGTTACTGTTTGTGAAAGCACGCGCTGATTTCATACGTATTCTCGATCCAGCAATCGACATTTAGAGAAAGAAATCTGCGAAATTCCTTAACCTCTTCAAGGGATACTGCCACGTATGCGTACGCTTACTTTTCTTCAAATTATGATTATTCCAAGTACAAAGAACAATAATATTGGCTACAAAATCCCTCAGCAATACCGAAAAAACTTCATCGAATGAAATGAAATGAAATGAAGTAAATAGTAAATTGAAAAAGGAACAATTAAATAGTTTGTAAAATCTATTATAAAAATTCATTTCTGAAGAGGTTAACTGAAATCCTCATGACCAAAGAATTGCGAGCATCTATTTAATTTAACCTGAATTTGAATTTCGGAATGTCGAAATCAAGTACCGCGTATTTAAACCCTTCGCACTCGAGTGGCGACTCTGAGGCGACGCTAAAAATCGCTGTACTGTTAGGTTGTCAAGTACGAAGTGGAGCAAAGTTCATGTTATTTATTTCAATTGCACATAACCTCATTTAGACGCCGTATTTTGGCATAATTAGTTTATTGTTTGTGAAAGGTACATCTTTTCCAATTGATTATTGTTCGTAATTGTAATATACTGCGATCTCGGTAAATGAACAAAAGTAAATAGAACTATCTTTCATCATACGAATTGAAACAGACCGAATTAAAATAAAAGAAACAAAACAGAACTGAGTGAAACAATTCAAGAATGATCATTTTAATAAAAAGAATTCAGAATTGAATCAGGATTGCTCCTATTATAATTTTAAAACAGTAATTGGAAATATGTCTCTTTTTTCTCTAGCCAGGTGACATTTAAAATTCAATAAACTGATTTTACATATTAATTTTCCATATTATTACGTTTTCTCCAATGTTCTAAAAATCTATTTATAAAGGTAGTACAAAAGAATCGATTTCTTATACCTGGAAGACCTAAATATGTTCGCCTGAGGAAAGCAAAACTTATCACTGTAGCAACCAATTAGGCTTCTGACGATGATTTCATACCTAATTTTAATAGATTCCTATTTATAATTTTTATGCTATTTATACTTTTCGTATTATATTTTTCTTCTAAATCCAAATATTAGGTTGATGAAAAATTTCATATCTTTTCTTTAAAAGATGTTTATATAATCACGACGCGGCTCAATTTTTAATATACTTTTACCACCGAGTTTTTAATGGACAAATCTCATTTTTAAGGAAGTTCATATTATTTTGGCGTGACTATAAACTTGTTCATGAACAAGCTATAAACAAGTTCATATTAATATAAAGAAATTACGCGAATATCTACAGAATTCGTGCTCATGCCGTTGCCTTCGTATAGACATACATAACTCAAAATAAATGACAAGAATGAAGAATTTTGAAAAAATTTGGCAAAATGTGATTCTAGCAATACACAATAGTGCTATGAAAGATGTTACATCACAGTCATGACACAAGAAGGGTGACAAACATTTACACGTAATAAAAATCCGTCATTCCATACAGATCAACTTAATAAAATTTGGTTCATCTATTATAAAAAATTAGAAATGGATGTAAATCGAGACACGCAAGAAACAATAATCGACCCTTTCTATTGGAAAAACAACTGAGCTCTGAAAGAGATCGTAGTGCAAGGGGTGAAGAGTCAAACGTAACCATGTTTCACAGATGCATAAACATTCCGAACCCAGGGAATAGAATCGAGAAATGAGATATGATAACAAAGAAATTTCGTTAGAGTTGACATTTTCGTCCGTCGAGTCGTTTGACCTTCCATCGAAAAGGGAGCTATACGACGTTCTATTCGCAGTCGAGTTCCGCGGTAGCCGCATATCAAATTTCCATAAAACAATTCGATTGCTGTATTTTTGGTATTCGCCATCCAATCACTAAAAGATCACCATAAATCGAAGCGGTGCACGGTACCGTGTAACTGTATCGGGATATTCGTCCTGCAGCTCCTTCCGTCTCCGGAAAATAGAAGATAGTGCGAGCATGATAAGTTTAGCTGATATTTCGATATTCACGAGGGACAGAAACTCGTCCGTCAGTATCTTTGACTCCCAGGGGCCGCGAATTTTAATTTACGATATCTGATAGCTGGCCGCTCGATTTGAATAATATATGCGACTACTGGTTTCAACTTTACAACTTTTGTGAGGTGCGCGTATTAAAGCGACGAGAGTCCGCGGTTTTAGCAAAAGCCAAGAACTTGATATCGCACCTTGACACTTATTCAGAATTTATTCAGTCTATAAACATTTAAGTGTTTGCACTCGAAGCCATTTTAATCGTAAATCTAAAAGAAACTTTCTGCCTCATTGTTCCGTCCTACAACGGAATTATGCTTTTATATCCTTCTTCAAATTTCGCATTTGAAGTCTATTACTTTAGTGCCCTTAATAAGAAGGCTATTACTTTAGTGCCCTTAATTAGAATGTTATTACTTTAGTGCCCTTTTTATATCGCGGAGTATTAGTTCCGGAGGTGTTCAAGCAGGATTCCTGCATCAAACACTCACAGTATTTCCATTCTATGTAACAAAGCGCGCTTTTATGCATACAAAATTGATACTTGTCACTCGTACGAATAGCTTCGCTATTTAATAATTTTTTAAATCTAATCTTTGTTTGTATAACAATTATCTCGAAACGTGATAGAACAATTTTAGTGCTGCCTCAGAGTCACCACTCGAGTGTAAAGGGTTAATACTAATTACATTTTGACACAGTTATGTCAAGGTTATGTTTTACAAAGTCAACAACTTGGTATCTGTCTGGACACTTATTCAGGAATTATTTAATCCATAAACACTTAATCCTAATTATATTATGACACAGTTGTATTAGTATGTGATTGTTTACACAGAAGCAATCTCGAAATATCTAAAAGCACAAAAGAGTGTCAAATGAACGTATGGCGGGAAGAGAAAATCGCTTCAATATGTATTAAGTATAAGAAGTGTCTAGTAATAAATAAAAGATGTATATATTCGGGTAACCGTGGGGTTGCCTTTTTTACATATTCCAATATGCCCTATGATATAGAAAAACTATACGTACACGTAAATAAAATATTTAAGCGTATAAATTATGCTAAAAGATTATACTTGTTCGTTCGCTTCGATTAGTTTGTTTCGTTTCTGTCAAAATCATGTCAAGCTTACATAATTGTGTAACTAACTCATGCAATTCGAGTATGTCGGGTGGTAGGTTTGTAATAAATGTTTATACCATGCTTGAAAAGCAATATCCAGCCGCATCGCGAGGTTTCTATTAGGTTGACAACTAAGTGATTGAGGATTTTAAATAAGAAGTCAAATTCAAAATTTTTGCTTCAAAATATGACTTTATTCAATTAGGCAAACCAATTTAGACACTGCCTTTCTTTCAACGTTTCATTCCCATATACGGCACATAACTTCTTGTGTACGGACTTTTCGAAAATGATACAATAAAATATGTTTGAAATGCGCGGCTTGTTCTTCAGTCTTCAAATTGAGATAAAAACGAAACCAAATAACTAAGCGAACAATATAGATTAAGTGTTCTTATCTTGCCTTTTCGGAAATTATATAATAAAATATGACTGAAATGCACACCTTGTTCTTTCATCTTCAAATTGAGATAAAAACAAAACCAAATAATTAAATGATCCAAATTTTTCACTAAATTAAAAATGAAAAGTTCAAACAACATGAAAACAATATAGATTAAATGTTTTGATCTTGCTTTTCGGAAATTGTACGATAAACTATGACTGAAATACACGCGTTGTTCTTCCATCTTCAAATTGAGATAAAAACGAAACCAAATAACTATTTGCTCCAAATTTTTCACTAAATACAAGGTGGAAGTTGAAACAACAAGAGAAAAATATAGATTAAGTGTTTCGAACA
>NC_135778.1:21929911-22091080 GCF_028453695.1 Augochlora pura | reverse complement strand
CAAGGGTTAAGGAACGAAAAGGCACGTCTTTACCGTATGACGGGAAGATCCAAAGTAACGAGTCAAAGCGATCTTCGTCATGCCGACGATATACCTACGTCATAGCGACAAAGTAATATTGTCTTAAGAATATGAAGCAGTAACATAGAAAATAACTTTTGTACATTTATCTAACATATCCAACAATAGTTAATAACTATAGCTTAATCGAGAACTGTGCCAATTACATTATTATATCCTTAACTCTATTATACCATGTCAGACTTTTTATAAAGATTGCAAACGTGATATCTACTAAATACGCGCGTTGCTCTTGTATCATCAATATTTAAACATTAAAGTAAAGATTAGCATACAAGAAGTGTAAGCTATCTGTCTCGCGCAAGGAGTTCACGCTAACAAACAAACGAATTAAAGTTCACCATTGAATAAGGTTTTCAAAGTCACTGTTGCAGACATACGATAAAATTAAAAATCAAGTTTGATTTAATGAAAAAAACTGTGTAGAACCTAATTTATTGACGGGTAAATTTAATCAATGGGAGGATTATCATGATTTTCAATAGGATGAACAGGATTTACCAAAGAATGAATTTTATGTTCAAAAAGGAAAATTTGATTCAGAAAGGAAGATGTCGAATACGATTTGCAAAATGACCGGAATTTGTCCGGAATCACAGCTACCTGTTACGATCATGTCGCACGTACGCTCTTAGCACGATTACAGGTTCCGCGTGCGTGATGCACAAGCCGATGAAGGGTTACACGTGTCGCCAACAACGAACAGAGAGGAGGTCGGCTCTTTGTGCACTTGGAACCCCGCTTCACTATTCTGTCTTGAGCGTCGCTCGGAACGCAAACGACTCGCCGCGGTTGCGACGGATTCGAAATTATTGAAATTTCAATTGCAGCCGGTCCCGGGTGGATTCATGGGGCGCCTGGTATACGACCCCTTTTCAATTTTCGGCCGTAATTGCGCACCTGTCAGCCGCGACGATGGCGCCGCGCGACGCCGTGCAGCGCCGAACCGGCAAACGCCTACGAGGATATTATTTTAAATACGGTAATTTCACGAATATCCCCGGGCTGTTCACAGTTTTCCCTAAGCGGCGGGAGACACGTTGCCCCGGCAACAGGTATTTAAATTAACTGCCACTTTTCTCGAATTCTACTCGGGCGAACGAGGTCACCGCCAACGAGAACAGCAATGGCACGAAGGGAGCTTAGGATAGGGTTGTGCACGGAAGACGGTTCCTTCCTTTTCTCTCTTTCTCTCCCCCCTCTGTAGTCGATGTGTACGTGATTGGCGTTACAAAGAACTTACCTCCAAAACATACTCTCTCTCTCTCTCTCTCTCTCTCTCTCTCTCTCTCTCTCTCTCTCTCTCTCTCTCTCTCTCTCTCTCTCTACGGCTTTCATTGGTCATGCTTTGTCTGTGCCCCATTAGGAAGATGCAATGTTTCTCTAACGGGAAATTGCGTTTAGTACATGTTTCGGGGAAATCTAATGGTAACCTTGAAAATGCAAGTTTCGTACTTCACTTTCATTCTTACATGAAAATTATATTCACATAAAATGTCTATATATTTATGTACAATGTTCATATAAAAATGTTGATAATCATTACCCCTTTTTTACTAAAGAACTAGCAAACCGGTCAAAACGATTAATTTCTTAACTTTTCATTTGTTGTTACTAAAGATATACAAATTTTTGTACAAACTTCCATATTCAAGCACAAATTATAATAAAAATCATGGGAAGTTTTAAATGCGATCTTACCACTGTTCCGAAATAATATACGATTAATGTTCGATAAGTAAGTTCTGATCATAGAGCCGACAGTTCTTGTTTAGCGTTTCTATAGTTTTCTTTTACATGACCTCGAACTACTTCAATTTCACCTGTCGTAATGCTTTAAACTAGAACTTTCATTATCGCTTATCAAGCTATAATTACTCGTAATAGTATTTTTTATGTACAGCGGTGAGCATATAGTTTCTAAATTCAAAAAGTGAAATGAACAAAGATTTTGTACGTTTTATCACTGTTGCTAATCTTTATTACTGGTTGCCAATAATTAATAGGTTTTTTTAAATGACTAAGCTCTATAGAAAAGAAGCTTGATAATATTCTGTCAAATAACGACTTGAAAAGGAATTATTGATATTATATCGGTCCAAGTAATTTATTGGATCATTGAAGAACTTGTCGCTTTTGATCGATATTTCCAAGAATTTTTAACTAGTATAATTCGCAGTAAATAAAGCGTAACATTGAATTGATCTTCAGACTGATGGATCTATTATACTCTAAAGGAGATAAAAATGTTATTATAACATTATACAAGTAAAAATAAAATGACACGCGCGGAACATCCGTACGTGTATAGTAGCACATAACGTATTTTAAGTGTAAAAAAAGGTATGATGAACGTTACTTTTTCATAAATTCAATATTTTGTAAATAAATTAAATTTAACCAGAAAGACGATAAAATGATACATGACAAAGTGATAAATAGATATCTAATAAAATTGATGGATAACGATAAAGTATTAAATAATCGACGTTTGATCTCATTTTTAAGAAAAATCTAGTTATTCGATAAACTAATAAGTAATAATCACTCTTTGATTATGATTACTATATAGTCAGGCTTTTACGAATGACTAATGACCGATGCGGCTAATAAAAATCTTGTCCCACGAATGCCAGAAGCGATTGTAATCATTAGTCATTTTTCCGATTACATTTTGTCCAACTCTGATTCAACAAACCAGTTTATTGTCGATACGATGAGAAGAGGAAGAAGAGGAAGAAAAATCCGCTTTCCGTTGAAAATAGAGCTTGAAGACTGATTGGGACACGATAACGACGTCGCGTCGCTTCGACGATCTCCAGGAAACCCACGCAGGTTCGACGAGTCGCGAGTTCCGCGATACTTCGCCGGTAGGTCGACCGTCGTCACGACAATTCTCCAAGGAATCCAAAGACGCCGCGGCGATGGGGAAAAAAACCTGACCACCGTACGCTTTAATGAAGAAACATTGAGGATCGAAACTAACGAGCTTCCGGTTTACTGATTCCCTTTCCGGCGTCCTGCAAAATGGGTCGCGTCTGAAGCGTAACCGAGGTCAAACGTTCTCGAAGCCGTAGCCCTGATTGCGAGTGAAAACCGGTGTCGGTCGGTCCTTTTTGCTCTCGATCGCGTATGCAAAGGAGCGGAGAAAGCCTCGATCTCGCGTGCGCCTTTGTTCTGGTTACTACCAAGCGGAGACTGGTCGTTTGCTGACCGTGCGAACCTTTCATTGCCCGTTCTAGCCGGTTCTATGCGCGTGTAGAACTTCAAAGTACCGGCCGGTCTAATAGAAATATTATCGGCTTTCACAAGTTTACGAAGCCTGAGGACATTGATAAAGATCGGAGTTACGCAATATTTGAACGAATATTTGAGCCGTTTATTTTGATAGTGGCCTAACTCCATTTATCTTCAAATCGAAATATTTGCGTTTCAATGAATTTCAAAATATACGTAGAGGATACTAATGATTCATACTGCTTAAGTGTATCTAAGGGTGTTCAATTTATAGTTCCTATTCAAATAGTGACAACTATTTAGTGAATAATATGCGTTTTCTTATCAAGAATGGAGTTAGGCCACTTTCAAACTTAGTACTGATTACCACAGCACGAAACATTTAGTCACGAAATAGAGAAATGAAATTATTCGAATTCAATTATTCAAATACCTATCAATTTTGTCATTTTTGTTATAAAATTCTCCACACGCATTGACAATTTCAATTATATTAATCTAGGGCATTTGGCATTAAAATATAGTTTTTCATACATTTAATCATACCTTTACTTTTCCATGAAATAATTCCGCGAGGGTAATTAATAATGACTAATAATAATTAATTCTTTGACATTAATTAAACTAATGTTAGCCCATTGACGATTTTAAGTTTCCTCATGTTATTCTATTGAAGGAAATGTTCTTCACACGTTGGAATCATCAATCTTTGAACAGTTGTAACTCTATTAAAAACTACCATAAATGCAACGCCTTTTGTAGGGAAATATTTTGTGCATAGGCGAAAATAACTATTACTGTTGAATATGCATGTGTTATATCCACTTTAGAAAAAACCGTCCGCATATTTATTCACCTTGCCTTATGATTACTAACCATGGAAAGTTAATTTTTAAATGTAAATTAATGACGAATTCACAATTTTAATAAAAATTGTATTCTGATTTATTAAGAATTCACTAAATTTTACTCGGACGATGGATAACAGATAAAGATTAATAAATTAAATTAATCTAGTTAAAAATTTACACGAATAAGAATTTCGATCTTGAATGTTTCGTATGGATGCAATTTCATAAAATTACGTAAAAACAAAAACAGTCGACAATGTATTCGCATTATTATTCGAACAAAGGAATTATTTGAATAAACATATATGATAATTTACTATGAATAATGAATAATAAAATATTATTCTCACAAAATATTTCACAAAAAAGATTATTAATTATTTAAAGAAATTTTGGATATGGCGAGAGAAAGCTGTAAATTACGATACATAGTATTCCTGATTGCAAAAGGGATGTGACAGAGCAAGATAGTTTTGCCACATTTTCGTTCAAAATTCAATTGATTAAAAACTCTGATAAGCCTGTGTGCGACCTCAAAGTTACGTGGAGCAATATAGTGGGTTAAGAATGTACGAACTCGTAACTGCAACTGCAACTCCGTTGTATAGCCACGCTGCCCTGTACCGTCCAATATTCTCAAGCATACGGTAATTCGTGTGAAAAATAAAAGAAAATGAAAAAGCTAGGATTTCCTACGTTCGCGCGACCCGTGCCTCGCATTCAGGTTCGCGTGCCGTGACGTCTCGACAAGTTATCCGAGTAAATTACACGCAATTACCTTTGCTCAAGTTGCCGGTGTTTTCGAGTGACAGGAATGACTCCTATGCTAATTACACCATCTTACGAGACTCATGTTTGTATTGCTCGTTTACCGCTCCCGCTGGTGCGCGCGCGCGTACCTCATTTCCCGAAAGAAGAGCGCACGCCGAGAACGGGAAACCGACGATTATCGCACTACTATTGCACGATCGCGTTTTAAAATAATGTTCACATTGTCAAGTTTGCTTATATTCAACGATCCAATATGCTGGGGCGTCACAGCGTCGTCAGTAATAGCGAAGAATTGTGACGTTATATGTGTGGACTGTATTAAAGTAGGACCGGAATTTAGTGGTGAAAAAACTTATATATTTAGCCTCGTACTGTATACGCCTTTCCTTTGGAGGTCTAAGGTCCTCGAATTCTGTCTTAACTCTAACAGGTCTGTTTTCATCGAATGCTATTCCAACTCTGTCTTTCCAAAAAATGTTTTCTGTCGAGGTAAACGGTCACCCCTCTCACGCATTTCTAACAGTCGCTGATTGGTTTTCCATGATTTTAACAATAACCAACCAGCGAGTCTGTTTCGAGATGGCACCTTTCCCCTGCGTCTTAGCGTGTCCTTTTGGGAAGTTGCTGTTATATGGAAGGTGGGGGCGACAGCGATATTTTAACAAAGATTTTTAACGGGAAATTCATCCAGGTGTAATTACGGCTGGTCACCGTTGTAAACTAACATGGGACTTACCCTTCGGAACTATTCTTTTTTATGACACGTCTTGGCTACACTAGGTTCCACAAAAATATCCTTTTACCACTGCTAGCATCATAAACTGTAAATAGGTCTTCCTTGTTTAAAGAACGTCCTTGAGGCCCTATGCCCAGGACGGAACACCCCTTTCTTTTTAACAAAAAAGAAGAATTGACTTCTGATTAGAAATGACCGGTTCCCGGACTACCGTGCAACGGAGGGAAACGGTGGCCCGCAGATAACAATGATTTCAACTTAATCCCCGTAATAGCTTGTTCCACGCCGCGCCGGCACGCGATACGATTTTTCCCTCGCTCCCGTGCTCATCCTCATCCTCATGCTGATCCTCATCCTCGTCCCCGCTCTCCGCCGCTATTTATTTTTGCGCGGACACACGTGACCCATTAGCAGCCACCGGCTTCCCTGGTCGCGCCGCGCGCCGCTGGAAATAGTCGAGTGCAACGTCGGTGTTGCATCTGTATGGCGCATCGGGAAATGTCGGATGGTGATAACGCCAAGGGACGCGATACGTGACGCCGCAGTCACGTATAATCGCGATTCCCACCCCTGCGTCGACGTTCACCCAGGAGATTTTTGGTTTATCGGCGGCCGGATACACGGCCGCCTCGATAATTCGGTAATTTATCGATGCCGAAAGAAAGCTACCATTGAATCCCCAATTCACTCGTTCAGCCACGCCACCGATATTTTCATTGGTATTCATGGAGCCGCCGAGTGACCCGTGCCGTTCTTTCCGGGCTCGTGAACAGGTAGCTACAGGTACCCTTTTGGTCCAGGCCGAATTTTATGTACGATGAAACATACAAATTATATATATTTGAAATTATTATACAAATAGTTATGCAAATTATATATTTAAAATTATTATACAAATAGATATGCAAATTATATATTTAAAATTATTATACAAATAAATATAGAAATTATATATTTGTAACTTGTAGAATAAAATGAGCAATCTTGATGTCGTCAATACGCTATCATTACTCCATGAAAATACAAGTAATATCGATCCATTTGAAGTAATAACAATTTTAAATAGTAAATTATTTCGTTCTTATTTCGTTTCAAAAAAGAAAGAATTCTCAATAAAATGGGCAACGGAAAGATTTAACATTAAGTAACCTTGTCTATTCAATGTTTTTCAATGTTATTATAAAATGTATGTAGTTTTATAGAAGAAAAAGGAAAAGGTTTTTTTTCCATTAACTGGCATGTTTATTTAATTGCGAAAATAGTGTTTGATAATAATTTAGGAGAAGGCACAACCATCCGATTCTAATGATTTTTTAATAAAATGTTAAAGCAAGTAAAATAAAGATTGCCTATTAAATCGATATTTATATCGGTCTTTAATCGTTTTAAACATTCGAAATTGTGCAGTAGTATTTTCAGATTCCTTAAATATCTTTGCTGTTTCATATTTGATCAAATCAGCTTTATTATAACTGCATTAAATCCGCAGTCGATTAAAAGGTTGTCGATAAGAGAAGCGGTAATTATCACTTCATCGATTTCGATTATTTTGTAATTAAAGGGAACGTTATTTTGAAGCAAACATTGAATCTGCAACAGTTGGACCGATTGTTATTAATATCAATTGCTTACTCGATTGAAGTACGAAGTGTAAATATAAATATTTAATACTAAATGTTTAATACCGTCAAGGTCTAAACGTACTTCAAAATCTACACGAATTTCATGAAATATTTTTTCATTTCATGTAAAACTAATCAGTGTCAATATTAATATTTTTGAAAATGATCTCTGAAAATATTTTTAGCTTTCATTTCTCACATTATTTCACCCAAACCGAGCACCGCGTGAAAATTTTCGTTACTTCCGTAAAGCGTGCGACAATAATTATTCTGGTGTTATCTGAATGTGTAACAAATTTTCATCGACGCAAAGAGAAATGCATTGATAATGGTTACTCGTAAGCGATGCGGCAATTTATATAAAAATCAATACGTTTCTTTAGAAAGTATCGAAGAAGAAAATTGAACATCGATTCAAGGAACCGTTCAATCATCTCCAGACGCTGAAGAAATTTTCCAATAACCTCTGTCATCATTTTCTGCCTTCGTAATATTAAAACTGTTCCAATACTTTGTGTGACAACTTAATCATCTTTTGTAATTTTTGCTTGTCGAGGAGACGGTGCATAATTTTATGTTCAATAAGAGGATAATTTATCATTTCGTTAATCCATTCTTCAGATTTCTTAAACGATCTTACTATTTCATAGTCAATTAATTCATTGTAATCTTGATTATATATATTATAATTTGAGATTATAAATTTATGTCTTTTTTTTATATGATTTTTAATGTGATTTTTGTATTGCTTACTTGTTCTTTAAACTTTTTTGTTGTGGTACCTTGTTTCGAGATATCAGGTGTTATTTTAGATAAAGTACTACAAAGTGATATAATTAAAAACATTGATTAAGGAGTTAGTAATGTCAAGTTACATTAATAATCTCAATATTTTATTCAATAAACATGCCACGCTATTCTCTGTTTTGCAAGCAATTCTAGCGGTGCCTCGATGTCACCACTCGAGTACAAAGGGTTAACGTTAACAATTCGAAGGAAAAATAATAATGTTCTTAAATTCATACCTAGACTTGAACTGTAATTAAACTATAATTAGATTTAAAAACACTATTGCATCGTTTGCAACTCATTAAAGCTATTAAAAACAGAAATAACTATTAGGGGGGCCGGAAAGTAATGTCGTTTCTGCGCATGTCGATATTCGTTACTCATTTATTAGGTTATTATGTATTTTAAAGGCATGCTGAAGCCAGTTTAAAGTTAGAGTGACTTGTGTTCTCGTAAATAGTAACATCTAAATCTTTTTTGCAATTTACGGTGAAATGGCCAGCCAAATACCAAAAGAGTTGCATATCTGACATTGTATCCTTTTTTAGTTTCGCAAGGGTATTAACGCAACGGCTGCCACCGAAAACATTTGCGATGTTTATCCAAACGCATTAAACGTTCGAAAATGCCAAAGATGGTTTTCTAAGTTTAAATCCGGTAATTTCGATCTTTCCGACTCGTATAGATCGGGAAGACCAACAACTTTAGACAATGACACGTTAAGGGCGTAGGTGGGAGCAAATCCATGTCAAACAATTGCGGAACTGTCAAACACTCTTAAACAACCTTGGTCAACCATCCAGGAACATTTAAACCAGATTGGTAAAGAAAGCAGAGCTGGTGTTTGGGTCCCGCATAATTTGTCGGAAGAAAACAAAGCTAGATCCAGCAAATGCAACGTATTGCTTTAGCGGCACCATACAGAAGCGTTTTTTGATAGTTTGATCACTGGAGATGAGAAATGGGTCCTACATGATAACCCAAAACGCATAAGGCAGAGGCTCTCTCCAAATGAATCGCCACGAAGTACAGCTAAGCCAGGTTTACACCCCAAAAAGGCGCTTTTGTGTGTATGGTGGAGTATTCGCAGGATTGTTCATTTTGAAGTGCTGAAACCTGGACAAACTGTGAATGCAGATCTTTACTGTGAACAGTTAGATCGCGTAAATCAATCTTTAATTGAAAAATATCCAGCGGTCGTCAACAGAAAAGGTGTTATTCCGCAACACGATAATGCAAGGTCGCGCTGTGCAAAACGAATTTTACAAAAAATTAATGAATTTGGATGGGAGGTGTTGTCTCACCCACCATACTCACCCGATATTGCGCCATCAGATTTTCATTTATTCCGATCACTACAACATTTCCTAAGTGGCAAAAAATTTGAAAATTCGAATGATGTCCAAAATGCAATCTCCAGATATTTTGATAAAAAACCAATTGATTTTTATCGATCCGACATTAACAATTTGCATACTAGATGCCAAAAGGTTGTTGATAACGAGGGTGATTAAATTATTGATTAAAAATAAAATCTTGCTAAAAATTTATGTGTTTGAAATTAATGTAGATAAACGACATTACTTTCCGGTCCCCCTTTTTATCGTTCCTGTGATCTGCAACAATTATTAATGCAGACAATTTTCATTTCGCACAAAAATCCACTAACACAAAAAGACTCCACCGTTTCATATTTTCTTCGGTCTATGTAAATTAAACCGGATGTTTCTGTTTTGCATCGATCGACATGAATATCATCATCCTTTCCGTATCAAACGCGCGACTTACGATCTCGCAGTGTGCGAACAATAAAAAAAGGTCAATACCTTTTCACGAGTCGTTGACAAAGAAAACACGGTACATTGTGCCCACGGCGGAACATAAAAGTTTGGAAAACTAAGCAACAACGATCGAGGGAATCTATACGAAGTACGAGTATTTTCTCCGCTATCAGTAAAAGGCTAGGTATACGATTTCCCCATTGTTCCTTAATGCTTCCTGCCATTGCCGTGCTTCGGGCAGCAGATAGTTTTCCAATAAAAATCTATGGCATGTATGTAGGTGTGCATACATACGTGCAGAGAGTGTGGCCGTGCAACGGATATGTACACGTTAGGGCGGTTCTATTTTTCGACTTTCGTTTCTTTTTCAGGTATTCGCCACTTGAATTACGACTCTTGGCGAGAGAAAATCCAGACTTAACCCAGACCTAACCCCTAAATTATGACGCTTTGCGAAGGAAATTATGAATGCGGAATTTCGAAACAATCGGACATCCCGAATCCGTGCTGCTTCTGCGTTACATTTAAACATTTTATTTTGTTCAGGTTAAACATTCATTAAACATGATTGTATTTCTTTGTTTTAGAAATGTTAAAATCGCAGTGGATCGGTATTAATTTGAAATTACACACCTATTTCTCACGTTTTTTTTACTTATCTTTATTTAAACTTGCTAATTTCAATTAAATTTGTTGATTTGTTGTTAATTTGGACTTTCTGATTTCATGTAACATATGCTTTTTCATGCTCACTTTGGATTAGAGAGTAACAATACCTCAAATGAGCAACAGCGAACTTTATGTATGATTTCTACAAAATCCATACAAGGTTTTTAAATTGAATAACTTTAATAGGTACAGTTAATACTGAACTTAAAAAAAAAAGACATTTAATTCATAAATTTAATTCTTACAGTATATTTTTTATGCCCGGTTTTAAATAATCGAAATAAATTTATCTAAGGCATTTCGTGTTAGTCGCAAATGATCTACTATCAAAATACCTAACTATCAAATGTCCAACTGCTTCCAAATTATACAAAGTGTCATAATTAAACTGTGAATATTTATGCAAAATTATACTCTATATCTGTTAGAAGTAACACGAGCCACTTCAGAATTTCTATCTTCTTTTTATAATTTCAATATGTCAAAGTAGCTTTCAATCATTAGTTGAATCATGATAGGATTGAATGCAATACTGTTTTTATTGCAAACAGTTATTAAACGGTAAAATTTAAATTACATCATATCAGTTTTTGCAGAAAATCATTGCTAATGCAATTCCTGAAGCTTTATCGTCTAACAAGATTTAGGCAATGATTATTGAGAATGAAGCAACTGGAAAAGAAAAAGACCGAAATTTTCGTAACAGTCAAATTAGCGTGCATTTGAACGTAAATTGGTTGCGAATGTTTATTTCTTTCTATGTAACGTGTATTTCTTTCTTATGTCGCAATCACTTATTAAAGATTTGATGAAGTCGTAATACCAAATTCCAACAATAACTTCTGTGCTTATAAGAAACAGTACCGCGAGTCAGAATTTTAAATAATTTAATACAATCAGCTCCGACAATCAGTTATTGAAATCCCTAGCTAAAACAATTTAATTCATTGAAGCGATACTAGAAAGTTAACATTTATCATTAGAACTCTTTCGCATCCGTAATATTCTAGTCAAATTCAGGTTGTTCAAATATATGTGTAACTGACGCGGCACTCAACATGTTAAAGCAATTATTTGTATTTACTCGTTCATACCTGATTTCCTGTTGCTATTTATCATAATTTGGCCTTTGAGACAAATTCATGTAAGTAGACTGCGGATTTGAAACATTTCTAGCGAAAGCGAAAGAGAGCAAAATAAAACAGAGTGAATCGTTAGGTAAATACAAAAATTGTTATAATGTTTTGACTTTCATATAATTATATGTTCATATAATCATATAATTATATGTTCAAATATATTGTAATAAAAATGAATTTTTAAAATTTGTCAGAAATTAGTGTCACCGTGTTCAGTTAATACATTACTTCAATCGTAATAACAATTAATTGATATTGCGCAATCTGAAACACTACTAATACGAAGCGATTAGAATTTGAAACGACAATATCACGCTAGGGAGAACGCGTGACTGCAGCGTTCTTCCTCGCAGCGACAGAATTTTCGCCGATGATGTTAAAGAGAATCGGTGTTTCGTTCCACTGCGCGGTGGTAGATAGAGGCAGCGCGAAAGAGCTGTTTCGGCGGGAAGCAGTTTCGATTATCGACGATTGGGTCTAGTGTCTGCGTCAGCCAGTTGAAGTTTTCCATCGGATTCAGGAATCAGCGGAACACGTGGACGCCGAACACGGCCATTCTGTGCACGATTGCGATATACCGAAACCGCGCCGCATCCGCCGCGGAAATGCACGTGCTTCTGACAGGACTCGTGACGTCAACCAATCGAAATAACGAACGAGGACCTCGCATCCCTAACGCTGCTACCCCCGGCATTATGCGCGATGCGATTCGCTCTGTTTTTCTTGCCAGGGTTCTTCCGCTGTTCCGGAGCCAATGTCCCCGCTGATTGTCCTATCTATAACGGAATCGATCGCGCGGACAGAATTGGACGGTCGTTAGCAGTCTGTTAAACTAGTCGAATCGGTCTGCTCCGGCGCGGCGAACCGATTTTTGTCGCTCGGCCGTGCAATACTGCAACGAACGAGACGCGACGGCACGTGTTGCATCGATTTTGTTGCTACATGCCCCCCCCCCCCCCCCCCCCCGAACACGACAGATTCACCAGCTTTTCACGAATAACTATGCGATACAGATGCCGTTTGCGCTGTTACGTACTTTTTTCCTCTCTTGTAACTCTGCCAGTTACAATCGGTTTATAACCACTTACAATACTTTAACGTGGTGGGCTGGTGATGGAGATTTCTAATAATGTAGGAATATATTTAATAATAAGTTCGTTTGAAATTAGAGAAATTATAGACTGGAATAATTACTGAGAACGCGACTACTCGACAACATAGAACGACCAGAGCATTTGATCTTTACAATTAAAATATATGTATTTCCATTTAAAGAAATGATACAATTCATAATTGTACATGCACTGATGCACTTAAAAAAAATCAATAGCATACGGATATATTGTTGCTCTTCGAGCCATTTATTCTTGCCCTTTGATATTTGTTCATAAATGCATTAACACATATTCGTCCGCATGAAGAAAATTCGTCACTTCGCAATCAATCACCAATAGCCAAATGACGAAAATCTGTCATTTGTATATTACAAAAAATAATTGATTTTTATTCTCTTAATTCTAAATAAATCAAATTCTAATTTTTACCAAACAGAGGTAATTCCAATAAAGAACTGATTTCAGCTACAGTTGCGTTGCGTAACAGCGCAAACGTGTAAACAAAAACATAGTAAAAGCGTAGTATATATTCGGTATTGCGTATAGATAAATTTTATTCAAAGCTTCGGTGTTACGATATTATATAACTTCAGAAAGCCAGAGAAAAATTAAAAATTTGTATATAAAAACAAATTTGTTTTACATCATTTTCCAAAATTTCACTGAAAGATATATGATTTTTAACCAGTTACATTGTTTTCATATAGACCATATGAACCGTTTATTTTGAAAGTGGCCTAACTCCATTTGTCAATTTTTTCCGGATGCTATGGTTACATGTATAACTTTATGTTATTTATCAGTAAAGCATTTCAGGTTGCTTAAATTCCGAGCAAATACAATAATTCTTGACACATAAGTTTTCAGAGTTAGTTCAATAATTAAACTGTGTAGTTTGAAAGTGGCCTAACTACATTTATACTTAAATCAAGATAATATATTTACTATTGATAATATCTGAAGACAGTGATGAAGGCAACTATAATTAATTAGTATTTAACAAGTTAACCTCAGTTTTTGGACGATTGTGTTAGTTGAATAACCAGTACGTTTAATTAATATAAAACTTAACATTTAATATTGAATTTTAGAAATTGTTTCACCCATGGGGAAGAACAGAACAAGACCATTTAGTTCAGATAGTGAAGAAGAGAATAATAGAACAATATTCGCCTTTCGAACTTTTTTTTTATTTTTGTCCAAACTTTGGAAAAATAATGTGGAAATCATAGATCACAAATTTTTAATATTAGGACATTCGTTTTTACCAAATGATAGAGATTTTGACATGGTAGAAATGTCATTAAAGAAAAATAATTTACTGTCCGTTCCCCAAGATTATTACAAGATTATTAAAAAGTGTCGGAAAGGTAATAACTTTATTGTAAATGAAATGGGACAAGAAGATTTTGTATCAACAAAATTATTAGAAGACGCAATTTTTAAAAGGGTAAAGAATTCTGATGGAGAATCAGTAAACTGGTTAAAAATATGTCGGATGGGTTTTGTTAGAAATAAACCGTATAAAAATTTCTATAAGACATCAATGAATGAGAATGAAAATTTTATAGTCCTGAATTTATTACCACGTCGGGCTAGACCAAGAAAGTTCGAAAATATTGTATTGACACCACTGTATAAAAATATTAGATCAATTACAACTGCAAAATTCGAGGACATAATTGACCTACTATGATATAATTGACCACCGGAACATCATGATTTCTTCAAATCCCTTTCACACACATAAAATGTAGATGAGTAGTAAATTGTTTTGTAATAAATTTCTGTCTTTTATGTTTTGTACGCTACGTAATTAAAAAATGTTTCGAAGTGTTTTAAAGATATGTAAAGTAAATTAAGTATTGTTTATTTTCAATTTGAAGCATCTTAAATTATGTTGAATGGACTTAGGCACCTTCAAATTTTATAATGAATCTGGATGTTAATTTTGAAAGTGGCCTAACTCCATTCTTGATAAGAGAACGCATATTATTCACTTAACAATTGCCACTATTTTAATAGGAACTATAAATTTAACACCCTTAAATACACTGAAGCAGTATGACTCATTAGTATCCTATACGTATATTTCTAAATTCATTGAAACGCAAACCCTTAAATATCTCGATTTGAAGATAAATGGAGTTAGGCCACTTTCAAAATAAACGGCTCATATCATTTCTACAGATAGTGCCAAAAAATGACGGCATTTCGTGAATGGCGGTGCAGAAAATTACCGGACGAATGTGTTAATAACGGAGTTATAACCTGACAGAATCACCTGGATCACCTTGCACACGTTCAAAATCTCGAAACCCTGAAGATCTGACCTTGTTGCATCGCTTCGCCGCCGTTATCAGACTCGTTGATAGCGCTACAAATTGCACCCGTTCGATCGTCGTTCTTTCAACGAAGAAATTCAATGAAGCCATCATTTGTCATGATGCCGATCGAGGCATACCTCGCGGCGTCTACCTTGGGAATCTCTGGCGATGCTAATCGCCTGTCACGTAAATCGAGTAATCGAGTAAATTACAAAAATCCGGCAGCCGGTTTTTCCCGCGGCGAGTGAGACGGCCCCGGGGCGTGCCCGAGATTTTCGAGCGGCTTACGGGTAATCTTCTGCTTGATCGACGATGTCGGACGGCGCACGGTAAAAAGCCCGCCGAAAAAAACTCGCTGCGAAGTGACGAATTGCCCCTGATACCGACCCTCTTAAAAACCCTCCGCGGGCGGAACATTGACTGACTCGACTGCCTTACCCTTAGCTCTCCTCGCTCACCTTAAATACCGTATCGAATCCCGAGACGTTCCATCTTCTTCTGCCGACGTATCGATTCCTTGTAAACACCCGCGCGATAACCAGATTTATCGGGGCACCGCGGAAAGGAAATTCTATTATTTATCGCAACGAGGTACCGCGCTTCATTCTCGTGTCTCTTATGATGCGTTTGCGAATGTTCCGACCACCTTACACTACCGTGGTCCGAAAACCCGCTTATTGCGTCCAAAATTCGATTTCTTAACTTTTTCAGGGATGAATTTTTTATAGTAGGAAACAATCTATTTAATTTTTTCTTTTTTATTAATGATACATTTCATTTAATTCGATAAGGTTCTTCCAGTATTGCTGAAGGATTCTGTAGCAAATAGTTTTTCAACTGATTCTCATTGTAATAATTATAATTTTAAAATAACTAAACGTACACATACGTGGCAGTATCCTTGAAGAGGTTGTTTAACATACCGAAGAAGTTCGTGTTGCTATAAACTGAGAACCCTTTAGTACTCCCAAAATATTATTCGTTTTAGATGATTCTGAGATACAGTGTCCTAAATACAAAATCATAAAATTCAAAATAGAATTAAACGTTCTACAAAATTATACAATGTTAGAAATTTCTCTAATAATCTCTAAGAAATACGAATCGATGTATCAGAAAATATATTGCTGAAATTATCTATATTTAACTAACAATTTAAGGTCACAGTCTTGGCAATTGCATTTAAATGCAAAGGTATTAAAAGACACCTTTTGGTCGACATAGGTACGCATAAAATCGTGGTTAAAATCATTTCCACCTTCTTAACAGCTATCGCTAGTATGCGAACATTTAATTATATTATTTGAAAGTAAGATTTCAAACAAAACAGATTTTTGCTCCAGGTTTAGAAATATCGATCACCGTCCGTAGTGTTCGTTGTCTCCCAAGATTTTTCAGCCGTCGTGTGCATTTCAGCGCATCCTATACTACCCTGCTCCGTTTTTCTGGTATTTTTATTGCTGACAATTTCGCTGTCTTTATCATTGCCGTCGCAACGAAGGGTTCGAAGTCTACCACTTCCCGAGGCGACCGTAAATTTGATCCGAAGCGTGGAAGCTGCCGGCACTTTTCCCCTTCAACGTTCTCATAACCTCGCGTGAAACCACGCTTGGCTCCGTCCGCTTCTTTCTTTTTTCCTTCCTTTCTTCTTCTCTTCCTTTTTTTTTTCGTGAACACTGCCTTTCAGCGGAGAACTTCGTTTCGGATCGGTTACAGCGGGGTCAGAGATGAAATTCCATTATTTATAGCGCGTTACAAGGGATCCAGTCTTGATCAGCTGCTCGCCGACATTCCGAGTCTCCCGTTTTTCTGCTTATACAGTACCCGCGTGGAAGATAAGAGAAGGAACGTGTTTCTCGGAGGATAAGGACTGGGATAATAGAGGATAAACTGAATTAACTATCGCTAATTTATTATTAGGGTGTGCCATAAGTTTCTTCCCTTCTTTTGATGCGAGAAATGAATACACGATATCTATTGTTTAAAGTGGATTTATTATGATATATATGAACCGTTCTGTTCTATAACCTTCTTCCATCTCTCAGAAAGCCTCATTATGCCATCTTTCCAAAATTCTTGAAGCTTATTTGCAAAATATCCATCTAGTTGCGTTTTTATTTCGCTTATGGATTTCAAAGGTTTACCACGGAGAGGAACAAGTGATAATCGGATGGAGCAAGGTCTGGGGAGATAGGAGGATGAGGTAGAACGTCCCAATCAAACTGTAATCATTTTTGCCTTACGGCCAACGCAACATGCGGTCTTGCGTTGTCGCGATGGAAAACGACGCTTCGTCGGTTCGCCAATTCTGGCCGTTTTTTTGCTTTGGCGGCTTTTTAATTGATCCAGTTGATTGCAATATTTGTCAGCATTGATGGTATCGCCTTGAGGAAGGAGCTCGTAATACACTACACCTTTCCAGTCCCACCAAATGCACAAAAGAACCTTCTTCGGATAAAGTCCAGGCTTCGCAACAGTTGAAGGTCTATTTTCCTTAGACCAAGTGCGTTTTCGATGCACATTTTGGTATAAAATCCAAGTCTCGTTTCCAGTGACAAGCCTCTTTAAGAAAGGATCCCTTTCATGTCGCTGGAGAAGCAAATCGCAGGTAGAGACGCGGTTCATAAGGCCGGTCTCCGTCAATAGGTGTGGAACACAAACTTCACATCGATTCGCATATCCCATCTTGATTAAATGATTATGTACCGTTGTCTTGGGAATATTAGTGGCATTCGCTATCTCACGCACACTATATCGCGGATTTTCAGTAAGCACAGTCTTGATAATGTCCGTATCCGTCGTTGCTGAGCGGCAGCTGCGGTGTTCATCTTTCAACTCGAAATTGACAGCTCTAAATTTTTTAAGCCAATTGCGGATGGTCCTAATAGTCGTAGCACCACTCCCGTAAACGGTACAAATCTCGTCTGCAGTGTCCTTGGCACTATTGCCTTTTTTAAAGCAATGAAGTATAACCTGTCGCAAATGCTTCTTTTGGCTCTCCATAGTGAACGGTGCAGAAAAATTTTTAAAAGAGACTTTGTCGCCAACGAAACGTACCTTTGATAAAACGCACTTTTGCCAACGCTTTTTCCAGTCCTCGAAACAGTTGGAATAGTTTTTTCCGGTATAGCCTTCAAGACCTTCTTCGATTCGGTTTTTATCTCCTGAATCGTGTCAAAACGGCATCCCCGCATTGGCCTTTTGAGTTTGCTGAATAGCGAGAAGTCGCACGGGCCAAATCAGGCAAATACTGTGGTTGCGGAATGATATGAGTCGAGTTTTTGGCAAAAAAGTCGCGAAGAACCAATGCAGTATGACATGGTGCATTATCGTGATGAAGGAACCAAGAGTTGCTAATTGAGACTTGACGCGTTTGAGACACAAAACATCCTTCATAATCGTCTGGGCTGAGCCAAATGACATTCCAACACTATCAGCGACGTCTGTAATTGTCAATCGACGATTTTCAAGCACCAAATCTTTGATTTTTTGGCCGTGGCCCTCGTCGGTAGACGTTGATGGTCATCCAGAGCGCGGTTCGTCTTCAACGCGTTCTCGACCCGCTTTGAACTCGTTGTACCACTTATAAACGTTTTTTAGACCATACTTTTATCACCAAAGGCCTTCCGCAACATTTTCAACGTGTCCGCACAAGAATATTCGTTCCGCAAACAAAATTTGATGCAAGTTCTTTGCTCAACAAAATTACTCATTGTAAAAATCGAAAATTTAACTTTTGGTTGTTTACAAAAACACGTGTAACTCGGAGATAATTAAACCTTTTGACAAGCAGACGCTTGGAAAATGTTATAGACAGTCTTACCAACCTAGGAAAAAAAATTTACCTGCCTCCCTAATGCCCGGGAGTTTTAAATGACAATTTCACCTTACTTTTTGATCACAGTAGTAAATACAGCCACTTAGAATCACTCATAGCGTAGCGCGGAAGAAAGTAATGGGACAACCTAATACAAACAGAATTACGCTAACTACTTAGTATTATACAGTGGATGAAGAACTGGATACGTGAGCTTTTTGATGTTTTCCGCGCCGTATCTGACTCGTGACTGTCATATGCAACTGCGGCTTGCATATTTTTCAGCTCGGGATCGTTTATTGCTTTACTTGGTTTTTTCTCCTTTTTGGGGGTTATTCTTCCTCTAGCATAAGTCATAAAAATCACCGAGAATGAGAATCCATAGAAACGCCGTTAAAGCTCCAGTCGTTTTAACGCTTAAATATTTAAAAGACGTAACATTCAACAGAACGTTCTGGGTCCTGTTCAGTACCTCGTGTTTCAAATAACAACAATGATTCATTGTCGAACGAGGCATAGTAATATACACATTAAATCAAAACTGCTTGACATTTTGATCGCCACGTTACCCACGTCATGAAATTAATTTTTACGTAATCTGTTATATGTTTCATTGTTGAATTACTCATTAAATTATAATGAGAAAATAATCTCCATTTCATTAAACTAGAATGTGATTTGCACTCGCAATCACAAAATATTAAGTAATCAAATTATATTAATTATGTATGGCGATGTAGTCGAATTAAAATTACGAATTAGGAAGTCACGTACGCATCATAAACCCAATCGTTATAGAATCCTTAACACTGATGGTTAAAGTCTGCGATGTCCCCTGAAAAGGATCATCCAAGTAGAATGTGGCCTGCTCGACTCACGATGTCCGCTCAAAGGGTACATGTCCGACCGCAAAGACTTAGAAAGTTGAATTTTTGAAAATGTGCGAAAGTAGAATGTGCGAGGGCCACCTGTAGACCCGTTACAATAGAATTAGTTTCCGGTTGCTATTATCATTATACCTTTCATAGAAAAGAGCTATGTTTTAAATCAGTAAGACCAGGTATGATCGAAGGTAAAATTCCGTTATTTATAGCTCGTTACGAGGCGTCCGGTCTCGATCAACCGCTAGCAAAGTTCCCGGGACTCCTGTCTTTGCACTAGCACGGTAGCTTAGGGGATGGGACAAATACGACGATTTTCTCGAGGCACTCAAGTGGTCTGTTATATGACACTAAACTGAGAAGGGGCGGTCTGTTGTCCGTAAAGTCGTATTTAGTGGATCTACCTGAGTCGACTTGGTAGAGCGTCTATTGCCCTATAAAGGATCACTTCAGATCGTTATTCCTATCTTGCTCCTCTGCTCGCCCTCTGTTGGCTTAACCCTTCCGCCGCCTGACACCATATAAAGCATCCCGTGTAACCGCCTGCACAAGCAAAAAGGTAGCAATTTTACCTCCCACTTCTCCATACAATACCGACAAGTCCGGGCCTACGCTTCCCCTTCTGCTATCGTTCTTCAGTTTCTTTATTCGCGACCACCATAATAGCTGTGCGAACCATTTTGTAGATACAACGGTAGATATCATTGATGTACAATAGATGTAATTAACTGTAGTAACGTAACCAACAACTTCAATAGGTACAAGGAACTATAGTAATATAACGTAACAAACTATAGTAGCATAACCTACTATTTCAATGGATATAACAAACTATAGTAATATATTTATTTCAATTGATGAAACAATCTAATGAAGATAACATGGGAGTCCAAAGTATTTTTAAACAGAGTCCTAGTAGCATATTCATATTTTTTGTATAACTAACCCAATTGACTGACTCCTACGATCAAAGAATTAGAAACGATACGACTAGAAAGTGAATTGCGAACAAGTAAAAGAACAATGAGATTATGTTTATTCATAATATTTAGAGAAGATTATTTATGATGTATCCAAACTGTGGAATGGTGTTCGTAAACAAAATAATGGATTTGCGATGAGATATTGAACTTGAAATTTATCATAATTTATCTGATCAGTTCTTGTACTGTTACAATAATTTGAAACGATCTTTGCAGTTTTTAAAGAATCAGGAACACGATCATTTTGATATAAGGAAACCGAATTTACCCACTAACCAACGCAACGACTTGTATTTGCCATCTTAGTAGCATTCTCTAAGAAAACCGGACACCGCGTAGCCGGTTCGTTGCGTCACGACGCGCGATTTCGTTGCCGCGGAAACGGCAATTTGGGCAGTCACCGTGCAACTATTGTTAAGACTTTGTTGTACCTATAAAGTATATATCCGTAGCGAAGCCGGTGAACATTTCATGTTGATTAATTCAACGGTCAACATTTGATCCCCGGTGTTCCGTAAAACGAAATCCTCCGCCCTCTTGTCGGATTATACGAGCGAAGATTCGTTAGTTATTAACCGGACGGCAAGAGCCGCGCGCGCGCGCGCGCGAGAGAGGCTGATACCGTCGGCCGGATAATCGAGTACCGGCGAGCGTTTGTTGGCTCCCGAGGTCCCGAGGAATTACCTATACAGGCGAAGGCGCCTACAAGGAAGCAAGATGAATATAGGCACGTGCTCGCGAAGACATATAACCCGGTAAACCGGGGCTCGGCCGTGCATACTTGATTCGGCGGTTCGTCCGTGTTAGTAGGTGACGGATATAGCCAGAGTATTTCAGAAACGTGACGTTGATGTGACAGGGCCGGGGGCCGGGCTTGTTGCTCGGTGTGTTTATACAGTGCATCGGCCACCAATTAATTCGAGATATTTATGCGGTGCGACCAGTCGTGCACTTAAGACGGTCTCCGCGTACCATCGTCCCACAGTGGACCGAAACGCCGAAAACCTGGACAGGACTGGAATTTCCGATGCGATGAGTATCTCGTTTAAAGGAATAGCGATATCGCTAAATAATCCTCCGAGTATACGAAACGATACAAATTACCAACGAAAAGATATTACCTATCTATCGAATGGTAACTTTAATTTCACGGAGCACGATGTAATTCCTTGATACTGCGTTTCATTTTTGCAATTTATAGCGGCTTTCTTTTGATTGAAAATATCGCACTTTTGCTATCTAAATAGGCGATAACGACCATAGTTTTATTTTCATATCTTTCCAGAAGATCAATTTGACTAACTATCTTTTATAATAAAATATTCGCTGAAGTCATCTTTGATACCTGTATATTAATATCCTGAAAACTAAACTTGCTTATATTTGCTAAAAAAAGAATTTCCATATTTTTAATGAATAGGTGATAATACAGGTATCAACTCAAGCGACTGCATTTACAAGGGAGACTACTCAGGTGTTAATAATTTTCACTTCAGTGAAACTTTCAAAATGTAAATTGGCTCTTCGACTTTCGAATATTTTTCGCACTTCACGATACCAACAGTATACTAACAGTTATAATACGATACTAATAAACGCGCACTTTACTATTCTATGACTGAAAACGACCGTTGCCAATAACAATTACATTATAATCATCACAGTTTTATTAAAACATTTTCTCGTTAATAATTAACCTCTTAGGCACAAGGCGCCATTATAGTGGCTTTCGCGGACGTTTCGTGCTTTACTTAGTTGTATTAGTAGTTATTAAAGTAAACGATTAAAGTGAAAGTGTATATTTACAATACATAATATGTAAATGGTAATTTAGTTGTGAAAAATTTCATTCGCGCAAAATCCAGCCGTACTTAAGAGGTTAATAACTGTTTCAAAAATTATTTGACATTAGATTAGAAGAGCTTAAAAATTTTAGTATATTATTTATAACCTTTTAAAATTATACAAGACAGGAATAAGTGTCCAGGCATTCCAGCGATTCCGATCTTATAAATCCTAACGCGAAGCGTTTTAAATAACATTTTTAATAAGTTTCGAATGTTTTCAATGCTTGTGCAGCGTTTCGCGCCACTGTGCGTCGCCGCGTCGGACACTGGGATGCTTCTACTCCGATCGCCGCGGTCTCTGTTTAGTTTGGAAACATTTTAGTTAAGCTATTATGCACCCGGCAGCGTACGCAGTTCGCAATCCACGGAATTATTTGTTGCTCGCTTTGTACCAGTAAGAAAATCTTTGAAGGCTTCGGCAGCTAAATCATCTGCAACATCTGTTTTCGAATATTATTGCTTGTCAGCTTCTGGTTTGCGGTCCCAGTCCGTCGGTATTGCCGAACCGACTAGAGAAAACAGTCGTTGTAAACACCTTCGAGTGTTTACTTTAATTCCTGAATACTGGGTTTGTTCACCCTTTCGACGCCTATACAGGGTGTCCCAAAAGAGGCACTCGCAGTCAGGAAATTAGAGGTTCCCGAGGTTATCATTCTCGGGTTACTAACGAAAAACTGTGATCAATGAGAGGCGAGCATGACTGGCGCGAGGCCGCCGAGCTAACGAGCTTCTTCCCATTGGTCATCGTTTTTTATTAATAACTCGTAAGCAAAGCCGCGGATCACATTTACGCTAAGGAAAAAGTTACTGCAAATTGTATAAAGTCCCTGCTGATGGTATAAAGTTACTGTCAAACGGTGTAAACTCTTTAAAATTACTCCAAATGACTTTATTTATTTCGATGTTAGACAGATCTAGCGAAAGAGTAAATGAAAATCTCTTTGGATTTCAATTGTTTATAATTATAAACAGATTAAGAAATTATGTTTTTTCAACTTGTTAGCTATAACTACAGTATGTATAAAAGAATAGTTGCAAACAGAATTCGATGGTCTTCTGCGTTTTTAAGAAGATATTATTAAAGCTATACAACATTTTTGTTTCAACGAAATAACGCTAAAACAGATCGATACACTTCTGCAAAATAACATTCGCAAGGCGTTTTTAGATGTACAGTAGCGCTACCGTGTACATTTTACCGTAAAAAGGGTATAATAAAGATCGTTTCCTCATGTAGCATGGAAACTGTTCATTCGATAAGAGGTGTTCATCATTGGATAAATCACGGTACGAATATTCAAATCCAGGTTGAACGATGCAAGTTTGTGTTTTATAGATATTATTGTAGCATTCTTCCAACATTTCCCTTCTCCAAATTACTATTGTAACCATAGCGTCCGGTGTAATATAGTAATAACTATATTACATCCGTAGTAATAACTAAGCCGCGGATCCTCATGCGAAATAAAAATTGACTACCTGAATTGCAACAAAATAAAGTAAAACAAATGCTTGTTTTCTTTCTTGATAGCTTGAAAATAATTTGAACGGCATTCTTCGAATTGTTTAACCCTTTGCGCACGAAGCCAATTTAACTGTAAATCTACAGCAATTTCTCCCCGGCTTATAGCATTTCCGTTTTATATAACAAAGTGCATTTTATGCATATATAACAATTTTAGAACAATTTTGTGGTGGCTCGGCGTCACCACTCGAGTGCAAAGGGTTAATCTTTCCACTGCACGCGGTGTTGCAACTACAGATTTTTTCAGAATTGTATTAGGAGTATAAATAAGTTTCCGCCGTTTTTTTATCAAAAATTTGGAATTTATTGTGAAAGAACGGTACCTAAAGTTTTATTCGAAGTATTGTCCATCGCTAGCCACTACTTTCTCCCATCTTTCTGGCAGCATACGGATACCGCGTCGGAAGAATGCTTCATCTTTTGAAGCTATCCACAAATCGACCCAATTTTTTGTATCTTCATATGATGTGAAGTGTTGCTCAGACAGGCCATGCGCCATCGATCGAAACAGTGAGTGTTTCCAGGTAGGTTTTGACCGGCGCCGCAACACGTGGACGAGCATTATCATGCAGGAGAATAACTTTGTCGTGTCTGGAGTAGTAGTGGGCACGTTTTTCCTTGAGTACTCGGCTCAATCTCATCAATTGTGTTCGGTAGAGAGTCCCAGTATTGGTTTCATTCGGTTTGAGCAATTCATAATACGCGACACCAAGCTGATCCCACCAAATACACAACGTGAGCTTTTTTCCATGAATGTTCGACTTGGTTGTCGATGTTGAAGCATGGCCAGGTGGTCCCCATGATTTCTTCTTCTTTGGGTTATCGTAGTGGATCCATTTTTCATCACCAGTGACTATACGATGCAAAAAACCCTTTCGTTTATGCCTGGCAAGCAGCATTTCACATGTGAAAAATCGGCGTTCAACGTTTCTCGGCTTCAGTTCACATGGAACCCAGTTTCCTTCTCTTTGAATCATTCCCAATGATTTTAAGCGATGTGAAATTGCTGGTTGAGTCACTCCTAATGCAAGTGCAAGTGCTTCTTGCGTTTCGCACGAATCTTCATCTAATAATGTTTCCAATTCCGCGTCTTCGTACACTTTCGGCCTTCCGCTACGTTCTTTGCCTTCGACGTCAAATTCACCGTTCTTAAACTTGAGAAAACACTCACGGCAACTTCTCTCACTTAAGGCAGCCTCGCCATATGCTTCTACAAGCAATCGATGCGCCTCGGCTGCAGATTTCTTCAAATTAAAGAAGTCAATCAAAAGCGCCCGCAAATGACGCTTATTCGGCTCAAAACTCGACATTTTCGCACGAAAAAAGATATATGATGCTGATACAAAATTGCTAATATTTTAAGGTTATGTTGTTGCCAGATGCCCAACCTTACGATATAACGTTTTACAACGGGCAATTTCAACCGGAGCATACTAGTGACGCTATTTATTGTGAAACGGCGGAAACTTATTTATTCTCCCAATATAAAATCCGCTGTCTTTTAATCACTCATTACGCCATCAGACGTAATCTTAAGACTGAGATGACTGCATTGGGTATAGTGATACCGTTCTCCATGCAATCGATAAAGCCCATCACCGAGTTGCCGATATTATCTGTGTTAACGTCACGAAAACTTGAGCGCAAGATACATACCCTTGAGGATCGATTACTGATTCGTATTCATGTGGGCCCGTACAGTCTAACAGGTCAATGACTCCGTGTACTATCCTAGAATCTTACAGTGACCGGCATTAATATTCGGACACTTCCGAAGACTGAATAATAACACCATGAAAATTTTAATCAAATCACTTGACTTTTGACTCGACCCTCCACTTGACTTTTTACTTTGACTTTCGAGAAGTCAAAGGTATTAGTTTTCTGGATGATGTTTAACTCTTTATCTCAGTTAAAATTGCCTATCGTTTTTTCCCTGTTACTAAATGGTATATTAAGTAATGTAACGAAAATTGAAGAAACAGCTAAGTTAAACTGGTGTACACAAAATATTTGATTTAATCAAGAGAGTCGTGATTACGTGACAACGCTAAAATTAACACCATTGGTTTTTCTATATTTATAAACTAATACATTTTTGTAGAGAATATTAACCCCTTGCCGTATTTGGACGTGTGTGACTTGTTATAGAGATTTCTATTAATATCTTAAATGTAAATGTTATTCCGCTCTTTTAAGCCGGAATAAAATTCGGTCCTCTTGTCATCATTTAACCATTTAAGTAAATGTAGAGACAATAAATATTTTTCCTTTTCCTTCATTATTACAGTAGAAAAAGTGCTCACAGAAAATAGTACGGCAAGGGGTTAAACTGTAGGAGAAAACCTACGATCCCATAAACACGTTCTGCGGCGAGCTGTTTCTACCCTCCACACTGGTCATTTGCTATTGTACTATAACTATAATTTACAAAAATCGAGGCGGTAATATCTGGTGAACCACCCTGTACATAACATCCACATGTAACTCAACGGATGTATAAATAAGCAACTAAATAAATAAAAAAGAATAGAAATTTCGAAAAAGCTAGTCTATTTTCATAATAATACGAATATTAATGCCGTTCAAAGATGTTTCATGATCGATTCCAAATTCGACACGAACGGGACGTGAAATCTAGAGGAATCTAGAGAATTTTAAAGACGAGATACGTATAAATGGTTCATCGAGTACTCGTGTCACATGCAAATGTACGAAAGTCGTCGAGGATCGCTCGTGGAATTCTAATTACGGCAATTGTTCACCCCCGCGCAGTCGGCAAGTAGAAAAACTCGGTCGAGAGTTTCACGCTCGGTCGTATTTCGAGCATCTTCGACTTCGTTTCTCCCGTTGTTGTTTCCCCTCGATTTCCGATCGTTTCATCCATGGCAAAAACGAAGCGGAACGAAACGAAACGAAACGATCGGAATCCGCCGCAGTTTCGTTGTCCGCGGCCGGGACACGGAATGAGAAATCCCCGGACGATAGGACGATAGGACGATAGGCAGCCGGAACAATTGGGAAAGCGAGGAATACTAATACTAACCGGGACTATGTTAATCGGAACGAACAATAGAACACCATCGATGGATCTTCGCTATTTCCAGGATGACCCATATCCGTCGTATCCGTCGAACGGTTTTCTCTAGCCAACACCTCGACGACGCGATGCGACGCGACGTGGCGGTCCGTCACGGACTGGCCAGCAGCCAGCCGCCGAGCCCGAGAGGTGGCCGGACGCGAGACGAGACGAAAAGACGCGCGGTTCAAGACGCGGTCCGAGGTAGACATCAAAGGCACTACGGATAATAGGATTGTTTGAACAACGCTTCCATAGCTCTCTAGTCATGCGGCAGACATTCTGTTTAAATATCTTTCACGTTCCCGCTAATTGGTTGTAAACCTATTATTTCTTACTTAGTCATTCGCTGGGCGACATTTATTTATAAAATGCTCCTAGATGCTGCGCTCATGCTCGGAGATTATAGCCCTTTGACTGTAGCATTTCCCACATCCATGGATCACGCGAGATGAAAGGAACGATTTGGCAGAGTTCTCGTGTCGTGGCCGTTTCCGCTTCTAATTGTTTGATTAATCGACCGCCGTTTATACTCATTTACCGAACAGGAACGATGAGAACATTTTTATACGCTCGCGAGCGAACTAAACGCAAACTAACGAATTATACAAATTGAGCTTTAGCTTGAAACGATGTTTAACCTGTTCCCCCATCATTTTCTTTTAAATTGCTACGCTGAGAATTTTTGTTCGATCGCTTTACTTTCTTAAAAGTAGAGAAAGGAATTTCATATTCATTGTGTGCTCACGTCTACTTGAATGTTCAACCCTTTTAGTGCCAATCAAAAGAGTCGCGTGTATTCGAACGAAATGTACAAAACTCGTTGGATGTAGTTTAAATAATAAATAATTTTCGATTGGAATAATTTCTTAGAGGAGAAATAAAATTAATATTTATAGTGTGCTTATAATTACTTCAGCGCTTAAATGTAAGTGGCAAAAAGACAGAATTTTATTTCGACTTAAAGACACGAAATAACATTCGAAATTAATAGGTTATTGTTAGAAATCATTATGACGAGTCAGACTCGTCATAGTACGGGAAGGGGTTAATCAAGTTTCGAAAAGAAATTGCAAAAATGTTGTAAAACCTGATAATTACCAAATTCAAAAGGGAGGAGAAATATGAAAGGAAATTGTTATTTAGTAGAAATATTAAGAGAACAATATTTTTTCAAATGTAGCCAACAACGATAATATCGTTCTTTGGCACTAAGAGGGTTAAATATTGCTGACAAGAGAATCAAATTTGATTCATTCTTAAAGGAACGGATGAACATTCATGCCTAACAGTTTGTTATTAGAAATCTCAATCAGGAGTCTGACTTGTTAAAGCATGGCAAGAGTTTACATATAGTAATGAACATTTTTAGATGCGAAAAGATGACAAGATAATCACGCAAATTTTCTAAAAAAACCACGCGACACACTCAGTTACACCGATACACACATAAAACGTTTCTCGTTCTTCTATATACAGTACAAGAACAAAGTAATTTTGGTATAATTATAAAATTTCTAGGTTTTCCTGTAAAAGAAATTTATTGGTAAAAATATCCTTTCAAGTACATAGCATTTCAATATTATTCATGCTCGGAAAATTAAATCTGGCATGTGATGGCCATTCCCGTTGAAACATTGTTACAAAAACCTTTTTATCAACAAATTGTTTCTACAACGAAATCTGAAAATTGTATAATTATTCCAAAACCGTTTGGTTCTCGTGTCTCATCCCCTATTTTTAGCAGAAATTTACGTAAAAAATTAACTTTTTCTTGCATTTCATATCGTTCAGTTCTCCAGTTGTACAATGAAATATTTACAGAACATTGAAGGCTTAAATTTCATGTGAAATTAATGTAAAATAAAAATAACGTAAATGCTCCGCTTAATACTGTTCCAAAAAAAGAATTGATCGATCCTAAATATTTCTAATTTATTTTTCATTGATTTTCTAAAAATAAATAGGTATGAGCCGAATTAAGAACGTATAAAGAAAGGAAAAGTTTTACATACGAATTGATACTTTTTCCTGGCTCTTAAATATTGATACATAAACATAATACGAAAATATATTGTCAACTTACATATACTAGTACGTTTTTAATCCGGAGATATATGGCAATTGCGACAGGAACGGAAACTGGGACATCTATCCTAAATTAACATTCTGATAACCTATCCAACTTAAATTAAGCTATTAAAGTATGTAAATTGTATTAAACATAATGTATGATAGCAGCCGGTACTTCTACAAATATGTAAATTATGCACATTCATTATGGAGTGTCAGTAAAACTGCAAGGGTGCAGGAACGTGTGTCTGTTATATACTGCTCTATTTATTCTCTACATCTGTGCTGTCGTTATCAAATTTACTGATTTTAACAAAAACGCTGTTACAGTCGACTGAAAGCTAATTATTTAAAATAATGACTGTTCACAGAAAATTCGATTTCTTAACCATACCAACAAGCGAGAGATATTGTTCGCGCAAACACATAACTATAGTACCTCATAATAATTTCTTTAGAAGTTACAGTAAATTAATGGAGTACTTAAACGATTTTATTCTATTAATACAGTATTAAGTATTCTATTAAAATTTCACAATACTACTGGAATTATCGCTAAAAATAAATGAAAGTGACGGTATTCTGGTACCTCGGTAATTGGAACTCTTACATTGCCTGTTTCACTCATTTTTAAATTTCTTCACGTTTTTCGAGCTAGAGCTATTTTTTTATATATTTACGGCATTAATTATATATAGTATTTGTTAATTTTGTTCCCGTATATATTCAAATCGCTCTTTGACATTCAGTGCAAAAAGAAGATAATCATACGTATTAATATGGCTAATTGCCGACTTTTATTCATTCAATTTTTATTTATTTCTACCATCAGCAGTTGATAATTATTACACAAATTTGATTGGAAGTAGTTTTTACATAAATAATTAACACACGTTTCGCGTATTGTAATTTACAAGTAAATGACATATGCTTCTCTGGAAATGACTTTTTATATTAAAGTCGCACTGAGTCTGTCAAATGTTACCTTTTATTATCGATGATTTATGATACGAAATGCACCAATTAGCAATTGATTGCTTGACGCAAATGAAATGGCAAGCAAACCACGTAATATTGAACGTGTTAACGTGTTGACTGACGTGTTGGAGTCACTAATGACCGGCGACGCTTCACTTGTCAGTGGTACCTCAGGCGACTGGTAACAATAAAATCGAAACAACTGTATGCATCTGTTGTTGGTGCTCCTAATCGGTACTATTTTTAAACATTTTAATATTAGTAAACTGCCGATTTTTTGGTGCCTCTGACATTTATCTTATTGTCGAAGTTTTGTTAGATTTTAGTACACATTTGAAGAACTTAATTTAATTTTTATTTGAATTCTGATAATTAAGTTGATAATTATGTTTATACAAATTATGATTACTAATTTATCATACAGAGTAGAACATTGAAAACGTGTCGCTTATAAATTCATTTAAATAGCAATAGATGAACCAATATTATCGACATTGTTAAATATTTTTCTAAATTGTTAGCTCACAGAATTTTTAACGATATATTATGAAATATGGAATTCGCGTTATCCTTCAATTAGTTAACAGAAACAAACTTAGGTTCCATGGTTTGTAACTCGATTACACATATAAGAAATTGAAATGTTATTGTTGATTTAAGCCTAATGAACCTAAACACGTTTCATTATCCTCCTTTGCTTAAAATATTGTATTTCCATAAAATTATGTTACCTATTGCCAGCACCCTTATCTCACGTATAAAATTTTCTTGTTACAGGTACGTGCACGAGAAATTGTTTAACCTGCGTAACGTGAGTGCTTTATTCGTACTTTTATTTTTATTAAGATCAGTGATGAACAGATCACCAGATTTTCACCAAATTTAATGGAAAATATAAATTTTGTGACAGTAACTGTTGATCTTGATGCGTTTATAGTGGGCAATCCAAAAAAAAAAAATTATGAAATGAAAAACTCATTCCGTTTTCAATTTACGGAAACCATTCATGAAGGAAATAGAGTTGTATTTAATTTTAGTCTCCTCGAATTTGCATACAAAAACCTGGATTTGCATAAAATTCCACAGTCTAATTATAACGAATAAGGGGAACTGGACACTTACCATATCTAGCTCCAACAAAAATTTATCTTACACTGTTTTAACATCGTTGCGAACTCTTGTACACAAGCTGATATTTTTCTTCTCTGACATCGCCGATGAATTTACACAATGATGTTTAAATATTTTACGAATTTATTTATTAAATAATATTAAATATTTTATCGACAAATCATGTTTCCCCAGGCTTGCATTATTAGCCCGCGGAATTTATTTATTAAATAATGTTATTACAAGAGTGAATCAAACTTATTAGAATAACAGTTTGAATAACCGTAATAAACAGACTACGAATTTTATGCTTTTAATGACAAACATTAATAGGATAAAACTTTTTAAAACAATTGTTGAAGTAACTAAACTTAATATATCAAATACATAGGTAAAATATAGCGACAGTAAAAGTTAAGACTATTGTTACATTACTTTTAATTTATTAAATTGTAGAAGGAGAACATTTTCATCTAATTGAAATTGTCTTTAATTAACTTGAGCGATATTTATTTTGCATAAAGTTCTGCAGCGTAATAATAACAAATATTAATGGTAAACGGTATAATACCGTTTTACGATTTAATGTTCTAAGTGACAATTTAAACAATTAGTAGAATACTTTCGTCATATAAGAAGTAATTTTGCATACGAGTGTAGTCTTATCGGAATGTATTAAACCGTTGTCTATGTATACGTTGGGCATGCTCGACTGAAATAAGGACAATGAGTAACAAGAATGGCCCTCGAGGTGGCAACATTGTGCAGCATTGAAAGTTTCTTCTGATCGTGTTGAAACGTGTATCGCCCCATTTTGCATTGAACATCTGATAATAGAATCTTTAGTCTCCTTCACGTCTGCCCATCTAGATGTCACAGTTGTCGTACATCCTTTGAAACGTATGAACTCGCAAACGGCAACAGGAGCACGCGCCAGAATTAATGTTACACAATCTGCATCGGGCGGTTACATCAAACGCCGAGCTGCTGGTTTGCGCTTTAGGAAAGCGGAAAAGGAGAAAACCCACTGGCGCCTAACGCGGTGCATAGCGAGACATATTAACCCTTTGCACTCAAGCGGTGACTCTAAGACACCACAAAAATGATTCTATTTCATTCCAAAATAATTTTTGCAACAGTAAGGTTTAGATTTAAAAAATTGTCAAGTAGTAAAACTGTTGGCAGGAGTCAGGAGAAGAAATTTTCTATGCATAAAAATTTATTTTGTCAAATAGAATGGAAATACCACGAACCAGAAAAATTATTTCGAATTTACAATTAAAACGGCTCCGAGTGTGCAAAGGGTTAAGCGATTTCGAAACGATTCGTGGTAGGGTAAAATGTCATTTCAGAGCTGAAAAATACTTGGAACATGTGAAAAAAAAATAGTTCGAACAACGACGTGTAATTTAAGGAAATTTGTGATTCGTTTAGCTGTCATAATAACAATTAAGTTCAATTTCAGTACAGTTTATACCTAATCATAAATGTTGCGAAAAACTGACTGTCGCAATGACTGAAAAATTTCATGAAATTAAAGTATTTTATTTAAGGAGATTAAGATTGAAAAGTTATGTTATTCAACAATTGTTACGTTTTGAGGAACGTAATGGAATTAGAAAGATATAATAGATTAACGTACGAATTAATCTTCAGATCTGAGCTAATCATTCCGTCATTCGCACAGGAGTGATCCAGTTTTCAAAAATCGTGAAATTATCAAGCTACATATATTGTCAGCAAACTACATACGTTCATATTTAACTATAAAATTCATCTCTTTGCACTTCTTCTGCGAAATTGTTTCTTATATAACGAAAGTATTCTAATTAATTGTTTAAATTGTTTCTTAGAACATCAAATTGTAAAACGGTATTATAGTAATCTATTAATTGTTTCTTCGAACGTTAAATTGTAAAACGGTGTTATAGTATTCTATTAATTATTTAAATTGTTTTTTAGAGCATTAAATTGTAGAACGGCATTATACCGTTTACATATAATATTTGTTATTATTATATTCCGCTTAATACACGGCTAATTTAAACAAACATTTTCGTTAGCATCAAGAGCTGTGTATCTGTTTTAAGCCTTTGTCAAAATTAATCGAGAGATGAAACGTTTGAAACATCGATTGAGAGTTAAAAGTTACAACAATTTAAATAAGAAAGGAAAACGGTGAAATTTTAAAAGTTTCTATAAAATTACCAAATCCTTTTAAAGTGAATTGTACGTAGTGTACAAGAGGTTGCGTAATATTATTATCCTTTACGAGTTTATTTTAATGAAAAAAAGGGAATACTGTTTAAGCGTTGATACAGTCGAAGTCTCCGTAAACAGGTAAAATTGAGACTCGCCGCCTTATCGTGGGATCGACAATATGCAAATTGGCCAACCGCTCGAGATACTTGTCGGGCGGAGTAGTCCGATTACGTAAGGATCGCTGGAAAACAATCTCTTTCAGTCTTTGCGCCGATCGATTCGCTGACATTAGGCGGCCGTTCATGCAAACACCGTTCCCGCGATAACGAATTTCTCGTGGATGGAAAGCATCCTACGATCTCGTGACCGCTAAGGATACTTTCGCGCGTAATCGAGCTGATCGCCGCTCGGCATTCCGTGTCTAATCTCTCCTTGCCCATTCGCGCGCCCACCCTTCGAAACGCTCGGGTCGCAATAAAACCGAACGGGGCCATGAAGAGGCCATCTTAGACGTTACCTCGCTGTCGTCTAACACCATAAACTCGGAAGCTACGCCATGGACGTCCATTATGGGAAGCCTTAAATATCAGTCATGATCGACTTCCGCGTATGCTGCCGGCGGTAGCTGTAAAGTATCGGCGATCTTCTTCCGTGTCGAACACTCGACGTAACTAGGCACACCCACGCTGCGGAATCCCAGACATACTTTAAACTGACTGCTCGGTAAAGTTCAAGAAGTCACACCTACTCCGCGAAACGTGTATCTGGGGCAAACAAAATTATTCGTACGAATCTGCCGCACTGTAATCGCAAAATGCTCTGTCACTTTTCCTTTGTTACGAACGAATGCGCGGCGCGCGATTTATGTGCGCATTTTAACGTTCGTGTTAAGATTCGGATATCTTTTGGAACAGAATGGCGTTTTTAACAGTGGACGGAAGCGAGTCGAAGTTCTCGGAATGTTAGAGTGACTAGTTGGTTACTAAACAATGACTTTTTTTGTAATTTTGCTATTACTTGAAATGGCAAAAAGAGTATAAAACACTCACGGTTTTTCACTATTTTTATTCGAATCTGCAACGACAATTTCGAAAATGTGGTTTGTAGTTGTCGGTAACTTATAGGCGCAAGGAACATTTTTGTTGAAATCGGTTAATGCTGAGTGAAGCTACAGGGGTTGAAAATTACGGTTTTCGCGATTTTTAACTGTCTGTAACTCGTGATAACGTCAACCGCTTTCGATAAAATTGGCAGCATGCACCGGAGTTATCGAGATTTATAAAACGCATTTCTCAAGATTTCGTTGCAGATTCCGATAAAAAAACTTAAAGACGCAAATTTCTTATATTTTTGTTCATTTTAACTAATCGCAATTTAAAAAAAAAGAAATGTGTAGACATTGTCTAGCTTTTCTAGTCTCTCAAAATACATGTCGGTTTATTCACTTTTAAAGAAATTATTCTGTTTTATAACGTGTCCGAATATTGACATATTAATATGTTATTCCACTATATGAAGAGTTCACAAGAAAATTAATAACTTTTAAACTGATTCACTTTCTATATAGAACAACTCATCAGTTGTTGAACCGAATAGCAGATTGCATACATCGATGATAGAACATTTTGCAAATTTCCTTTGTTACCATTTGCTACCAAGATTTCATGCACAGTTTGTTAAGCAATGAATGTTATTCATTTCTTCTAAATCGGAACAAAATTTGATTTTTCTGTTATTAGAATCTAAGAATGAAAGTAAATGAAACCATATAGGTAAGAAACAAAAATTATTTTGTTCAATTGGAGAAATTGTTAAGAATGAAGAAATGCTTTCAGTGCAAGAGATTTCTTAATTTAAAATTTCTATTCAAATTTCGATTAATAATCGTCAAAAATTTAGATCACTATTAACAAGTTGTTACAATTTAAATTTATATTAAAAATTCTGATTGAAACTTAATTTTACATTAAAAATTGATTATAATCGATATCGCCCCCATTTAAAATGAACTTACCTAAATTTCGATTAAAAGTATATTACAATTTCTATTGAAATTTTTATAAAAAATTACTCGAATTGAAGTTCCTATAAAAGTCTATTATAATTCAAATGTATAATAAAACTTCTCTTGTTATTAACTGTTCATCCACCTATAGTATTTACCTGTGGTAGCTTCGTACCACAGGCAAATTCCATATATGCGCTAATATATTCCGACTATCTATCGAACGTGTACGATCAAGTGACCGATGGGAAATAATTAATAATTTAATAACGCGGTGTATATGCAAATAATAAAGCCCGTTTAACAATTCAGATGAGCGCCGTGTCCATTTCGGAATATTCGACGGAATTCCGTCATCGAGATCCATCGATGTAGTCGATTAAAATTTCCGAGGGGTCCTCTATCGCGATTAAAAGCACAGTTGCTCGATTCACGAGGTTCGCTACGTTCGGGCCAACCACGAGGCTCGTTAATAGACGAGCGAAAGCGCGGCTTCTTCGATCGACGAAATTCAAGAAGCCTTTATCGACGGTCACCCTTGCCACTTATCGTTACCATTTTTTCCCCCCCTCTTCAAAGTTGCGGAGAACATTTTATAGATCTAATATAGAAAAAATGTGTGCGTATAGGGTGGGTGAAGAAACGATTTATCATTTCATTTTTATACATTGACATAAATGATCTAAGAAGTATGAATGTTGGACAGTTTTGAAAAGTATTTATACTTTTTTATATTAATTACTATATTCCATGGATGGTTTTTCGTTCAAATATTAGTTCAGTTACTTTGAAATAGAAGATGTTCAAGAAGATGTGTAAGATAGTAAACTTATAATACTTAGCCAAAGGGCATAACTTAGACGCAATCTGTAAATTCAACTCTTATTACTTACAATTGGTAATGTTCCAATTCATTATCATATCATTCTGCTTCTGATGTAAGGAAAAATTAGTTAAAAATTAGTAAGCAAGTGCTAACACCAACGAATATAATTTATTATTACTGCTTCGTATTATAAAAGACTATTTTTCGCAACATACCGCATTTTTGCATTTCATATGTTACCATTAAATTGCGGATTATTACGTAAAATAAAAATTGTCTTCATCAATTGCACGAAATATAAACGAGATAACAAATTTATTCGTTCTTTAATGATTCTAGTATATTAAAGATAATGCATTGACATTTATTAATTCCTTTAATCCTTTTACATTAAATTGCATTTAGTTAACTTAGTCAATTTTGCCATAAATGCATAAAACTCTCTGTCTAGTTGTTACTTTAGTAGAAAAGGTTTTGTACCTCCTTTGACAGCTACTTTATGATACTATGATACTATATTTGGTATAATGAAAATTAGTTATTTGTAATACAATTCGTATTATTTTATACGTAATGTATATTAATTTATAGAATATAATCTGCACAAGCCTGAATAAAACTCATAAAAGCGTCAATTTGGTTTACGAAAAGACACTAACTTTGAGTGCAAAACTTATACTTGTTTTATTAGATATTTATTTCTCCGCGCTTCTGAATCTAACAATTCGCATAATTTTTCTATTGAATCAATCTTCGGATTCTATAATGTTATTCCGGCTAATTGTATCGAAATAATATACAATATCTACTTTCTATCTTTTCTAATGGAACATTTTCAATCGTTGCCTTGCTGAAAGAAATAAAATCCATTCGCGTTTAATACATTCACACTACGTTAGTTTGCTTCGCAACATTTCGATGCACTTATCAGCATTCGCCTTATCTTAAATAAATGAATCGCTGAGACGGCAAATTGATCGGCTCCATAAAATGAAGAGCCGAGAAAAATGCCGATGTTGCAAAACTAATATCTTTAAAAGTCTCTTTAGGAATTTACGAACGAACGAGCTGTAGGATGTGATTTATTAACGTTGTAGATTTTACGCTGTAGATTTCGGAAAGCATACAAATTAGTTTAAGCTAACAAATTCTTCATGTCTTCTTAGAATTTCTGCAAAGTTGTGTGACGCTTAACGATTTGGTAACTGAAAATTCAATATTGCAGATTACGTAAATTAATCGGAATGAAACTATAGCTGTTTACATTTTATATTTATGTTCCGTTTTATGTCTTTAAATGTTCATAGTTTAATGCTGTTCAAAGGTTTAATGCTACGAAAAATGTTCGTGGCATTCTTGAAGGGTTGTTAACTTCTCTAACTGCTTGTTGTTACATATACTGTATGAAGAATGTCTATACGCTAATGCTAATGCAGAATACAGTCAAAATTTTTCAAAGAAACTATCGTAGAAACTTTTCCAGTTGAATTGACAATATTTATTTGTACGTGTTTTAACGACGTTTTAAAATTGTTTAGAACAAAAAGGTTCAAGCTAATGGTACTGCATACTCTGAAACATAGTTGTCTCACGGTGTCCATAACTCTGACTACATTCTGCTTGTCTGAAATAAACAGACATAAAAGTTCCTCAATTAGATTAAATTTGTCTACATTCGATTGCCGATTTTTACAAATTTCGTTAAACATCGGAGAGCTAAAAAATACAACAGATGAATATTTTTTTTATTGTTTCTAGTAGCGTAATCAAATAGTGTGATCGAACATATACTAAACGCGTATTTACAATTTTGAGTCAATTGGTCAAGTAGATTTTGGGATATGATGGACAGCGTTCTGTAAAGTATAATATCCAGAGAAATGTCTTTAAAATTTAACATATCTATAACAATATAAGATGGTCACATCCTTCAAACAACCACAACTACGTTAATTTAAGGAGCTCGCATATAAGGTTTCAGAAATGTAATTTTGAATCCATGTCCTTCAAAAATTGAATTTGTCAAAAATTCTCGCTAGAATATCTCCTTAAGTGTCCTTATTGAACAATATCTGTTGGGGCGTCACGGCGTCGTCAGTGATAGCGACGAATTGTAACGTTATATGTGTGGACTGTATTAACCATTTGCACTCGACTGGTTACTCCGAGGCACCACTAAAATTATTCTGTAACCTTCTGAAATCATTTTTATAGCAACAAAGCTCAATTTAAAAAAAATTGTTAAACGTGAAACTGTTGGTATGAATCGCAAAATTTAATTTGGTATATATAAAATGCGTTTTGTCGCTTAAAATGGAAATACTGTATACGAAAAAAATTGTCTCAGATTTACAGCTGAAATGGCTTCGAGTGCAAAGGGTTAAAAGTAGGACCGGAATTTAGTGGTGAAAAACTTGTATATTTAGCCTCGTACTATTTACACCTTTCCTTTGGAGGTCTGAGGTCCTCGAAATCTAATCCAACTCTGTCTTTCTAAAAAATCTTCTATGTCGAGGTAAACTGTTGCCCCTCTTACGCATTTCTAATACTCGTTGATTGGTTTTCCATGATTTTAACAATAACCAACCAGCGAGTCTGTTTCGAGAAGGCACCCTTCCCCTGCGACTTAGCGCATCCTTTTGGGAAGTTGCTGTTATATGGAAGGTGGGGGCGTCAGCGATATTTTAACAAAGATTTTTAACGGGAAATTCCTCCAGGTGTAATTACGGCTGGTCACCATTGTAAACTATCATGTGACTTACCCTTCGGAACTTTCCTTTTTCATGACACGTTTTGGCTATTGAGGCCGAGAGAAGCGAGATCCTAAAACTAGCAATAAAGTGTGCGTTCACTCGGCAGGAAAATTATTTTAAATCTAAATTACCTACCAGCCTTTAGCGAAAAATTCTAAACTCAAAAATAGCCGGCCAGGTGCGTCAGTGTCATAAAGAATATTAGTGATGGGCACTAACAATATCCATTTGACCGACGACGCTATCATCTACACGACGACGCTGACCACTAGAATTTGTGAGGCCGTCTTTCTCCTCGAGAAAACCGTCTTAAGCATAAACATACAGAACGAGTATGTCCCCGAATGTAAGGGCAGCGTGTAATCATCGTCCTTCGCCCGTCCTCCGTCCTAAGGGTTACATAAATTCCGTGGATCGAAACGATGAAAATTCTGTCTCTTTCGTCACGACGAAAATGCCGTCCTCTTCTCGGGCCGATGAAATTATTGAGTCTTCGTCGTCGGGCCGAGAGAGAGGGAGAGAGGGGGAAAGAGAGAGAGGGAGAGAGAGAGAAAGAGAGAGAGATCGCTTATTAAGCTCCGCTACAAAAGAACGCTACCAAAATGGAATCGATGCTGCGAGACTTTCGCTTCCCGGTCATTTTCCGTTCCATCGAACGAATTTGTATGCAGAGCGCTTGTCGCCGAGATCGGGCTCGAAGAGCGAGAGAACCCGAGGTTTATTTTTTTAACGACGCTTGCCGACGACGGAGTCGGCAAACTCTCGCTCTTGAATACTTCTTTACTCCGTTGAAGCAGCTTCGTCGAAGTTGTGCGCGCGGATAACGAAACATTTTAATTGAAATTTTGCTTGTTCCACGTTTCGATACTTTCCTGTTCACTATGTACTTAACCTCTACAGGGATGCTGCCACGTATGCGTACGTTTAGTTTTCTTAAAATTATAATTATTCTAAGTGTAAAAAGACAATGAGAATCGATTGAAAAACTATCCGCTACAGCATATGCTCGCCTCAACAATATCGAAAAACATCTCATTGAATGGAATAAAATGGATGGTAAATAAAAAAGAAACAATTAAATAGATTGTTTCTTACTATAAAAATTCATCCCTGAAAAGGTTAATGTCATTAGCGGGTTGGTGCATAAGATTTTTTCGAGATATTAGAAATACCGCGGTATTTATTTAACCATCCGTTTGAATTTGCTATCGTAGAACACGTCTTCAATGATTTATACAGATTTAACATTTACCTTTATTAGTTACGCAAATCATTTGCACCCTTTTCCGAATGAAATTTACTCTTCTGCAAATTAATCGTTGTGACGAAAATTTTATCGAAGATATTAAACGAAGTTTTATTATTATAGAAATAAGTAAACGAATCTATAAATATAAAGATTGAATTAAATTTTATAAATTGTGATAAAATTGATTTTATCAAATTTAAATTTATTTGTAAAAAGATGAATGAGACCTGAGAAATAACAAAACCGATTTTTAAAACGGTAAGTGTAACGCTTTTTGAAGCGTTAAAAGCTGACTATGTTCTGCGAAAAGGATTGATTCGGAGTGCTAAGTCTACAAGATCATCTTAAGTGTGCGACAAATTGCCAGTGCAGTCAGGATCAAACGTTACGTTTTAGTGGCGTGCGTATTTAGCGAACACGTGTGTTTCTAGTATTCTGACTTCGACTACAATAGCAATTGACGTGTCATAAACCTCGTGAACTGACACAGCAATTAATGCTGAGCGAGCGTTCGCGGTAGTTCGGCACCCTTGCGGATCATCTTGAAACAAGACGTTTCACGCCTCCCCATTAATAGTTAGGTGGGCGGTAACAAGCAGTTTGTAAAGTGACTACGCGCATCAGTCATAAGAAATTTCGATTTGCCGACCGAGTCGCCGCTCTGTTATAATATTTTCTATTTTAATCCTGTGCACCCGGGCCCATTTTAATTGCACAACCAAGATATATCGTCGGAACTAGAATACTTTTATTGAGCATGACTTTCGTTTTCATTCTTTTTGCATACTCAATCGAGTTCACTTATTCAACTACTCGCGCTTTTAACAATTTATTAAATACAAATTAGAGTGAATTAAATAGAAGAAACGAATAACATGTATATTTAACAGATTACGTATACAATCTGCCCATCGTCAAGCGACCTCGTCTCTCAATTGGTCAGTGTTTTTCGTTAATAACTTGTAAACAAATACAGTGGATTAGATTTTCGCTAAGGAAAAAGTTACTTCAAACAGTCACTTATACCATAAATTATATAACAACACTCTAAACAAAGTGTTCTCGCTTATTAAATTCACGCTGGCAATTAAGGTCCGAACATCGCCACCGATATGAAAATGAAACCTTCATTACGAGACCCGTCTCGTTAGATTGACTCGTTATAGTATAAGGGATTAATGAAGTTTAAAATGAGATTATTAGCACCGCTCGTAACTAATTAAGCAAAGTCTGGAACGTACTATTTGCTCAGCATTAACGAGGAAAATATTAGGGTGTCCCATAAATTTCTTCCCTTTTTTATGTGAAATAAATACACATTTGTTGTTTAAGGTGGATTTATTATGTTATATATGAACCGTTCTGTTCAATAACCTTCTTCCATTTCTCAGGAAGCCTCATTATGCCCTCTTTCCAAAACTCTTGAAACTTATTTGCAAAATATTCATCTAGGTGCGTCTTTATTTCGCTTATGGATTTCAAAGATTTACCATGGAGAGAATTTTTTAAGGAGAGGAACAAGTGATATTCGGATGGAGCAAGGTTCGGGGAGCTAGGTGGATGAGGTAGAACGTCCCAATCAAACTGTAATAATTTTTGCATTACGGGCAACGCAACATGCGGTCTTGCGTTGTTGCGATGGAAAACGACGCCTCGTCGGTTCGCCAATTCTGGCCATTTTTCTGCTATTGCGGCTTTTTAATTCATCCAGTTGATTGCAATATTTGTCAGCATTGATCATATCACCTTGAGGAAGGAGCTCGTAGTACACTACACCTTTCCAGTCCCACCAAATGCACAAAAGAACCTTCTTCGGATGAAGTCCAGGCTTCGCAACAGTTGAAGGTGTATTTTCCTTAGACCAAGTTCGTTTTCGATGCACATTTTGGCATAAAATCCAAGTCTCGTTTCCAGTGACAAGCCTCTTTAAGAAATGATCCCTTTCATGTCGCTGGAGAAGCAAATCGCACGTAGAGACGCGATTCATAAGACCGGTCTCCGTCAATAGGTGTAGAACCCAAACTTCATATCGATTCGCATATCCCATCTTGATTAAATGATTATGTACCGTTGTCTTGGGAATATTAGTGGCATGCACTATCTCACGCACACTATATCGCGGATTTTCAGTGAGCACAGTCTTGATAATGTCCGTATCCGTCGTTGCTGGGCGGCCACTGCGGTCTTCATCTTCCAACTCGAAATTGCCAGCTCCAAATTTTTTAAACCAATTGCGGATAGTCCTAATAGTCCTAGCACCATTCCCGTAAACGGTGCAAATCTCGTCTGCAGTGTCTGCCTTTGCACTACTGCCTTTTTTAAAGCAATGAACTCCATATTGAACGGTGCAGGAAAAATTTTAAAAAAGACTTCATCACCAACGAAACGTACTTTAAAAGAGCTCTGGGACGACTGAAACCGATGTCTTAACCCTCTTAGTACCGAACAACGATATATCGTTGTTGGCTATTATTGACAAGATAGTTTTCTTAATATTTTTATTAAACAACAATTTAATTTCTTATTCCTTCTCCCTTTTTGAATTTGTTATTTATCGGTTATTGGAAATGGATGTTTAAATACATTTAAACTAAGGTCTAGTTTTAAATAAAAGAAACTTTATTTTACGGTGCGAGAGGAAGCTCTTTTCTATGCAGATGCTTTTCCACGATTGACCGTGGCCTTTCCGGAACCCCGAAAAGAAAACTCGGGTCCCCTCGTAATTCGAAACTGTTATGCTTGTGCCTCACAAGGCCAAGCACTTATACGAGGTGTATATTTTCCTATCTTAATTTCCATCGCTTCTAAGAACATTGATTTGTTTTTGTCCATGCACAAATATCGTATTGTGGGTAATACGTAATATTCCAATATCGGTCTTTTCAAAATTCTTGCAGTTTCTTCCCGAAACTTGATCAAACTTCGTCAAACGAGTTTTAAACATTTCGCTCAGATACAGACTCTTCTGACCGGTACTTAGAGGGTTAAACGGCTAAGAGATAAATCTGCATGTTTATATAAACACAGTCACTTAGAGTCACTTATAGCGTGGCGCGGAAGAAACTTATGGGACAATCTAATATAAAGCTAACATAAGTTAAATTAAATAACGGTTAAAGCACAAAAAATTACGATCGAAATACAGTAAAATCTCGTTCGTTTTCAGTATCTCCTGTAGCGATTGTTAAAGAAGATACTCGTTATTTCTGTCGCAAGAGGAACTAGCGGAAATATAACTCGTCAGATTTGACGGACAGTTCGGAACGCAATCACGGAAAACACTCCAATTACACGTTCGGTGCTATGTGCAACGACTCCACAAGGTTTTTCGCATCATCAGTTCTCTCACCCGGCGCGACGACGACGACGCCCGACCACGCCGACGACGGCGGACACCGTTCAGGGGGGACGCGCGTAGGCAGTAAATCAATTATCATCGAGTATGAACGGGGTCAGGAAGGTTTCCGCGAATCTTCGTTAACCCCATTGTTCCGCGGTATGTGGGTTAATCACCGTCCGCTGAACTTCGGCTAGCCGTTTTCCGGCGTTTCCATCCGCGGTGGTCGCTGCGCGAGCACCGGCCCATCATATCTGCTCGAGAGTCAGTCACATTCGAGTACTCTGTTGACAAGAGGTCGAACCTTTCTTTCTCTTCTTCTCGGTTCTCCGCGCTTTGCCTCGAACAGAGAGCCACGTTTCGGCAAGTTTTATTCAAATAATTCATTTGGGTTCGTTTGTACTTACACTTTTTGAGAATTTCTATTATTCTGTTATACTTTCTCTATATTTAGAAGATAATGTGATAATTAGATTTGAATTTTTATACAAAACAGAAGTTGTCCGCATCAGTCGCAAGAAATAGAAACTAAATAGCAAGTTTATTCATCTATCTATTGATATCCTCCAATGCTTTCAAACTTTTTACTACTTTAACCTGTTAACTGGGTGTGACGAAATATTTCGTCATACATAAAAGCCCACTGCAATGGGCATGACGAAATTTTTCGTCATGGAAATTAATCGTAATATATTGAACGCATTACGTTCTACGTTGTTCTTATCTATTAAATCTTAAAGTGGTTATATATATGCCATCATATTGTCGATGCGTCATGAATTTTCATGTTCAAAATAAATAATTTTCATGTTTTTAAAATAAATAAAAACCATAAGTTAAAAACGATATTCCTTTATTATTTGAGGTGTGATATTACCTATCGCTGCGAAGAAAAAGTCCCCATTCTGAAACGAGTTGAGCAATAGCTAATTCCCCGGTTAACAGGTTAAATTGTAACTACCCAATTTTACCATAAATGAATAAAATCCGTATTCTAATAATAATAATAGTGCGAATCAACGGCACAAAAACAATATAGAATGCGCAGTCTGCCACTTTCCAATTTGAACAAAAAATGTTAATTTTTCCATTTGAATTTTCTTTGATTAACATTTACATCCCTCTGACACAAAAATGTGACGGTCGACGTCAAGCACTGAACAATCGGTGCTGTTTACAGCGACTCTCATTATTATTCAAGAGCTTTTCAAAACTGGATTAAACAATTTGAATTCTTTTTCAAATAATAGAGAGACTATCTTCTAATACATTTCCTCGCATTCTCTCAGAGAGTGACAGATTTTTATGTATTTTCGGTTGAGGTCTGATCGTTGTACAAAAAACTCGAACTAATCAAGCCTGATTGGTCCGTAAAACGTTCGAAATAGTTTGAACGATCTACGCAGCCTTAAGCGCCCGATTGACTTCGGAATTACCTTTTCCATTGTGCTCGGTTGCTCCGTGTGGCACTGCTACTTAAAATGTAAGGCAGACTCGGGCAACTTATTGTTCACGAGCATCAGCCGGGTCGTTCGAACCGCTGCTGGCCTCACTATCGTGTTGTCTGGCAGCAGGCTGGAAATGTGTCGCACTATACTACTGTCGAACGATGGTCTTAAATTTTAAATAGCAGCTGTGTAGGGCAGTGATGTCCTCGCTATTACACATTGATACTGATAATGTAGGCACGCTACCGAGACCGCAACAAACGCGATCGCTTCCTTAGTAAAAGGGATGATTACTTGAATGGGTATTTCTTGAAATTGCCACCAAAAAGTGACTAGATTAGATGCGTAGCAGTGGCAATGTATCAAGAATTAGTAAACATATTATACAGGGTGTCCTGGAATTTGTAGTACAACCGGGCAGGGGGTGATTCTACATAAAAAAGGAAGAAAATATTTCGGTATAACATTTTTTCATCAGGAGCTCCGTTTTCGTGATAATCGAAAATATCTCCATATTGAACGGTGCAGAAAAAATTTAAGAAGAGACCTTGTCACCAACGATACGTACTTTGAAAGAGCTCTGGGACGACTGAAACCGATGCCATAAACGGCTAAGAGATAAGCCTGCATGTTTATATAAACAGAGTCACTTAAAGTTACTCATATCGTGGCGCGGAAAGAACTTATGGGATAACCTAATATATTAATAAGTGATTACTTATTATAATAAGTTAGTACATCGGTATCGCTGAAATTAGAGACGGAATATGTATTTGCTGATGTGAGTGGTACAATGTTTTGTTTGTTCTAATTTGATTCAGAGTGACTTGAGTGATGTATGTTTGAGCTCTATTTATACCGCGCACGAAATATTGAAGCCGGGTGCGGACATTGTTGATCAATTGATGGATTCGAAGAAATAAGGTCGTTTCTGGTTATATCGTATCTTGTGATATCCGGTTTCGAAGGTTTATTTCCCCGATACAAGCATAGTAACAACGCCAATAACGCTTCATGTTTCCCATTCAATTATGATGATATAAGATTGATAATTTATTGACAGACACAGTCAAGCCTGTAGATTCTAAAAATTTGTCTAACCAAGATTTTAGCAAGTACAAGAATTTAGAACAAGAATTGAGTCGATTACGAAATTATTCGTACGGAAATTACAAATTTTATAAGTTTTATTACAAATTTTAAATTGGAATAAGAATAGGATATAATAAGTTTTGTTACCGTTTATCGATTTATTTCTTATATGTTACTTTTTAGAATCAACTCTTTTTCAAAAGTTGCATGGAGAAGTTTGTTTCCTTTGAGTAGCTTGATCGTTGAATTATAACTGAATAATCTTTCTGTGAGTACCAAAGAAAGCGTCGGCAATTTTGTAATTCTAGAAGTAATTCAAATTGAACTGATCCTAAATGTGTTCGTATAAATATATTCTTATAAAATTACGTAAATGAAGAAACAATTAACAATTATTTGCAATATTATTCGAATAATTTTACATTTTCTATTTGAGAAAAATTGATTCGAATAAGTCTTTATCCTCAGTTAAAATAGGTGAAATAATTTACAACGAATAATAAATAATCGGTAATTGAATGAAACATCATATAAATATAAATATAGTAATATATAAATAGAATAGTATATAAATATTGTTACCAACGGACGTATTATTATTGTTACCAACGGATGTATTATTATTGTTACCAACGGACGTATTATTATTGTTACCAACGGACGTATTATTATTGTTACCAACGGATTAATGATTAAACTATATTCAGCAAGTACATGTTGTTGTTATCTTCCATTGCCATCAAGCTTCTGCTAACAAATATAATAGTAGTAATAATTATTTATTTATTCGAAATAATTCGAGTAATGTTCAACTGCGGAGGTAGCAAATGCTGTAAAAGGGAAAAGGGCATTTTTCGAGGAGTGTCCGTCCTTAATAACCCTTAAAATTGGTTTCCGATGTTATTGTGAGAACAGTACTCTTTTTGATAGCGCAGTCACTGTACACCACAAGACTCGCGAAGGTGGGAAACTATTTGAAACGGCCCGATATGGGTAGAAGGATATGGCGGAACTTTCCTCGCGGAAAGTCCCGTTTCGAAGGCCGTCAAACGAAGTGGACCAGGTGATGCCGTCGCCTGACACTCTATTGTTTAGTCCGATGCGTTTGCTCGTTTATGACGCTTGAAGGCTAGGGCACTGGAAGTGCACGTGGTTGCCAAACGCATGCAATAAAGAGGCCTTTCAGGATGGTTACGGTGTAACTTACGATCAGAATGTTTTATGTGTTTCGTCCCCTACGCGGAACCAGTTACTTTCAGCTGCGATTAACTTTTCACTCTTTGGTGACAGTAAATGGTTTCATAGTAGGTTGAAGGTTCCGACTAAATAATGTACAAGTGAACATATAGTGGTCAATAGACTGCCGATTTTTATGCGAAATTATTTTATAATTTGTAACAAAGAGAGCCAAAATAGAAATTTCATTATCCGTTTAACACGTTCACGCCGATGTGCATCAATCTTAAACATTCGTTTAGACGCCGCTCACCATATAAAATATAGTTCGTTTAGTAATTGGAAAAAATTGCCGTATAATTGAAAATTTAAATAATTGTTATTTAACGTATATTAATTGAAAAAAGGTAGTATTTATTTTATTTTATTTCAACATTATAAACGTATAAACGTTATATACATATACTATAAAACAAATTTACATTTAGTAATGAAAACATAACAATTAAATGTTATAAACTAAACATATATGTTTATGTATTTCGACGCAATATTTTATAGCATTTTATGCAGAGTGTTGGCTGGCCCTTACAACTTTTACAATACGTGGTTACTTTTTTAATCTGTGGTCATGATGAAAAAACGGCACGAGTTACACAATTTCCAAAATAAGCACTCGCTGTACTACTGAGCAAACAGGTACAACGCGTATACAGGTCTGAACAAGGAACAATCGTGCGCCGCCAAATGAAGCGCAGCATGAATTTTGCCTCACAAAGGAAAACATGAAAATCGGCCCCGGCGTGAACGTGTTAATAATTTCAGTAAGTTGTTAAGAACGTCTAGATGATCTTCAATTTTTGTCATCTCTTTTCTATTTCAAATTTCGTCGATCTCTTTTTACCATAATATTATACAATTCGCAGTCTAGAGATTACTTGCAATAAGAAAATAAGAAAGAAATGTAAAAGGAAATGTGGCTCAGAAGTACGATGCACGTGTTGCACGAGAATTTACAGACGACCATAAGTGCGTATTATGAATGCTTGAAATACCATTTGTGGTATGTTTTAAACATTGGAATACCGCAAAACAATGCGGATCTTATACAAATATATATATAAACTATGGATTTTTATGCAAAATGAACACTTCCTAAAACAGTATGGAACAGAAATTGAAAAAAAATAAACTGTGTCTTGTAATCCTTTCGACAAGTTGCAACAATATCCAATTTTTCTTCCATCTTTCTAAGTTTATATTTCTTTCACTCGTTTCTGTCGCAAATGAATAAAATCCGCAATTTATCTGTAACAAAAATTCATAAGAAGACCCCAAGACAATAAAATCATTGGAAGCATTTGAAACTATTATTACATTTTATTCAACCTACTATTAAACTTATTGAGGAATGATACAGTAACATACAATGATTTGTATGTTACTCTAGCTGAGTATAATCGCGACAGACGGTTGTTATTTTCCATAAAAATCCGCAAGTGAAACAATCATATTTCCAGGACCATAAATACCGAGGATAGAGAAAAATTCATAGAAAAATATAAAATTTTCTCGAAAATTTGTAGGAAACAGTATCTTTCTCCTACGAAACTGTTCGCGCGCGGTAAATCGAGCATGCGAAACGGTACGCGCGCCGTCGTCCACTATCGTTTCCTGGACACCGTGCACGCTCGGCACTATTTTTTCTGCGCCCCCTGTCAATCTTTTGTTCTTTTTCACTCTGCCGTCGCCGTCACGAATTTCACGCGGATGTCACGAGTCACGTTTTCAGCTCTTGGCGGGCAGTTTCCACTCTTCGGAGTGCCGTGCATCAATTGAGAGGAGCAATAAAATTGCTTTAATCCCTTCGCGGGACACGTTCCTGCTCGATTTCCGTGTCTCGTCGGTTCCGTTCTGTTAAATTGACTTTGCGATCGCTCTCGCCAGCCAGCCGCCCCCGACCCGACCAGACCCGACCCGACCCGATCCGACACGGACCGACTCGGCCCGCCTTGAATTCGCCGATATATTCGACGTGGTAATGCTTCCTGGGACACTCGTCGCCCCTGGGAAGCCGGCTCCACGGAAAATTGTCCGCTCCGAGCCCGTTTAGAAATGTACGATCGAACGGTTTAAGCCTTTCGCACGCCACGAAGGGACCGGAAGTGATTTCAACCATATGGATTTTACTTCGATCGTCAGCTAGATTACCTCGGTTCTTCGAAACGAGCCGGACCGCGCACGGATTTGCAATCAATATTATTTAGGTGGACAAGGCTCGTAAATTCATTTCGTAAAACAATATTTGTCGTAAGAAGTAACGTTTCTACAATAAGGATTATGTGCAACGTTTCTTTGTCGGTGTCACTCTGACAGTCGGTTTCATCGAACCGAATGAATTAATATTTTAAATACGCATTGTACTATATTTCTTAAAACAATTATTATTTATGATCAACAGTGTATTTATATATACAGTATTTATATACTTTCAATAGAACGTTTATAGAACAAACGTACCATTTAAAAGCATAACAAATTTTATTACTAGACGATCCATTGCAATTGAACAACGACTGCACTGATCTGTTTCGCTCGAAAACGGTAAACAAAAATTGTTTCAACAGCTGTGACTCGTAAAAATCAATCTTTCGCTTTGAAAGCGTTACAGAGATTGTTTGATACGTACGAATTTTCACAGTTGCAACTGATAAAACTTATTACTTTGTTTGAAAAAACGAAACAGAAATTATTTGTACAGTTGTAAATAATCATATTCTGGAATATTGTCTTTGTTATATGAAACATGGGGGCATCGTTTGATCCGATTACTTTTACTAGTCCCTGGTTATATTCTTTTATTTTATTTTATTTTATATATTTGTATTTTTATGTCTGTTTGAGATGAAGAATTGTCAGTCTGTGTTTTACTCTTATTTCCGTTAAAAGAAATATCGTTCAGATTGTTTGAAATTCGGTCTTTCTATTAATTGTTACTGTGTGACAGTAACATCAGTGATGTCCTCAAAATTTTGCAAATTTGTGGCATTTGATTTCTAATCGGCAGGTTTCTCGAAATCAATGGAGTGCAACGTTCTGTTTGAAAACGCGTAACGAAAATTGCTTGGAAGCAAAGTGCATTGTCATTACTAATTGTTATTTTACTTCTTTCTTTAAGATAGATCTGTGAACATTGGAAAGGCATTATTTAAAATACTATTTTCAATGACATGTTATTTTATTTCATAGATATTCCCATGCCTTTGGTAATCTTTAAAACAACATTATTCGAAACATTCGAAGAATAAAGAGCAACGTTCTGTTTGGAAATGCGTGACGATAATTGCTTGGAATATTTAATCGTACTTAACACTTTGCCGTCTGCGCGTCTCGCACTTCTTCGCCTGGCGCCGGCAACACTAATTCAGATTACAACTTCGCTTGTCGCCAGTCGTCCTTTTGATTATCGGGAGATTATAAATTGTCAAGTTTTACTAATCTCATCGTTAGTTCTCATAAGTTTTAAATCCTGTCTTCCTATTTTCATGAAATTTCGAAAATATACATATGTAAATAAAAATAAAATTTGTTCGATTTATACAGGGTATTTCTAAATTATACATACTCCGGGAAATGGGGGATTTCTGAGGTCATTTCACGTAACCTTTTCCTTTCCCGAAATGCAATCCGCGGTTTTCTTAACGAGTTATTAATGAAAAAAGATACCTGCGCACGGACGATTTTTCGTGCTGCTGCGCATGCGGGCCAGTCGGCTGAAGCCCATCTCACTGACAGGAGAGACGGCCGCGTATCGGCTATGAGCCACATTCGAGTATCGAACAAAAATTTCATGAATTTCTTATTAATTTCAAAAATTTCAAAGATATTATTAATGAAAAACTTACCAATTCAGTTGTGAATGTTGTAATCCACATATGTAGAACGGCACAGATTACACTAACTTTCACTTTCACTGCACTATTATTCCACACTGATCACGAATTATTCAACAATTGACACATGTTCGAAGTTTCCACCGTTATTTTGCGTGGCCCTGAAAAGGGCTGATTAATTTCAAATACGGTGTTGTAATCTCTCCTCTTGTAATCTTCTGACTGTAGCAGTCGCGTTGCCTTTGCATTGCGCATACACAAACAATATTTGCTACTGCTCTTGCAACGTGTATATTTTAAATAACGGAGAAGTTATAGCAACGAAATCTCGAACGAAACTGACCTTCTCCACGAAGATGTTCACACAGACTGTGTCGATTGTCATAGCAACGGACACTATGTTTTAAAGAAATCTGAGATGCTCTGACGAAGAAAAGGTTTTCCAAACTGCAACACGGCGCGCCGCGGCGTAAGGATTTTCTAACGAAAGCCGGACTGGTACGCCGGCAGAATAGTCGAGAGTGAAAGTCATAAAATAGGGAATGAATGAGACAGATGTCTCGAGTGTTTTGGAGCATCGAAGAATATTTCGCAGACAAGGAGGGAAAAGACTATGACCGTGAAAATTATATTTCCGTATTTACATTTTCTTTGGTAATTACTCAGGATTTCTCTATTCGAGGATATGAAGCAAAACTATCTCTAATATGTAATACAACTCCACAAAACTTGCAAATTAAATTTGTTGTCCTTCTTTTTTTGTTCTTGGAACATACATGGCAATTTCTTCGTCATCGTTTGTTAGTTTTGGAAATCAGTATTAGCTGGTGTTGCTTTAGCTGCCCGGAAAGTCTATCAATTGTATTATGGCGGGACGCGCGTAATGTACAAGCGACCTCCGAGTTTTGTTCAAGAGCAGGTACATGATCTTTTATTCACGATTCAGACACTTTCAATAAAAAAATCATGAAATCAGAGATTCTTGTGTTTTGCATTGAAATGTTGACATGTCCTGAATACATTAAATAATGTGCAATTAAAGAGGTATATATGGATACCTTTTTTGACCATTTTATACTTTTTCTGTATATGCCCGATCCACTCCCTTCATGTATTTATTATAATCCATTCCACTTTCAGATTTTCTATTGTGTAATTGATTTTCCATCCTATTGTCAAATTCATCGTAATCAACAAATTTTACAATTTATTTTTTCTTTTTCGTCTGCCATGATGAAAGGGCACAAGTACTTATAGAAGTAAAAAACTTCCTGACACGTGTAACTTATTGTTACTTAAAACAACAACAGAACACTACGCCATATTGGACGCTACCGTGCACATTACATCACTTTGGTCTCGCCGGCCGTTGACGATACTTTGCGTGTTACACCACTGCGATGACGCCGGACGGCATAGTGATAATACAGAGTAAAGCACATGGAATAAAGGTCATTTCAAGAATATTGATTGGGTGTTAACGCCACACGGTGGCATGACAGTACCGAAAGTGACTTCGACGATATTCGATTTTCGTTCGGTTGTGTCAGCCAGTTTTGGTTCTTCTTCGAAGGAGACCGGCCCAGCCGTGATCGTTTACCATGAAGTGTTTCGCTAGCACGACGCTTTCCGGATCGGGGAAATTTGAATAAGAAGCGGAACGTAATTCCAGCGCGGGAATCCAATTTTCGCAACGTCAGCCAGAGATTGAGTTTATAATTGGCCCCGCGGCCTGTCCGGTCCCGAATCGATTGACGCGCAGTTCATTAAAATGTTTACCAGTCGCGTTTTTATCAATTGCCCTACAACGTACCTTTTCGCAGCTTACCGCTTCCAGTCGTTCAACCTCGTCCGGTTCGATGCTAGGTGGAATACCAACGAAAAGAACAATGGACATACCCTGAAGGTTCGGTTCCATCGATCAGCACGGCGTACACTACGAACCAGAACTCGAATTTAACTGCAATTTAACTGTAAACTTTTGTAGGGATTATTCTTTTGAAATCCGACGGAACTTCGTGGTAATGTAACTAATGGCAACAAAGAACGTTGGGTAACAATAAAAGTAACAATAATAACGTACAGCAACTTCCTACGATTTAAACGATAACGAGAACGCAATAACAGCAACGACGATTACTCGTAACAACAACAGCGCAGCAACTACAGTGAGCCACAAAAGTATTCGAACGATTCAATTAGTAATATATTTCCTGCATAAATGTAGTTTTAATATTTTGTCGGTCTTCTATGAGCACTTATTATGGCTTGCAAACGTCGTTGCATGCTGTCAACCAAAGTTTCTGTTACTTCTGTTCCTATTTTATTCCAAACATCAAAAATTGCTGTTTTTAATCCTTTCTTGGAATTAATATTACATTTACTTAGTTGTTTGCTAATTTCTGCCCATAAGTGCTCAATGGGATTGATATCCAAACTTTGTGGAGGTGTTTCTAAAATGTGGGGTACGTTATATATGATCCACTGTTTAACAATATGTACGGTATGTTTAGGATCATTGTCCTGTTGAAAATGAAAATTATCTACTATTCCTAGTTTTTCCGCACTTTATTTCAAATTATCCTTTAATATCTCCATATATTTATATTTATCTAATATTCCATCAATAATGACGAGGTTTCCAACACCACTGACCGCCATACACCCTCACATCATTATCGATCCTCCGCCATGCTTCACGGTTGGACATAGATTTTTAAAGTCCGTTAATCTATTTAGGTTTCTCCAAATTTTATAACATCCATCGGAGCCAAATATGTTCAATTTACTTTCGTCCGAGAAAATAATGCGTTTCCAAAAGTCTTTGTCCTTGCTTACATATCTTTTAGCAAAATTTAGTCTCTTTTGCTTGTTAACTTTGCTAACAAATGGTTTTCTTCGGGGAATACGACCATGAAAATTATTTTCACGAAGGATTTTTCGACAAAGTTCCGGATGAACTTGTTTCCCAATGCTATCAGCAACTAGTGTAGCAAGTTTTGGAGTCGAGATAGTTGGATCCTTTTTTATTTCACGCACAATTACATTCTCTTCCCTTTTCGTTAATTTCTTTGGCCGGCCAGAACGGACTTCATTCTGAAGAACTCCAGTGATTTTTACATTCTTTACTATGTAGTGAATAGTACATTTACTTTTCCCTAATAACTGTGCTATTTCGGCATAGCTCGTGCCTTCATTGTGCCACTTGATTATCAATTTTCTATCAGTGATGCTGGTTACGGACTTTTTTGGACACATTATTAATACAAATTGTACAATCTTCTTAACACTTGCAGTACTGAACAGGGGAAGTGTGTAACATCAACTGAAGGAACCAATGTTTACAATTTGTCGAATTTAAGGATTGTTTTATGTACAAATTTTGATCGTTCGAATACTTTTGTGGCGTCCGTTTAGCTGATGTTGGCAACAAATCGTTCATAAGTATTGTTCACGTTATTGTGGACGCTTTAAATTTAACATGTATAACCGTGATACTTTTATGTTACTACAGGAATAAAAATATTTTGTAATTCGTAATGGGTCTCACGTTTATTTCGTGACAAACTTTTTATTTTAGAGCGTTTGGATACTTTCGTGACTCACTGTATATCCACGACAACTACACAACTATGCACAACTTCACGGGGCGACGGTGCTCTTACGAATGCCTAGATTTTTCCCGTTAGCTCGTCCACCCCTACCGTCTTTTCTCTCATTATTTTACCAGTCTCTCTCTCTCTCTCTCTCTCTCTCTCTATTGCATACAGTCTTTCACTCTCTGTCTTATTCTTTCCTTACTTCCCTCTCACTCGCTCACGCTCTATCTTTCGGCCACGCAGGACTTCAAGGAATCTATACAATGATCTCAGATCACTCAATACTGCCCAAACATTCTGTCAACATTGGTCTCATTTATCCTGTATTTTGGGACTCGGAAGAAAACCCAACACTTTTATAAATATAAGATATTCAGTAATCTTTTAATTTTTCAAATAATATTTTTTTTCTGTTTTAGGTTAACTGTTACAACACACTTTAATTCTGTGATAGACGTTCGATTTTAATCGTAGTTTTGTATACGATCGATAAAAATTCTGGAGGAACACTTACAATTTCTCAACAGATATTTTTAAGTACAACATAAAAATTTAGTAGTTTTTCTTTCAATTTACTTAACACTATTTGAGTTACTGGAAACAGGATCGTGAACAAATCGTGATCATTTTGTACGTACTTTACTTATTTTACGTTTACATTGAAAGGAAAATCGAGAGAAATGAAGGAAAGTTGTGTACACATACGTTCAGTGTTCAGCATTTAGTTTTCAAAATCTTGAACCTAATTGCGTATGAATCTAAATTTTGTTTAATAGATACGAAGCGAATGATAATCACAATCTACATCTCCAATCAACTTTTTAATTAGAATACCACTGTCGACCAGGAGGTACGTGGTGAACAAGATATACATATATTATTTCAGGATGCGTCGATAAAATGTAACGAGTAAAATTTGTGCACGTGGAAATGTCAAAGAATATGTATGGAAAGCGTCGGAAAGTTTGATCAGTGTTTTATGTAACAAGAAAAATACGTAAATACAAAAATGATCAGATTATCGTCGACATACTTCTACTAGACTGCGGATTTTATGCATTACAGAACAATAGTAACATTTAAGAAAATATAAAATACCATCATGTTATTTTCAACACGATAAAATAATAATAGAACGAAAGAAACGTCTATGCGTGTTCTGTACGTTGCAATTAACGCAGGCAATTTTTATTTTCCCGAAAAATCCGCAGTCTAGTTATTACATACCATATCTGCTTTACATATTGCTTCGAACATTTACCATTTATTATACACCCATCTAAATCGTGCATTACTTTGAATTTTAGTCAAAGTTATTAAACGAAAGTGGAGCAAAGTGCTAATAACGTGGAAGCGATGCCCGGTACACGTGTAGGCGTTGAAAATTGAAACGCGTACGTTTGGAAAAGGAAAAGTTGAAATAGCCAACACGAATCTAGCGGCAACGGATGATTGTATAAAGATAATAAATTTGTTTGGGCCTACTTCCGTTTCGAAACATTTCCGCGGAATGGCCGCGCTGCGCTCCGACTCGCATGTCCGACACATTTCAAGCGAGTCGAAATTTCGGACGATTTACTGGGTAGCGTGTGAATACGCGCAACGTTGTAAGCGGCAGAACATTGGTGGACGCGGAAGGCGGTTAAATATGGTACCACTTTGCTCAAGTTCGCCTAACGACTCGACGATTCAACGACTCATACCTTTTGTTGCTCTTCTACCCCTTATTCTCATCCTTCCATTTAGTAACACATGTTTACACGCTAGGTTTATGAACTGCGAACATTCAAACGAAGAAAAAGGCAGGCGCGCGACGATATTCTAATGGCCTCTTAGCGTGTGGGTGGCACAGGTTTATTCGTGTACCTGAGAGCACACGGATGGGCAACGTGTTCTATGCCGTGGGCGAAAGCTACCTCTGAAACCCATTCTTGCAGAGCTACGGCCCTATAGAGACATTTCATTCCGGATATTGCAACCAAAAATTGCACTGCACTGACGGCGAAGAACCAAGATCGCGCAGTCGAACTTCGTGCAACAGTGTCTCAAGAAAAGTAAAGCGCTTTGTCATCACTAATTGTTATTTAATTTCTTTCTTTAAAACAGATCAGGGAACATTGAAAAGGCATTGTATGAAATAATATTCCCCCATGCCTGTGATCATTTTTGAAACAATATTTTATAATTACTTGAAATAATTATTTGAGACAATTGTGGAATTTTTCATAAATTTGTGCGATGATGTAATTCTGAAACTAATTTATACTGGCATTTTCATTAACATTGCTTCTAGATGAAAGGATTACTCAGATTATGTTAAATAACTATCCACATTTGCTCAAAGTAAATTATTGTACAGATTTCTTAAAGTAAAATCATGTTGTTGCATATTATTTCGAAAATTGTAAGTTTTGTCATATCTGAAATAGTCTATTATTTTAAACATCTGTTATTTTTATTTTTAAATAACACCATTGAGATCGATGGCTCGAAGTAAATTATTTCAAATAGCCATTTTAGGTCTATGTTTTAAACTTTCTTGAAGTTTGGCTAGTATCTATTAATTCTCGTAACAGTTGTCATATTTACGAAATACATATATCGAATTTCTTTCCTTATTGGACAATTATTAATAGTCAAACAATATTATAAATATCACAGTAATAATTCAATTATTTTTGGTAATCATTGCACGATTTGTTAAAATTGTTGAATGATCATAATATCAAACTTACATCACGCTTCTTGTGTTTCATTAAAAACCAGTTTGCACAGTCAAGGATTATGAGATACCTATAAAATCGTTGACTACAAGACTATATAATTTGTTGCGTATACATATGATCGTGTATACATATAAAGTGTCGCCAACTGATTTATGTGGTACGTGAGTGGTGTAAATAATATCTCCATATTTTTTTATTCGTAATATGATAGCGTTGCGTAACATATCACTGCATCTATTACAATGTTGCAAAGAACCGAAGTTGCATGACTATCAAGACTGCTACATTATTCCGTATGATATTTACAAAAAGCATGACGGACAAACTATAAGAAGGGGGCGAAAAACATCTTATTCGAACAGTAACTTGTTGTAATTTTGACAGAAGTAGTGTTAGGATTTTATTGACATAAAAATATAAAAATAATTTATGAAAATATAATATATGAAATATATATATATATATAAAGATATAAATTACGAACAACGATATAACGAACTTAGACATAAAATCATTACATATTGATGTAACCATTTTCACAAGCACTCACTTTGAAGGTTGATCGAGTAATCCATTTTTAACAAATTATCGCTATCACGAATTAAATGTTGAAAATTAAAATGCATTTAACCCCTTGGACTATAATAACGAGTCAAACTCGTGATACAAATTTCAGGCAATATCTACCAAGTATGAATTTATTATTTATTTCTTCTCTATCGAAATAAAAATTGATTCTTCTGTTATCAAAATGTAGAAAGAAAAGGACAAATAAGTGCTAATCAACGCAGTGTAACAGGAATCGTAGTGCAAGGGATTAAATGCATTTCGTTAGAATATTCAGTTCGTTTTCTTAGGGCGAGTATTTCGACGAAAACGGAAAGATCGATCCATATAAATAGCAAAACCTCGTACAAATTTCAGGAGGATATAGGTAGCTCGATATTTATTTTCAGATCGTAGCCTAATTGCCATCATTCGATACAATTAGCCAACGTTACTACTATCCCTTGCTGGAAAGATGGCACGGAGAAATGTGTAGAATCGATTCACGGCCATGTTAACACTTTGCCAAATACATAGTAAACTATACATAAATCGGCTTTTTACCACAACCGGTAACCTGTGTCTTGAATAAAATGTTTTGCATTCGATTTACGTATTTTTGTCATAAATACATAAAATCTTCGGTCTGATGGATTACACGTCCAACAAATTTTGTACTGGATTCAGTACCTAATCCTTTCTTACTCGCGATCTTTCTATTTATTCAAATCTTATTTAACTTTTCCCTTTGGTTGTTTTAACGATCTAATATATATATATATTTAATTAATACCGTATTATTCTCTATTATTTTCTCCGTTTTCACGTTACTTAATTATCTCTGTCACGTACTTGACTCTTCATTGCAACTTTCTATTGTACCATTTCTTTCCGTTCTTTCTCTCTGCTTCTCGTGCGACATTTTGCCATATCGTTCCACCAGAGAGACGAACTTTTATAAGAACGCTTTTTCAATATCTCTGATCCGTTAACCATCTTCAGCGAAACGGGACATCCTGTGTATCTGCAGCACATAGTCGGTTAATCAGTCACTTTTCCTTGGAAGTTGCCGAGAGTCCCAAGCAGACGGTAATATTGTTTCGAGTTAACGTAGTTCTATTGTACTCGGCATCGAACTTGCACAAAAGACAAACGTAAGTTCTCGAAGTAACTATTTCAACTTCAGAATACCTGGGCAGGGTGGCAAGACAGGAAGTTTTCTGCTGTACGCGTACTGTTTCACAGAACACGATCACGCGCTCTCAGCTATAGATAACTTTCGACAATGACTTTTACACGATTATTTAATAAACCTATTTCACTTCGCATTATCTTGTTCCCGACAATCAAGTGACATGCGCGAGATTCCGCAGTCACTTTCGTCGAACAGTTGAAACGGTTCTGAAGCAGCATCCTGTTCTCGAGTCGGGAATATCTCTGCCTTTAAACAAGTCCGTCTAGTCCAACGCTGAAACACTTGTCTTCATTCCGTACTTGCGGTTATTCGTTCTGCATTGCTGTTTTAATACGAGCAATAAAAATGACTGCCGCGCGTTGCCTCATAAACGCGGGTCGTTCGAATTTATCTAAACCTTGTACAGCATTTATTATAGTACTAGCCCCGGCTTCATTAAATCTTTTTTCATGAAAACAACATCACAATTTTTATAGTTGTTCGTTTGATAGTGGTAGGTTACCGGTGAGAATATTTCTGGTTGTCTGGCTACGTTAGATACGTTTTCCGTAAACAAACATAAGTGAATATTTTGTTCCATCCAACTTGATCAATTCCGACAATTAAAGCCAGAATTATTTTTAGAAAATCACTGCACAGATATTTGTCCAAATTATGTGAATCTAGCAAACCATCGCTTCAGAAATTGCATTTAAAGATTAAAAACTTTTAATTGCTCGTTATCAGCCGCAAAGAAGTGCATTGTTCGAACATTGCTAATTAGTAGATTGCGGCTCATGGTGCAAAATAATAATTGCTTCAAAAATTATTTATTATTTGCTTGTCACTTAAATTCGATTAAAAAAGTAACATTTCATTATCAAAAGTAGTGAACAATATTATACATTTGTTGCATAATATACAATGGACTAGCGGGTGGCAGAGCGATTTACTATACATTGTTCCCTAAAATCCAGATAAAATTTGAATTATGTTTTCAAAATGAAATATTAAGTCAATTAATAATAATTATAGAATAAAATCTGTCCGGCTATGGGTCCGCAGATGAGACCTCCATTTCCGTGTGAAATATGAAAAAGCGTTACTCGGCGAAATGGATTACCATAAATTGAATAGCACGCCGCGTCTAGCCGGGCAAATGGTAAATGAAAGTAAGTCATTAATAAAGCAGCGAGTTTGTTGAACGCAAGCGTTGAAATATGCAGATCACCTTCAATTATTCACAGTTTTGTGGCAAGTACCGTCCGCCGGCGTGCCGATACAAGTTTAAATCCATTTGGATCTCGTAAATGTCGTCGAAACGCTTCGCGACATAAATTTCCGGCGACGTGGCGCGGCCGCGACGAGAGATACAGTTCCAGTTAGCGTGCGCGACTATAAATCCGCGTTATAACGATGCCCGAGGAACGACCCCGGATGGTTTTAAAATGGTTCTAGTGATTTTCTCATGCAACGAGTTGTCGCTTCGCGCTTCCCGGTTGTCCCTTCTCGTATATCCCTCCTCGTTTACCCCGTCTCCCTGGCCGGTGTCTCGCCGCTTCGAACCACGAAATACGGTTTCACGGTCAAGAGACTCGAGTCGCCGCGGCGTGAATTACATTGGCCCCAAAGAAGACGCTCTCGAAGCTATTTTACTCCAGCTTGTTCGCCGTCCTGTCCAGCTTGTTCCGCGATGCTGCGCCTCGAGCCTTTAACATCTGCCAGAGATACGTCGCTGGCAAGACAGCAGCCGACCCCACAGATTTACCGTCAGTTTTTATAGGAACGACAAGACCATTTTTATGCTGCACGAAGTGGCCATTTAGTGCTCGCTTTACGACGACCATTTCACGTCACTGATACATCGCTCCGATGCTCCCTAGCTTTCTCGCCCGGTTCCGATTCCAAATTATTTGCAATGGACTCCGTCGTGGCTCGAGTCCGTACAACCTGAAGTTAGCATTAGTTGCGCTAATTCAATCTCGCAGTTTAATTACATTGTAGTTCAATTACACGGGAATTCAACTACGCTGTAATTCAATTGCATAATTTGAACATTTCAGTGAATACAATTGCTAACTATTTGAAACACGAGTATGATTCGAACAGAATGCGATTGAAATGCGGTCTAATTAAAGTGTAATGTAATCGAAGTACAGTTCTTTAAATTAGAGACAAGAATTTTGAAGAAATGAGATGGGTATATTTTTATAGCTTTATTTCGTGCGCTCTCTTTTTGTCTCTTCTGCGTATTTCTTTTTATTTATCGTCTATTACATTTGTTATTTTCTAATTCGTAATTTTAATACAATTACGTACATGGTAAAGCGTAATCTTAATTCAATTTAACGAACCGTACTGATTGGTTCGCACGCGCCTAATAATTTAGTAGAGTGGCGAGTAGCTAATTACCACTAAACGTTTTAGTACGTGGACAAGTAACCGGATTAGTATAGTTAATCCTGCGAAATGAATGTTTCACTAAATTGTTTCAGTAATCTACTCGCCTAAATCGTAGTGTTGCCACACAATAAGCTACTAAATTAATCCACACTTTACCAAATTAGTGATCGCGTCTGTAGTAGCTTTAAGTCGGACGAACTATACTTCGATCGTGCAGTTAAACTAGTTCCGAGTGTGAACAGCTTATTCGCCTTTGTTAGAACTTCGGAGAACAATGGGCGGAAACATTTGGTTATAAGCAGAATAATGTATATACAAGACGAAAGGAGTAGATATCTCAAAGGTTCGATTACAAATTGTTTTATGTGGTTGATGTTAGACTGGAACATGAAAATTCTTCAATTCGTCTGCGGTGTTCATGAAAACTTACGCTAATGGCGTTCGAGTTACACAAATCAGACTAACAAAATAGTGTATACTTTTGAAACTGCACTATTATATAATACAATGCTTTTAAGCTTACCACATGAAAGCATATTTCACATTAATTAGTATAAAATTATATTGTATTACCATAATTGTAAAAGTCAACAAAGTACGAGTATTTTATAGTAATTATCGTTATTTATTATGTACAAAATGCGTTAAGAAAGAATTAAGTCAGGTCATTCGTACCTTGAATAGTGGCAAATTTTCATTGAAAACACGAAACTATAATGAGGAAGAATTGCTGTTGCAACAAGTATACGAATAGATTTTTAAGTTTCTAAACGGATCCATAAATGTTTCTCTAAGCTTTCCATGATCGATGTCCATTTTTCATAATAATCGGACATGAGCAACTTTCTTTAAAGTGAGGAGTTCTCCCTATTTGGTTGGCTAAGTGTTAACGCTCTCAATTATACAGTTTCAAAATTATTAATAATAGTTATTATTATTGTGTAAATAGTACAGACATCATAATTAATAAATCATTAATAATAATTAATGTGATAATGATTTGCAGTATTTATGTTGCATTGATTTTCCCAATCAGGAGTATAATACTGGAAAGCAATACGATATTATAACAATAAATATTATAATGTTTTATAAATAAGTATTGAAACGGAAATTAATAATTTATAATAGTAATTAACATTACGTAAGTAGCATAGTAATTTGTAGAAGGATATATATATATATATATATATTAATTACTATTAATAACTTATTGCTTACAGTTTCTGCACTATTAATTGATCATTGTAGTACTTAGTGTTATGTCATCATATCGCGTGCTAAGATATGAATGTCACAAGCTTTCATTAATAAAACATTTCGGATTGTTAACAATAGATTCGAATAAATCGGAAGTATGCGTGTCTTGGAAGTTGTTCAAATTTCCAGTTATGACCATAATTAGTTCGAGAAATATTGCTTCCGCGGCATAAATAACATAGTTCCGAGGAAATCGCATTGAAACTTTTCCTATCTCGCACATTCAGCTCTGCGTGTTCCGTTGGAATTTCTGTAATTTCATTATCTAATTAAATCACAGAATAAACTTTTCAGAAGGAAAGTTGTGCCTTAGTATTTTGATGACGGTATATTTTCGTGTCAAATTGTTGACAGGACAAATATTTACCAGCGGTGTTTTCTTGAAACTGTGACGTCAGAGACCGTCGAAATAGGTGCTTGAAAGATCAAGAATCTCGTGCCTCTTCGAACAGTGAAAAATATCCTGTTATCTTTAATATTGACAAACACATATTTAGTCGAAGCTAATTACAAGGCAAAAACTTACCTGTGGATAATACGCCTCGACGAATTTTAAATCCGAGTTAATCTAAATACAAGATAAAACGCAAACAATTTTTTTTCGAAATAGTAAATAAAGATAAATTCTTTTCTTGACACGTATTAGTTCGCGTGACGAAAATTCGTCATTTCGTAAACAATCACCAATAACTAAATGACGAAAATCTATCATTTGTATATTACAAATAATAATTGATTTTTGTTCTTTTAATTCTAAATAAATTACATTCTAATTTTTACCATACAGAGATACTTCCAATAAGGAACTGTTTTCAGTTTCAGTTGCATCGCTTAACAGCGCAAACGTAAACAGAAACAAAGTAAAAGCGTAGTATTCGATATATTGTGTATGGAAGAATATTATTTAAGGTTTGAGCGCTTGGGTGTTCTGTTATTATACAACTTCAGAAAACAAAAAAGAAGAAATTAAAAATTTAAATATAAAGACAAATTTGTTTTATATAATTTTCCAAAATTTCACAGAAAAATATATGATTTTTAACAAGTTGCGTTGATTTTATATAGACCACGTTATTTCTATAGATAGTGTCAAGGTTATGTTTTGTGAATGGCGGTGCACAAAATTACCGGAGAAATATGTGTTCGTCACAGATATCATCACGATTTTTGATTACACTTCGGAATTAAATTTTGTAATATTTTAAATTCACTTTGTTTATGTCTTTATTATGATGATTACCGTTTCAATCGTTGAAAACTGATATTATTAAGTTGTTCGTCTCCTCGATAAAAACAACATTATATGAAAGGTCGTAAATAAAAATTTTAAAATCATTGTTGATTGCTACACCGAAGCTTTTTTTAATGTCTCCAGTACTCAAACTTGTGATTGACCCGCGTCGACTTTTACTGCGTCTCGTTCCACATTTTTATTACTGCCCTTAAATATACCAATCATTCGGCGCACAGTCGAGTACTTGGCTTAAAAAGCTGGCAAAATGTTTTTTAAGAAGTCTTATGTAAAATATTAAAATGTTTATTTTCTGAGCTACTTAACTGTACAAAACACAGTATCCCAATAACTTTTCCTTCATTTTATTTATACTTTATAATACAGCTTTTTTAACTAGTTACCGAATGCCAAATTCCTACACTCCTATTTCATCATTTACGGTTTCAATATGTTGCTGCGACTTTAATAAATTACTAGGCACGCCAATTTCCCTGTGTAATTCTGTGCAATTTCAAAAAGCTGCCAATAAATTCAGCGAAGCAGTACCCAATATTCTTCGTATAAACTCTTTGGTAAATTAAAATTTGTAATTACTACATTCGGCGTTCTCTCTTGCACCACTTGTATTATAATTGCATTGAAACCGTAGACCTAGATAGCTAAACTCGTTAACTTCTTTCGCAAGTTCTCTCTTCCATGCCTGTTCTACCTTGTTTGTTCTTCCACTTGCTCTCCTGAAGATCATTACCTTTGTTTTTCTCACGTTCAATTCCACCTTTTCATCCAACTATCTGCACAACATTTCTTTTAATCACATTCCTCATCATTAAAATCCGCCCACTTTTCCGCCGCTGTCGCCATGTCCCCGGTATAAACTAGCGACCACAATTTTTCATTTCCCACTCGCATTCCACCCACTAGTCTTTTTCTAAGCACCCTGCGTCGCATAAAGTGTAAACAATGGTTTTCAAACTTCCGTAGAAAAGCGGAATACATATAGTGTCGCGGAACGCGGAATGCATTTGGCACATGTAATTAAATAAAGTGAACTTATTATAGTCTTTAATTTATTTACTTAAGTCATTTTATTTGTAACGTGTTTATGCATAACGTGGATAATGTTTACACAGTCTTGAGATCAAATACGACGAAAGTTAAATATTAAACATTATTTAATTACTATTAGTTCGTCTCAGTATCCTCTGCAACATGACGAAAATAAATGTGGTACAATCTGTAAAATCTAAGGTGACCTTGAGTTAGCCATAAAAACAAACTTACCAAAATTTGTTTACTAGTCTATTGTACACTCTATATGTAATTTGTAATTTTTGTTTTAAGCTTTGTTTTGTCAAATAGGTTATTGGGAGAGTAAATGTATTCGAGTACAATGAGATACTCTTTGTCAGGTTATGTCAGTCCTGTGTTCTCGACTTTTGCTATAGTCTCTGTACTCTTTGTCCTGTGTTCTCGACTTTTGCTATAGTCGGTGTAAAATTCATTTCGTAAATCGTATGATACAGCGTGTCGTTAAAAATAGTGTTTAATATGAATTTGTTTAACAAATAATATGTTTGTTAGTAAACGATAACATCCCTTGCTTCTCACAACGAGGAAACTATGATTTACAACAATATTGACCTTGACCCCCTCATTTACACATATCCGTCGGAAACTACCTCAATTCCGGACGCTACAATCGCCCAGTTTTTCCTATATGTACACTACACGTCTCCATGCGTTTTTGGAGGCCGCTCAAGAGACCCTTGAGATGCTCGTACAATAGGCCAAGTGCCGACCGTCGAGTCGTTTCCTATCTACAGTCTGTCCCATAAGTATTCGTACCCTCATTGCTTGTAAGAGAAATTTGTTTAAATCAAGGGACGCATGTAAGATTTTGCAATAAACTTTTTATTATGATTGAACACATGTACAAAGTTTATTTATACCAAATTATAATCAAATTGATTCACTAATAACAAAAATATATTGATTTTACTCCTCATAGTAGGTAATAACAGTCCACAAAAGTATTCGTACCAGTGTAGATTTAGTCAAAAAATCGCATATTAGAATAGCTTTTTTACTTTATATTAATTTTCTAGTATTTAGTGGGTCCATCTTTATGCCTTATTATATCGTTTAATCGATTTGGCATACTTTCTACCAGTTTTAATGTGATATTTGGTTCAATACTATTCCAAACTTCCAAAATTATGTTTTTTAACATTTGTTTATTGAAAAATTTCATGCTTGTGTAGTCTTTTATCTATTTCCACCCAGAAATTTTCTATAGGATTTGTATCCGGACTCTGGGAGGTATATGTAAAAAATGGGGAACATGGTAAAGTGTCCACTCACGAACAATCTGAGCAGTACACTTCGGGTCGTTATCGCATTGAAAATAGTTGTCATCTTCCAGACCAAGCTTAATCGCACTTGAGTGCAGATTTTCTTCGAGTATATTTTTATACTTAATCCTATCCAAAATTCCATCGATAAAGAAAAGTTTGCCCACTCTGGATGCCGCCATACAGCCCCACTCCATCGCGGAGCCTCCACCGTGGTTTATAGTTGGTTGTACACTTTTTATTTCTAGTTCTGTATTAGGCTTTCTCCAAACTTTTCCTCTTCCGTCACATCCAAAAATATTAAATTTCGACTCATCTGAGAAAATAAATTTCTTCCAAAAGGTATTACTTTGATTTATGTACTCCTTCGCAAATGCTAATCTCTTTGTCCTGTTAATTTTACTAATGGAGGGCTTCTTCCTCGGAGTTCGAACGTGAAAATGTTCACTTCTCAATATTCTTCGACAGGTTTCAGCAGAAACCTTCTTATTAAACATGTCGTTATACATTGTAGCTAACTTTGGCGCACTAATTCGAGGATTTTTTGTACTTCACGTATAACAGTATTTCTTTCTCGAACTGTTAAAATCTTTGGTCTTCCAGTACGTTCGTTATTTAACAAACTATCACTTGTTTTAACAATTTAATGATGAATTGAATCGTCGATTTACTTCTATCTACTATTTTTGCTATCTCAACATAACTTTTGCCTTCTTGGTGTAATTTAACAATTATTTTACACTTTCCTAGAGTAGTCTCGGACTTCTTTCGACTCATTTCTGATTATTGATGTTATTCTGACAAAGCTTCGAACTAGACTACTTTGTTGGCATTCACCCATTCGACTGTCAACTGTGGAAATGGTTTCTGAAAGAAACTGTCGCGGCCGGCGACATTCATCGGCTAGTTCTGCAGTACACGTGAAAGTAATCAAAAAATAAATAAAGGAATAAGGTAATTTCCGTACTAGGAAACGTTAAGGAATATTTTGTTCGCCAAAACGTTGGCATTTGCAAGTGTACGGCTCGAATTGTTATTTCGGTCGCCGAACAAGTACCGCTACAGCCTCGAAAATAATAAAAAATTAAATGACTAAAGAAAAAAAATTAGCACAGTTTTGTAGAGCAGAGACAGTTCTATCAAATCAATATGACGCACTTTGTCAAACAGCAACAAATCGTTGTAAAATAAGGGAAAATAAAAAATCGCTAGGAACTTATTCCCCAACCCAATAATTTCGTTGAGAAAAGTTATTCTGTTTTAATAGATGTCGGAATATTAATGCGTGCATTAGAGCAACTAGGGGCTCGGTGGTAGTAAAATAGATGGAAATAGCAGAAATTAATCCATTGGTCGCTAATTTGCGGTTAGTTAACCGCATAACTATAAGCGCGCGGCCGGCGCCCGCTTGGAAACACTGGATCGCGTTATAAATCTCGGGGGTTCTAGGATCAGCCCTGTTCCCTTCGTGTTTAATGAATTCCCGGCTCGCCCCGTAGGCGGCGCCTTTCGAACGAGATTAACAATGGTTTAAGATCCCGGGAGTGCTCCGTTACATAAATCCGATAAGAATGGGCGCAATTGACCGTTCGAAAAGCGAAGCTTCTACCGACCTACTCGACGCTGCTTGATATCAAAATTATAATCGTCCCGTTGTTCGCGATGCTGCGTTATGTGTAATAAAATGGTGGGTCGGGGTTCACCGGTGTTTCGTCTTGATGTTGCCCGGTCCAATTGCGGCATTAATATTCATTAGACGATTATGAAAATTCGCAGGGAATTGGTGCGCGGTTAGTGGCTGCTTTTCCGCAGTAAATTTGAATAAAGTCTCCTTTTGGGGAATGGGGTCGTGAAATTTTTCCCAGCGTAGAATTTTCCTCGTTTCATATTGTCACTTGTTCACGCGAGCCGGCTCGTATGAACTGGTCGCTGAAAAAGTCGGACTTGTTTTCAACCTGAAATTAATTCAGGGATCCAGATTAATGGCACTGCTCCATTGGATGTGTAGCTTCTTGGCAACGTATTTTTAACATGACCCGAGGATGTAACTATTTTCTGTATTACATGTGAAATTATGGTAGCGAAGATCGCTCATTGTTTCTTACACTATATCGGTTTACTTCGTGATCGCTGAGTCGACGATGTTATCATGTCCATACGAATGAAAAAATTGCAAACCTACACGTATACATCAGCAGTTAAGTTTTTCATATTTTTCCTATTTTCAAGCACAAAGTTTTCAAACGTTTTCGTTTATAATATTATTTATAGCATCTAAAATCCTTGATTTCTACCTCGATGTACCAACGCTTGAATTATTATTTATAATTTCATTTATTACATTTTTTTCACTATATTTACCAAGATACGGAATATGCGAATATTTAAATTTTGTTTGTAACTGATTAAGAGATCTCTACCAGAGCTGGCGTCGACTCATACGAAGCAATAGATTACAACTTTCTCGTGTTGCATACTGAAATATAACACCGAGTAATTACGACTGCAATTACACGTGTAACAAATCGAAGTCGATAACTGTAATCGTTTTCGACCACCGAGTAATTACGACTGCAATTACACGTGTAACAAATCGAAGTCGAAAACTGTAATCGTTTATTACACAAATAATTATAATTGCAATTGTGCCGCGTTTTCTTCCGCGATTAGAAAATGAAGAATTAGAGAATTCGCAACCTCTCGTTGCAAATTCCTTATTTCTGTTTCTGATCAATCAAACTTGTATCATCGTTTACGTCTCGTCCTCTCGTTTAAAGTCACATCAAACACGATATAATTACACTTGTAACAAGCGATTACAGTTTCAGATTTCAACTTAGCACGCGACTAAAATAAAACGAATGCGGTGGTAAACGTTTTATTGACGATGAATCAAACGTAAAGAATTTCGCGTGGAATTCCGCGCGAGGCCGGGTGTTCAAATTACAGATTGCCAAAATGCCCGGATTTTATGGCACCGTGCAGAAACATAAATAACAGGAATCGATGACTCGCAGACGGTCATTCATCGAGTATACGCGTGGATATTTGAAAGAATGCTGCCCGTAGGCACGGTTACAAGTCCGCTCGAGATTACGACAGATTTGGCGCGTTCGTAGCGCGGGCGTGGGCGATTTAATTTTCGTGAAACGTCTGTGCATCCCGGCAATGGATGATTCACTGCTGATTCATTGCTTACCGTTTTGCTTGACCACGGTGAGGTGTCATACGTTGCACAGGTGCAACGACGTTGCAATATCTGGCATCTCCCACGCGACAGGACTCTATCGGAACCAGTTACGTGTAAAAAATGCGCGGGCCCACCGCGAGACACTGATAAATGGTGGCAGCTGCTACAATTTACTTTTCAGATTCATTGTACAATTTCTCTCTTGTTATCGCGGACTATTCTTTCGTTCGATAATCCTCTCGCTTAAGAGAGCGAAATTCTTCCATTAAATAAATCAATTCGAGTGCTCTCGCTATATCGTACGCAACTTTAAAGTTCTATCATAATTAACGAATTAATAGTTAACAACATTTACAGAAATATCAAATTTCGTTTGATGGGTGAATTTTAAATTGAACAATAAAACATCTTTGTGAAACATTGTGGTTGAAAAATAAATTAAATTAAACAACGTAACAAATCGATATGTGATTTGAAGGCTACACATTAAAGGAACAGTATGAAGAAGGCGAAGAGAAGTAAAGGATCCATAAAATTTCTATTTGGATCGCGTCTCATGAATGACCTAAAAGATTGATAGGAATTCTTTCCTGTCACATTTCAAATTAATGTATGACCGAGTGGTTTAAAAATATATACCGGGGAGTCGTACAATACCCAGCAGCGTGCAGCACTCACTAAAGCTATTTCTAGCTTCCTTGTTAGTTTTTACTGTATCTTCTATATGCGAATATATTGACACTACTGTTCTACGTAACACACTTCGGGTCTATTCTTATCAGTTCTACTGTGCCAACCTTCCGATACCTCAGAATGCACTATTACAAACATACTTTTTACATTACTAGGTGAAAACTAGAAACCATCATTTCGATATTTTCTTTGCCCATTGCTCGGAGAAATACGAAATTCTTCCACGTGTTCGTTGTCGAGTACTTATCGTTTGACTGTCGTGCCAATACTGGCTAAGCTTTGCTCATAAATACAAATCAATTCGAGAAAACGACATTGTGAAACTTGTACTGTTGTGATCATCTTCTTCGAAGAGATTTGTATAATGTAATTGGAACGTGCTCCGCAGGCAAACAAATCGAGCACTAATTCTATTAGAATTTCGACGGCATTTGCTGTGCAAATATCTCGGCAACCGCAAAATTATTTGAAGCACTTCCGTTTCTACTGAAATAAAAGCATCGACGTCAGTCGATTTCAAACGATGTTACTAGAAACGAGATTAAAGTGAATCAGCAAGGAATTGCCAAGCAGATTGATTTCTTCGGTTGACGTGCGTAATTTGTTACTGCAATTATATACAAGAGAACATTAGTCACTGTACGATGTATTAATCGGCGAGCATTACTTCCATAAACATTTCTAACATTCAATTAATGAAATTAATTATACATATTAGGAGTATAAATAAGTTTCCGCCGTTTCACAAAAAAATAGCGCCACTAGTATGTCATGGTTGAAATTGTCCGTTGTAAAACGTTATATCGTAAGGTTGGACATCTGGCAACAACATAACCTTAAAATATTAGCAATTTTGTATCAGCATCATATATCTTTTTTCGTGCGAAAATGTCGAGTTTTGAGCCGAATACGCGTCATTTGCGGGAGCTTTTGATTGACTTCTTTAATTTGAAGAAATCTGCAGCCGAGGCGCATCGATTGCTTGTAGAAGCATATGGCGAGGCTGCCTTAAGTGAGAGAAGTTGCCGTGAGTGTTTTCTCAAGTTTAAGAACGGTGAATTTGACGTCGAAGGCAAAGAACGTAGCGGAAGGCCGAAAGTGTACGAAGACGCGGAATTGGAAACATTATTAGATGAAGATTCGTGCGAAACGCAAGAAGCACTTGCACTTGCATTAGGAGTGACTCAACCAGCAATTTCACATCGCTTAAAATCATTGGGAATGATTCAAAAAGAAGGAAAATGGGTTCCATATGAACTGAAGCCGAGAAACGTTGAACGCCGATTTTTCACATGTGAAATGCTGCTTGCCAGGCATAAACGAAAGGGTTTTTTGCATCGTATAGTCACTGGTGATGAAAAATGGATCCACTACGATAACCCAAAGAAGAAGAAATCATGGGAACCACCTGTCCATGCTTCAACATCGACAGCCAAGCCGAACATTCATGGGAAAAAGCTCATGTTGTGTATTTGGTGGGATCAGCTTGGTGTTGCGTATTATGAATTGCTCAAACCGAATGAAACCATTACTGGGACTCTCTACCGAACACAGTTGATGAGATTGAGCCGAGTACTCAAGGAAAAACGTGCCCACTACTACTCCAGACACGACAAAGTTATTCTTCTGCATGATAATGCTCGTCCACGTGTTGCGGCGCCGGTCAAAACCTACCTGGAAACACTCAATTGGGAAGATTTACCCCACCCTCCGTATTCACCAGACATTGCTCCTTCTGATTACTACCTGTTTCGATCGATGGCGCATGGCCTGTCTGAGCAACACTTCACATCATATGAAGATACAAAAAATTGGGTCGATTTGTGGATAGCTTCAAAAGACGAAGCCTTCTTCCGACGCGGTATCCGTATGCTGCCAGAAAGATGGGAAAAAGTAGTGGCTAGCGATGGACAATACTTCGAATAATACATTAGATACCGTTCTTTCACAATAAATGCCCAATTTTTTATAAAAAAACGGCGGAAACTTATTTATACTCCTAAAATATATATATTCAACTGAAGCAGTTGATATCATATTTGCACACATGACAGGGATGGATCTTAAGATCACATAAGTGAAACTAGAAAATAATTCAACAGTATATCCGTTTTCATAGTACATTTATCGATGACTCGCCAATCGCACTGCGGGTATTAAAATGCATACATAAAAATGGTTCCCTTGAAAACTTAAAAACTACTTAACATAATGATAAGATATAATAATACGTTGACTACCACGCGCTTTTTGTATGATTAGAAAATATTTAGATGTTTTCTGTGCAAAACAAGTGACTATATTCTGTAAGGAATATGGCTGATTAAGACGATTGGTCTGTCTGAATTGTTTTAATACAGTTATGTTGTATACGCGTTTGATGTTGATCCGGTTTGTAAGGCCGGATTTGTTTGTACACGCTTGGTACAATGCCGTATTAATAGATGTATGTTTGGTTTATATACACTTTATTTACACTGTACAAGTATACTAGTTGCGATGTTTGATGGTGTTTTACTACGTCTACGTTTGGATGTGTTATGTATGAATGTTAGCTGTGATCTTAGTTTGATGCGTTATGTATGAATGATTACTGTGTTCTGTCTCTCGTTCGTCGTGTTCTGTCTGTTGTCACCTCGGTTTTTCAGTGATTGGAGGAGGATAGTTTTTGATGGAGGAAATGAAATGTTTTCGATTGGAGGTGGGTGTGTTGCAGGGAACTTGGAATGAGGAGTGGGAATTTGGTAGGAACTTCGTGTTTGCATCGTCTTCTTTGTTAGAGTAAAATTATGAAAGTTTGTCCGTGTAACGGTACCGTGGGTCTGTCACACGTGTTGTCCGTTCGTCGAGTCGAGTTTCGGTAAGTACGGTAGTCGTAAAGTAATTTTATTAGTCGTCGTTCGTCGGATTTTGCCTATTGTCGATTGATTCCCGTGTTTATGGCTTAATAACTAAAGAGGGACGGCTAGGCACTTTCGACCATCGGTGTTGCCGTCGCAACAAGTTATGTTGTAATAAAAGTTCGTAACTGTTGCATCGTGCACTTTTTATTGGACAATGTTCTCCACTTGTATAAGATAAATATCATAAACTACAAAGTTCGATAATACTTTGGTCACAAGTGTTCACCGTAACAGTCAATATGTTAACAAAACCCTCGATGATAGTAAACAACTGGAAAAATTTAATTGCAAGAAACACGAACCAGATGAGAACAAGTTTTCTCTTTCAATAATCCTAATAAATTGAAAATAGTGTCGCAATATTTTGAAATACTTCCAATGTTTTTTTCAATTTTGTATGTGACACATTCATTTTTCTCGTAAACGCATGAAATCCGCGGCATGGATATTATGTACCGAAAGATTTCCTTATCGAAGAAGACAAGTACGTTAATCAAAGCAAGTTTTGTAGTACATCTCACAGCCGATGAGAAACGTCAGTGTCGAGATTAACGTCACCGGCCACCCTCGAGGCATTTTACGGTGCATACAAGCCTGATAAAATACGAAATTCTGTTTGACCGGCGTCGAAACGCCACGGTTCGTACCAGCCCTTATTGCAGCGACCGAGCAGACAAAATTAATTCCACGGATCACATCCGCGAGTCGCGTTGTTTCATAAATTTTCATTACGCTGTCGGGCGAGCCGATCGGACAGCGTTCCATCGCATCGCCAACGGTTGCAGCCGGAAACACGGTTTCAGCGGAGGATAGATTCGCCGGCTTCGAGCGAACGGGAATTAATCGGCAACCAGCTCGAATCCCTCATTTTACCGCAGGATTATAAATCCATAATTCATTGTCTGTTAGTGGATACGCGATAGATCGCGCTGATTCTCCTCGGCAAAATCTTTGAAAAATATGCTGAAATTCTTGTTTGAATGTTTGGACTTTGCGGGAACGGTAAACAATCTTGCTCAAGTATTCCGCGCGTAACCTTCATTAACATAGACATTATTCACATCCGCCCCCCCCCCCCCCCCCCCCCCCCCCCCCCCCCCCCCCCCCCCCCCCCCCCCCTCCCTCGCCCCTCCTCGCTACCCCTGACCGTTCCCTCTTTCGCCTCTTACTTCATCAGATCGATTCAGAACAGTTTTGCACCGATTTTTCATAGGTAACAATGAAGCAACAAACCGTGGATCAAATGTACAGGTTGCATAAGTTGGATGACAGATAGTTTAAACGGATAGGTATGTTCTTAGTTATCGATTTCTGTGAAGAGAAATGCATTTTCAAAAGTTTCACCGAGCTTTGCGCCGTTTCGGATCAATGTAGCTAGCAGAGAGCGTCTGGAACCGTGCTTTCTCGAATCAAAGTAACCCAGAGAGTAACCTGCTGCTGTCAATGGAATGAACAGTACTGTCTCCGGTTGTATATTTTCGTTGCACTCCCATCCTTTTGTTCCCCGCGCTCAGTTGACTTCTTACTCTTCTCTTTTCGGCAGGTGTTGTCGTAAATGGCGACCCTTCTCCATCGATTTCCGTTCGGTCCCTACGTAGCGACAGCGTGACACTTCTTTTTGCAACACTGTTTTTACGCGGAGAACCTTTCTGCGAGATTAAAGAATTGTCTATAAATTCACCCGAAATCAGAGTAATTTAATTAATGGAACTGTAGCTAGAAAATTAAACTTCATCGCAGCTGATGATGTCGTAACACTTTTCCTATCTAAGTATATCACATGTTATTTTGCATATTATATTAACAATGAATTTGAAAATGTAGTCGAAAAACGAATGACAAAATTGTAGGCAAAGATTGAAAGTTTACCAAACGTGCATGCGTTGTTATTTATTCGCAGAACATGAAATTCAAAGACTTTTTGAAAAGAAATTGACGAATTTAGTGAAAAATTAAATTGTCACTATCCAAAAAAATTAATAAATCTAATACAAGAAGATAATAAATAAATTAATTATAAAATGAACAAACTTTACATGAAGCTATTCGAACTTAAATAGAATGTATAATTGCACATTATTGTAAAATTAAGTTTGGCAGTTGGCTGAAAAGAAACTGTAAAATTGTGAAATAATATATGTTAATTTATAAAGATCTCCGAATATTATTTATCATTTTTGAAATGCGGTAATTTCATATTTCTTATGCAAGTAATGAACAAAAGAGTTGGACATCGACGCAAGAAAAGTATCTAATTTCAACAAATGTGAAAATAGTGCACAAACCTTGATGAAATTCTTCTATACTTATTGCTTTTCGAATAAATATAAAGCAAATGTCAAAAAACGAATTGAGAATACAAATCAATACAAATTATTAATACATTACAAATTATAAATATATTATTGTCCATACAAATTACCATCCTAACAAACGCAAAGGCTTACGAGCTCGAATTTTTTCAAATGTGCAAAAGTCGAGGGCCGTCTGTAATTACGAAAGTTCTGCAAACGTAGTAACATTGTCAGCGTGTAGGTCGTTTGCAGGCACGATATTTGAATGAGGCGAAGATGAGAAAATTAAATGGAAATGGGGTAAATATGATTTCCATTTAGTTTAAGAAGTCCTCTGACGGTGACTATAACGGCGGCTTGAGGTCACAAAACCGGTAGTTGTTAGAACAGACGAGGACGTGGCTATTTCTCTGTAATAACAACTAGCAACGGTTGTCTTCGTAATTCAGTGAACGAGTAGATTATGTAGTTAGGTTATCAGTGTTCATTCTGTGTTCCCGAACTGAGTCTACTGTAACAATTGTCTCCATAGAATGTTCTATCTGTATACGTGTATGCAATTAAACACAGTACATTAAGGCACAGTGCCACGAAATAGTTCGAAGAGTGTGTTACAAATTGTACGCTTATCTTCTTAAAAATCTACTTATTAATCTCAGAATAATCTTCAAGTCTTTTTTATTAAACATTTTGACTGAAAAGTAAACAATGAGAAAGAGAAATCGTATCGCATTAAGTTTCAAGTTTTCTGTAAAATAAAATTGGCTGTGTACGATATGCAAATGCAAGAGTTAATATAATACCCTAGTTAAAATGAAGACTTTGAAAAATGAAGTTTAACTCAATAGTATACGACTTATGGAAAAAACAATTTAGATACTCTCTAATTGCTTTCTTTGCCAGCGGCATTTGATTGTTTCCCCGTGTTGCGTTTTCGCCTCCGTAATCGCGAAGTCTCGCGGTTGCACGGTAGTCCCGTCCATTTCTTCTTGCAGCGACTGCTTAATGCACACAGGATCCTGGATCCGGAATCCTTAATTCAACTTTCGACGGAGAATCCAATAAGATGCCGGGCCATTGGCGAGGAAATGAAGCAGCGCGGCGCGGCGCGGAGCGTGGCCCGGCGCATCAGAACACGTACCTTCTTCCAGCGCGAAATTAGCGTTTTCGAGTGCTTGAATAATTCCGTCGTAGGATTCAAGCCCAGCAGTCGGCCGACTGTAGCTCTCCGCTTTAATAATTTTACTCGGGAACTCGGAATTGCGGGAATTGCAATGCCCGCGTAGGCCCATTCGCAGTGTGTTCTCTCTCTCTCTCTCTCTCTCTTTTTCTCGGGCGCGAGCCAGTTTACTATGGGAATAAGACCATTTACTTCGATATTTATAAGCGTTTTCACGATTCACTTTGTACTCGAGGCCGGCACTTTAACTAAGCAATAACAAAGAAGGCAGAGGAACTCGTACGGATCCCTGGTCGCGGTGATTTCCGGTTGGCGTTTCATGTTTCGCGGTGAGCTTGTTTACCGAAAATTAAAGCATTACGCTTTTAGTTTTGCAAATGCGAAGTCTTGAACCAGTTTCTGCTTCGGGATTGAAAAATTAGAGAGGGAAATTCACGGACGGTTGCGTATCCTACATTTACTCTATATGCAGGTGCATATGCAGTAACCCGCATTAATATTCGGACACCTTTTAAAGCAGATTAACGTTTTTAGGGGCGGACGAAATGACTTGTATTTTTTTCTTTTTTCCAGATGTAAGAGAGAGAGAGTAATTTACTGGGCACAATATTTTTTTAATTTGCGATTGATTAAAATAAAAAGAATATAGAAAGCTATGAGCAGAAAGGCATGCATTAATTACGTACGAGTTGCACGAGCTACATTAGAGTATGGAGTTAATCAAAATGGCTTCTGAAATAAATTACTTATTTTTCAATGGCCAAAAAAATTTTGCCGTTTAATGGTGTTAATCTTTATTATTCAGGAAAGTTATTATAAATATAAAAAGTTATGACTATACCAAGTGCTTTGACACTTAAATTTAAGATTTTTCAAAAAGTGGAGTTAATCGATGTGTGCACTGGACGGCTCATTTCTTGGACGAGTACAAAACGAAAATAAATGTACAAGATGCGTTCAATAAATCGTGAAAGTGATTGATAACGCGGAGGTTATTCTCGTGGTTGTAATAATCCGAAGACTGTTCGTACATATTGAAGTCGTGTTTCCTTCAGAAGCAATGTTACACGATGCTGAAACTCTCGAGACGTTCCAACGATTAATCATTGTATACCGTGCGATGATGAAAGATTGACCCAACTTACGACGGAAACAGAATTGTACTTTACAGTTCCTATAGGTCTGCTCTACTGGACGCGACCGTCATCCAGACAGGTCATCGACTTCTGGCGCAACAAAAAGGAACGGCATTTAATTCATACGGGTACACGGTCTGCTAGTTTCATCGTTCACAAATCACCGTGCACGAGGAACCGGTACGGAACTTCAGTAAAAATAGAAGCCGTGAAACATCGCCGGAATCTTTCCCGAAAGTTTCACCGTGTTCGTCGCGCCAACTATTTTTACTCGATATTTTCCGCCGGCTTCCCTTCACTCTCGCTCTTTCCCGCCGTTTCCTTTTTTTTCTCCTTCTCTTTGTTATTCCCTGGCAACGGTACGAAATTTTTATCCGCTAAAAAACTGTCCCGACAAAAGAGCAGGAGTGTTTTCTTTTTTTTTTTCGCTTCCCGCCGACCGGCACCGCGATAAATCACGCGGAACACCGCGGCAGAAATGCATAGCCCACGCCAGAACGTATCAGCTTTTCCTGCGCGGGTGCAATTACTGTTATTGCCGAGTACGCAGCTGCGGGGCAAACAGATACGCGTATTTCCTTATATTGCCCTTCTTCCTTGACACTTTGACGGCTCCAACAGTTAAGGCGAGCGCTCCGGTTTCGTTGATTCCAACCGTGTTTTCCAACTTCGGCTCGCGATCCTCGACCAAAGATTTGCATTCTTTTCTCGTTTGTATCGAGAAATATCGCATTCGGTCATTCGGCAGGTAATATTAGGTTCGAGCATCAAACCGATAAAGGCCGTGATTCGTTCTCTGTTCTCGGGAATTTACGTATCAACCCTCTGCAATTGATGGCATTTTCACGATGAAATACCGAAATAACCTTCCTTCCAATTTTATGCGGCCTATTATTAGCGAACTCTGTTTACTCTGTCTCGCATGAATATTCGGATACATTTTAAAATGGAATATCTCTACCCAAAATTTCTGGACTTCTCACAGCTTCTCGTGGAAAACACCGATTTCCGTAATCTTCGATTATTTGTTACTTATAACTAGACAGAAGATTTTATGCATTTGCGATAGAAACGAACAGGATAAATGCAAAACAGCAACAATACTATTGCATTGTTTTCAATTCATTAAAAGTTATTAAAGAGAGAAAACAATATCCGTGTAGCTCGTTCATCTTGTAATTAGTGCATGCTATTAGTTTTATTTTGCATAAAATTCCGCGGTCTGCTCGTAACAACAACCAATATCGATGAAACTTACAGTATGCATACAAATACATTACTGCGATCTACAAAATGAATTTTCACAAAACGATGAAAGAGTTAAGAAACGAGAGATTCATGCTTCTAAAAATGTTGTAGTAAATTAGACTCTCTAACAAAAAGAAGCGGTCAACAATTGTTGTCATTATTCGAATAATTTTACAATGCTCGTCCGAATAATTTCTTTCAATAAGAAATGAAGAATTATTCGAATAAGCAGGTACAATAATACGTTGCAAATTACGAATAATTATTATTCGAATAAAACATTCGACTGGAAAGAGTTCAAAATAATAATAATTCGCAACTCTGAGAGGAGAAACAATGTTGTCTGCGACATGGGACGCAGCAGTACCTAAAGCGGTAGATAAATACAATCGATAACGTTTGCCTATAATGTCGGCGGCGCGCGGTTCGTCGACCTCGGTTCATCCGCTAAATCTATGTACACAGTTCGAAGCCCGCGTTCATTCCTCGCGCATCCTTTTTCACGCGTGTCAGCCGCGTTTTATTTCGTCATGGATTTATCACACGATTAATCTTGCATTTTCCAAGATTTTATTGGCCAGCCCGTAGTCGGTCGACCGACGGGACGGCAGTGAAACGTTCCCGCGCGAAGATTTGTTTGCCTTCCATCGGCTCTTGTTGCTCGCCGTTCCAAAGCTCGTTCCAAAGCTCGTTGCTCAGAGAGCTCGGATGATGGATAAGAGATAAAGTCTTGAATACAATTTGATTCGTCACTAGCGAATAAATGTCCAATCGAATACAAATTTATGTAGATCGTATATGGTAAATGGTACATGATTTCATCAGAACGGACACTTTATTAACATAAATGAATAGGCTAATATGATATACATTTTAATCAATACACGAACGGGCTGAACTTATATCAAGTATCGTGTACATTGTAAATAATAAATGTAAGACATTGACACAAAAATAATGTCTTCAATATAGCAGGTGCGCGAATTGCACGAACGCAATGTGCGATGGAATAAGAATTCATACATAAATAATCGATTCGAATAAGAATTCATACATAAATAATCGATTCGAATAAGAATTCATACGTAAATAATCGATTCGAATAAGAATTCATACGTAAATAATCGATTCGAATACGATTTTCATGCATAAATAATCGATTCGCATAAAAATGGTATATAAATTGTTATTTTCTAAATAATTTATCGATTTATTCCTTTCATATTCCTTTTTTTCAAATGTGTTCTCTTCGTATAAATATGTTCTTATACAATGACGTACAGAAGCAGTTAGAGCAGAATCAGTCACAGTGATTATTCGAATACATTTATAATCTTTATTCGAATAGCTTACTAAAACAATTTTACAACCTTCGTTCGGTTAAAATTTGTTGGAATAAAGAATAAATATTAAGAATAATTTATTCGATTAAAGGATTATACGAATAATTGATTCGACTTGCAACTGTTTCGAATAAATAAATCATTATACAACTAAAACAAATTCATTTGCATCTCTTAGCCGTGTTATTCTTCAAAACGATTCGAATAATGCCAAACTGCGGTCGACGAGTCTGCACGGCTGCTTCGAGGGTTTATTGCGAGCGACGCAATGCGTTGATCTCTCTCAACGCAGCGTTGACAAACGCATGCTACTCCGTGCCGGGGCATTATATCTTTTTTTCGGATCGCGTGGCGTTTTACTTTCTCGTCCATCGTTGGAATAATTCTTATGAGGAATAAGGGGGACGGGCCGGACATTTGTTAACCGGCGGGCACGTTCGGACGTTTTTACGATCGTCGAAAGCGTGCCCGGTAGAAAGACTTTCGAATTTATAGCGCGCTTCGCGCTGGCACCCTACGCGATCCGATAAATTGTACGCGTGAACGGTTAATTACCACCGCTTAATCCGACCAAGTTCATATGATTCTAACGTTTCGTTGATCCTCTTCGATATCGTTATGCTTTATTTTACGGTCGCACGGCATGTTTAGGAGAAGTTTAATAACCCCGCTCGCAGATCGAGCCGGAGTTAGTGATATATTGTTGAATGTTCACTCCTTCCTTGTCTGCGACATTGCTACTACAACACGCGATACTCGTTGAGCAGAACGCATTGTTGGAACCTCGGACGAAAGACATATCGAAGCGCGATTATATTTTAGAATCTGATTTATTTTAATATTAGGTTGTCCCACAAGTTTCTTCCGCGCCACGCTATGAGTGACTCTAAGTGGCTGTGTTTATGTAAAAATGCAGACTTATCACTTTGCCGTTTATGGCATCGGTTTCAGTCGTCCCAGAGCTCTTTCAAAGTACGTTTCATTGGTGACAAAGTCTCTTTTCAAATTATTTCTGCACCGTTCAATATGGAGAGCCAAAGGAAGAATTTGCGGCATGTTATGCTTCATTGCTTTAAAAAAGGCAATAATGCAAAGGACACTGCAGATGAGATCTGCACCGTTTACGGGAGTGGTACTACGACTATTAGGACCATCCACAATTGGTTTAAAAAATTTAGAGCTGGCAATTTCGAGTTGAATGATGAAGACCTCAGCAGCCGCCCAGCAACGACAGATACGGACAATATCAAGACTGTGCTCACTGAAAATCCGCGATATAGTGTGCGTGAGACAGTGGATGCCGCTAATATTCCTAAGACAACGGTACATAATCATTTAATCAAGATGGGATATGCGAATCGATATGAAGTTTGGGTTCCACACCTATTGACGGAGACCGGCCTTATGAACCGCGTCTCTATGTGCGATTTGCTTCTCCAGCGGCATGAAAGGGATCCTTTCTTAAAGAGGCTTGTCACTGGAAACGAGACTTGGATTTTATACCAAATTGTGCATCGAAAGCGCACTTGGTCTAAGGAAAATAGACCTTTAACTGTTGCGAAGCCTGGACTTCATCCGAAGAAGGTTCTTTTGTGCATTTGGTGGGACTGGAAAGGTGTAGTGTACTACGAGCTCCTCCCTCAAGGCGATACCATCAATGCTGACAAATATTGCAATCAACTGGATCAATTAAAAAGCCGCCAAAGCAGAAAAACGGCCAGAATTGGCGAGCCAACGAGGCGTCGTTTTCCATCGCGACAACGCAAGACCGCATGTTGCGTTGGCCGTAATGCAAAAATTATGACAGTTTGATTGGGACATTCTACCTCATCCTCCTAGCTTCCCAGACCTTACTCCATCCGATTATTACTTGTTCCTCTCCTTAAAAAATTCTCTCCGTGGTAAATCTTTGGAATCCATAAGCGAAATAGAAACGCACCTAGATGAATGTTTTGCAAATAAGCTTCAACAATTTTGGAAGAAGGATATAATGAGGCTTCCTGTGAGATGGAAAAAGGTTATAGAACAGAACGGTTCATATATAACATAATAAATCCACCTTAAACAACAAATATCGTGTATTCATTTCGCATGAAAAATAGGGAGGAAACTCATGGGACACCCTAATACGTCTCTTATTACGATGTCGGTTCCTAAGACTAATTCGGAAACAGGAGTGTACAGTGTGGAATGATTTTCTAACGAGTATCCTGAAGTAATTGTTTATGGTTTTTGTAGCCTCGTGTGTTTTTCTTTGGGGCGGGGGGGGGGGGGGGGGGGGTGACCACTAGCCCCTTATTAAGTGATGGCAAGCTGTATGCTTGTAGCTCGATTATGGTTGAATATTTCAGGTGCGATAATAAACAGTACTTCACGATGGAAGTTACGTCTGTGCACAAGAATTTAGATCGTTGTTATTTAATTTTTTCTCTACAGTTTTTTTTAACACGTTCACGCCGGCGCGGCCCACCGATGGCCCGCACTAAACTGTCCTATCACCTTTCTAATTATACTTACTGTCGGAAATTTGTGGTCAGGATGAAAAAACGGCACGAGTTACAAAACTTGCACAATAAGATCTCACTGTGCTGCAGAGCAACAAACAACGCGTATGGAGGTCTGAACAGGCAATAACTATGCGCCGCCAGATGAAGCGCGATATTAATTTCAGCGCCGCCTCATAGCAAAACAAATGAAAATCGGCCCCGGCGTGAACGTGTTAATCTTTGTTCGGCGTAACATTAATTTGTGACATTTATGAGTAATTATGATTTTCATGTTGGGACTTTGTACAAGTTGGCTAACGGGAACACTAATTAAACATGTAAAATCTTGTCTGTCGCGTAATCTTTGATAATACTTTAATATCTTGCCTTCTAACGAAAATGTCAAGTTGCCCAACAAATTGCGTAGTTTATTGATTTTCTGCGTAGATAGTGTTACGTGAAATTTACATTTAAAAAATTTTACCTGATCAAAAATCGACTATTTTTCCTAGAAAGATGCAGAGAAGATTGAAAGATCAAAACGCAGGTTTCACATTTAAAGTTAACTCTTTTTGAAGATCACATTCAACCTTTTGCACTCCAAATGAATCCCTTTGTACAGTATATTTACCTTTCTGCGTACCAAATCCTTTCCTTAATCATATTCACCTCTTTGAAAAGTTAATTAAACCTTTACCGGTCTCCATTTACCGTCTTTTAATCAGTTTTTAAAAATATGAACGCGTAAAGATTCTAATTTATGAAAGGATTCAATTTCTATTGGAAATAATTATTTTTCACAGATCTTCGATAATTATTTATAAAATGTTATCCAATTTTGGAATTTAACATCAACTGTATTACAAAGAATTACAAATAAGTAGATTTAATTTACTAACGTTTTTCATTTTGAGTGTGAAACCTATAATGGAAAACAGAAAGGGTGTGAGCAGCATTTATAAGTAAAAATTAAATTATTATTTAAAATAAATTAATATTGTAAGTAAATTAAATTACTATTGTTATTATACAATTGAATTATTATAAAATTATTACTATAAATGTTTACTATTAATATTGATCATTACTATGAATATTGTTAATAACGTTGTCACTAGATGGACAGAAGTACTATTCTTGAACGTTATAATAATGTTGCTCTACTTCCGGTAACACAAGCCAGGGAGAACATAATTTGTTACATAATATATTCCGTATCTGTTCTGAATATTGATAAAATTGAAAAATGATTACTATTGCTTTTGTTAATAACGTTGTCACTAGACTGACAGAAGAACCATTCTTGAATTTTATAATAATGTTGCTCTAGTTTGTGATTACTAAATACAGGAAAACATTGTTTGATGAAGACTACAGTTTTACTGTAATAGGACAGACATTGTTGAATTCGATAGATTACCATGTCCGTGATTAAAGGACGAAACTTTAGAGGCTGATGCGTCAGCAAAATCTTTCTGCTGATCGAATGCATCGCGATCCATCTGGTCACTTTGGTCTCAATGGCAAGTGACGCGTGGTCAGGAAACTTTTCATTAGCTTCTATTCTCCGAAGTTTCTATCAGCTCCTTCGGTAGTTCGGGCATCTTCGTTTCGAATGTTCTCCCCTGGCAGAGACTTAGACGATTCGCTAAAAGACAGATTCGGTAGATTCCACTTTTATTTTATTTTCAATTTTAAGTTTTATTTTCATTGCAATTTTACGTTACATGAAATTAGATGTTATTTTTTTTCTTCGTTAACAATGCCAGTTGGTCTGACATTGACTGTGCAATTTTAAAAACTGCTTCAGGAATTTCTTGCAGTTTTAAGAATTGGCTCTTGATTTTATCCATACATGACAGAAATTATTTCATCGAAACGTAGAAGGCATTGAAGAATCTGAAAATACTGTTGCATTATGTCCAAATTATTAAAATAATTGAGAAACGAAATAAATGTATACGTAGCTCAGGTATTTTGAAATTAGTGAGGACAAGATTTATTCTGTATAAGTATCTACAGTTTAGTTACAAATGTATCGAAGTGTATTAAAACAGGTGGAAAAGAGAAACAACATCTATTTATTGAAGATTACGTTTTTCAAAATAATTTAGTTTTCTAAAAATGTATTGGAAGATCCGCCAGGTTCGTTATATTGTAATATGAAGTAGAACTGGCATGCTATGGTCAGACTCGCCAGTTGACTTTTACTCAACAGTATCATTTTATATTTAACAATATTAATCTTGCTCAAAGAATGAAGCCTTAGGCAAACAAATTTTATTTTACATTTTCGCCTTATTTTAGCACCAATATCTATTTCTATCGGAAGCAATCAAATGATCGTTTTTTAAACAAATGTTTTATTATTTTACGAATAGAGGATTTAGCATTAGCAATGGAACACAAAATATCTTCTACGTAATAATTAGAAATAAATTTATTCAATGATATTCTACTTGAGTAATGTATAGGTATTGTTATTCGAATTAAAATAAAGTTTATTATACGCCATAAATTTTACATATGCTAGGTTTCTCTAGTAAATATTTTATATATACAACAGACATTTGTGGTTTCATTGTTTTGCAATATTCGATTCAGCATGTTTTTCGTCTATCAATAATGACAGTGAAACTCATCGATGTATTCTTCATACTATTTTTAGTTTTCGTTGACATTTCTGATCTTTAAAACACTATTATTATTACAAACTGAACTAAACACAATAACATTTTCCATGAAAAAACGAAGAGCAATAAAAAGTTTGAGATTTCCGTGTAAATATCGATATAAAAGTTCAAAAAATTTTCAATCGGTTAAAAGACCGCTCACGGTAAACAACGGTAAAAAACACAAGATTATAAAAAAAAACAAAGAATGAGAAATATAGATATTGAAAAAATAATTGTAAATTCAAAGTAGCTTTGACATTAGCACATTTCTACATTAAAAATACTAGAAAATGTAAATACATAGGTTTAGATATCAGCAACAATGTAAAATTTATTCTGAGCCTATAATTATGCAGAGGACTCTATATTACAGAAAAGGTCGTGCAATAAGTTACGATCGAGCGAAGACATCGAATCGAAAAATTTCGCCGAGATTATAAATAGCAGCCGTTTGACCACTCTGGTAGGTTGAGTGTTTTCCAAGATTCCTTTTTCAAAGAAGAGCCTTATCTTAGATTTTTCACCAACTCGAAGCACAAAGAACCTCCTTCCTTTTAGTCGCATCAGAATTTCCGACGCACGTGATACACATGTAGCTGGCAGCCTGTATCGGATATTCAATTTTGACGCAGCTGAAAATCGTCGCGGCTGAAAACACTCGTATTCCATATAAAGTACAACTTTTCGGTGTTCAAAGGAAACGAAAAAATTCCTCGTGGGAACCTCGGAGTGATTATCCCAGCGAAGCTTCGTCGGCCGACACCGAAGAATTAAAATTTTGTTCCCCTATCGGAACAAAGGGAAAGTCTGTGTGTACCTTGTGGAGGCGGATCGAGTGGATGAAAAAGAGAAAAGGGAACTCTTCAGAGAAGCGCAGAGTAACGCGCGCGCTCGTAATCGCATCAGAGCGACTTTCCCCTCTGAAAAAGTAACGTATGACGCAGCTTGATCGAAGTTTAATAAAACGGCGAGCCGGAATATAGGTTTCCGTTGCGCGCTGTGTACGGGCACGTAGGCGGTTTCATCGAGCGAATAAAATAAACAGCTTAATACCCGTTTTAATATTGGAACGCCCGTCACGTGATACATAGACCCCGGCCGGTGGCGGCTCGCTAAGTTCCGTGATTCGAGCTCCGCCGGAACGACCCCGCGTATTTGTATAATTTATTTTGCAACGGTACATGCATAGCTAATCGGAAATTTATGCGGTGGTGCGAGTAGACCGCGCACGCGAAATTCTCGCTTGATAATTCCGCGCACGGTCGTCCAGCGCAATTGTGTGGAATGTGTTAAATCTCGACGATGACCAAATCCACCATTATGACAACTCGATTTTAGATTAACGCTGCGCGCAGATGTTACCAATGACGTCGCAACGTATTAACGAACGAATCGATCGGTTTTTCTCGTTGCTGACAATGGACCTTCTTCAAAGTGCTGCACGATAAAGTACTCGTGAAATTGAAATCGAAGGGTTGAAATTTTATATCAATATTTTGCTCGCGATTCATTTCCTTCATGACACCAGCGTTTTCAAAATTCTCTCGGAAATTATGTGCACGTTAAATATTGTAGAATTCAAATGTATCTTGTGAACGCGTTCCATTAATATTCGAACACCTTTTCAAACGCAATAACATTTTTGAGACTGGACCAAACGATCTGAATTCTGTTTTAAATGATAGACGGCCTAGTATACTATGTATTTTGCTATCACTTGAAGCGTCGAAACAAAATGAAAATCTCATGTTTTTCACCTGAGCCCGTAATACAAATTTCAAAAATGCGTTTCGTCCCACTGTCGCCTAAAACAAGTTCATATCGTTTAGTCCAGTCCTAAAAATTTTATTGCATTTTAAAAGGTGTCTGAATATTAATGGGAGTCGCTGTATGCAAAATATCGGAATGGAGAAAATAAAGTAACCACGAGTAAAGTACAAACAATATCTTCAATCACGTAATATCCAACGTGTGAGAAAAGGCAAACAAAATAAACTTTCTGCAAAATGTGTGTCTCTTATTAGCAACTTATTTTTCATATCTACAAATTTGCATACTTTGAATTTTTTTTTCTCTGTATTTTCCAGGGGATTTTGCTTTTGGTACTTTTAATATTAGGGTGTCCCATAAGTTTCTTCCATTTTTTTTAATGCCTACCACCGACGTTAGATTTTTCGTTCTTCTATCGCGGCGAATGTGTCGGTCCTTGCGTACTTGTGAGACTGAACATTTAAATTATGCGATATCGGGTTTTGTTTGGCCAATTTGGACCGAAAAGTCTAGCGTCGGTTCCTAGGGGACCGGCGCGTGGCGCTTAACGTGTTAAAGCGAGAAACGTTGAGAAAGAATGAGGTACGGTTCTTGTTTACAAGTTGTTTACAGTAGCTGAGTGTGCAAATGTCCAGCAAAGGATATGGTCTGTTTACCTCGCTTGAAGTAGAAGACAGTAGCTGCAGGAGACTAGCCAGTCCTCACAGGTGCCAGGGACAAGACACGACAATTATGACTCGAAACACACTTTCGTCCCAGGCTCAGCTATGTCAGCAGCATGCTTCAAGGCCGTCCAAGGCCGAAATTACTCCGGAGATAACTGCCTTATGCCTTTTCCGAACGTAGAAAAGGAGAGCTAATGAAGGATAGATAACACGATGAGTAAGTTTTCATATTTTTCTTAATGGAACTTTTGCCAATATATTTGTGAGGTATATCTGATTAAAATAAGATCAAACACAATATATGCTTTGCAACATCACATTGATTTTAATTAACACATATTCGTCCGTATGACGAAAATTCGTCATTTCGCAAACAATCACCAACAGTCAAATGACGAAAATTCGTCATTTGTATATTACAGAAAATAATTAATTCTTGTTGTTTTAATTCTAAGCAGAGATAATTCCAATAAAAACAAAGTTTTATATTATTTTCCAAAATTCCACTGAAAAATATATGATTTTTAACAAGTTACGTTGTTTTTATATAGATCTTATCATTTCTACAGATAATCTCAAAAAATGCCGGCATTTTGTGAATGGCAGTGCAAAATAATTACGGGACGAATATGTGTTAAAATTAATGTTAGTTTAAATATTTTAGGAAATCAGTGAAACGTCACCCTAGATGAAATTTTTATTTGTTTTGTTTATACTCCCTCCGTACCGAAATGATTGTCTCATTTTAGAGAATTATATTTTACACCTGCTCTATCATTAATTTTAAGCCATAAGCTTAATTTATTAAGTATGGTACAGCTACACAAGTATAATCAGTATTAGTTTGACTTCTATTTTATATAATTAACCGGCTAATGTTATTTTAATGCTAATTATTTCGACATTAAGGAGGTATAAACTAGAAAAAATAAAAATTTCATCTAGGGTGACGTTTCACTGGTTTGCTAAAATATTTAAGTTAATATTAATATGTAAAGTATATTTATATTTTTCATTCAAATGAATGTAATTTTAGAAAAGTTATATTGCGTTTGATCTTATTTCGATCAGAAGGAGCATCACAATTGCATTGGCGAAAGTCCCACAAAGAAAAAGTGGAAAATGAAAGATTTATCCTTCAGTTACTATCCTTTTCTGCGTTCAGAAAAGATCTAAGACACTTGAGCCCCAAAAAATTTCAGTCTTGAAGCATGTGGCTAACACGACTCAAGCCCTGCACGTAAGTATGTCTCAAGCCTATGCGAGCAGTACTTCCAGACTGCATTTTCCTGGATCCAAAGCTCTTAACCCTGAAAAGGTCACGTGGGTTGTTCAACACCCCAACCATTTCTTTTTATCATTAGCGTCTCTTTATTTTTTAGTGAAATATTAAGTAGTGTCGTCTAGCTGTCAATAGCTACATTAGTTTTTAATTAAGACTCGCAGTAGCGTGATGTTGTTGTCGGTGTTATTTTTATGGGTCTCTTGGGGTGTCACGCACCCCACACGCCGCGTTATGCCACTTTAGCTGACGCACCTGATTCAGAGTTTTAGATTTTGCAAATAAAAAATAGAATTTATAGAATTTTATTGTTTCTATCGTTTTTGTGTATAATATTCAAGGTTTCAGGTAACACGATACACTCTTTTTACTTTAGATAACTTGAGATTTAATTAGAAAATTGTAAGCTTTCACAAAAATCTGACACTTAACACTTTATCTACCGACAATTTTCTGATAGTTCTTTTGAAATCAAAAGTTAACGAATTTTTTAAAAAATGATTCAGGAACTATTATAATCTTATCCGTAATCCATCAAATTATCTAAATTAATATAATCTAACAAGTTTCTTCGATTTAAAAATTAAAGAAGAATGATCGAGCTTCTCTGGAACATAGTCCGATTGTTTTACTAATTTACTACACTGCGGATCTTTATGCGAAATAAAAATGGTCTCGATGGAGACTGCGACAGGTATAAGTAAAATAGATATTGCATTCTCCCCCCTTCTCGTAAACCTTGAGTTCTTTTAATATTTTCACCGTTTTATATTCCACCTAGTCCTTTTTATTACAAACGCATAAAATCCGCAGATTATTTCTGACATTTTACTCCGAGATACTGTCATAACTGAATCGTTATCTCGTATGATTTTTTATTAATATTGCTAAGAAATATAATGTTCGATAATATCGATTTTTAAAATATATATTCAAGTTATTATTTTCGATAACGATGTCATAAATCCTACAGCTTTGGCACACGCTTTATTTTAAAATATTGCAGATCAAATTAACTTCGACAATATCTCAGTACAACCTCTAAAGAGGACAGAAGGTGTTATTAAATCATTAATACATTCATTTTTTTTTAAATTTCAAATAGTGCGTCTTTTGTTCGAACGAACAGATGCTAACTAAAATGATTTGCACAGTAGTGTTAAATTTTCTATGGCGTCTTACTACTAAGCTGAAGTTCACGTCAGCGTGAACAAACGCATAAATCGTAAAATATTTGTCGTTATTCATTGTTTATACCTATAAATACTTCGAATATAATAAAATGCAAAGTTTAATGCAGCAGAGAATGCAGAAAGAATTCGAAATTGGATTCGAGGAATTTTATCAAAACTCCAAAGAATTTTGTTCAAAAGCAGATTTTCAATAGTTCATTACAACAGCCGTGTTATGCCGACTTATGAAAGTTAATAATTTGGCATTAAAAGATAACGAATAATTTATAATGTTTCGTTTAACTTGAAGAAGTATCGGCGCACTGCCGATTTACAGGACACACAATTGTGTATTTACGAACGTTACGTCGAGGGAAATGCATTTTCGCCACAGATTACTTTTTATGATAATTTATCGGAAGCAGTATCTTATTATTAATTTTACACTGTATTTTCAATTTCCAATATCAGATAAAAGCTGACGAGAATACCAACACTTGTTTCATTCGCAGTACGCTCTACGCTAGATACGCGATCAGTGATCCTCGGATGCTGCCTTTCGACCGCGCCCTATCGTAAACCTTGTTTTCGAGACTGCAACGCGAGCTTTTATACGATTTTCAGAAATTGTACATTTCACGTGTCATTTTATATAAAGCCTTTCCCTACTAGTCCGCCATTACGATTGCTGTTTTATCGATTACCGTTTATTGACAAGGAAATGTCTGTCGTTTGAAAGCTGTCGATAGATAAGCGCAATGCACCGGAAAGTATCGGTGCGCAGCATATAGCTGCACAATAAAATGTTTATCCTCCACGGTCCGATGTTTCCCTGCTTTTTTATCAGCCAATCTGCATATCGTTGTGTCTACCATAAATCGAATATGCAGCATGTAACGTCTCCTCGTTCGAGACGCATGCAAATCCTGCTTTCACTAGGGCAGATGTATCGGTTGCGGACACATTTGCGATTTATATGAATTTCAACGCAAATATTGCTACAGTTTTGTATCGCATTAGAAGCGTGCAAACTTTAATTCATTATTTAATAGCTTCAGCTCTAGTATCTAACTTTCAATGGGGCAACTGCTGGGAGTTTTGTGTAGAATATTAGCTCTTTACCGACCGGCCATTCTACAGTAAACATTTTTATATTTTCACAACATTAGCAGTAAACAATATTTATTTTATTCATCGCGAAAGGTATCTGATATTTAAAAAATTATGTAATAATACCTTCATAATAGATAGAAAATTATTGGTTGCCATGACAAAATGAAGGCTTATTACGAACTACACAATTTATTCTATCATAATGTTTACTCTTACTGTCTATACTGTACTAAGGCCAATTTACAAGCGAGGTACGGGTATTTACTTATTCAATTATATCGTAGCGATAACAGAGACCGCGGTTAAATCTTAGAAGATTCGCAGGTTTCTACACTAACAAAATGATTAAAGAACTATTAAAAGTTGCACGCAACATAAACTAAGCGTTTTTGGGGAGAATACAGTTAATGATCGAAAAGTGCAACGTTGGTTTGAAAAATTTAGTTCCGGTGATCTTTCACTACAAAATGATCCGCGTGGGAGACACAAAACGTCTGAAAAATGATGATCTGAAGGCATTTGTGGAAGCGGATCCATCTATATCCACGAGGGAACTGGCTACAGTTACAACAATATTGCGACATCTTTCTGAAATTGGCAAGGTGAAGAAAATGGATAAGTGGGTACCGCACGAACTAACCGAGCGTAATAAGCTGGATCGGTTGAACGTATGCTCATCGTTACTATCTCGATTTCGTTGAGAGCCATTTTTCGATCGAATTATTCTACCTGTGATGAGAAATGGGTTCTGCACGACAACAGGAAAAGGTGTGCTCGGTGGTTTGATAGGGATGAGATTTGTGGCCCATACTCCAAGGCCATCACTTCATCCACGGAAGATTTTAATCACAGTTTGGTGGAATGTGACTGGGGTAATTCATTACTCGTTCCTTCGAACCGGGGAGACAATTACGGCCGAAAAGTACGGCCAGTAAATTAATGAGATGCGTGAAAAATTGAAAATTATACGCCCATCACTTGTTAATCGGCATGGCCCACTACTTCTCCATGTCAATGCTCGGTAGCATTGTATGCATGATGTATGCATCGCACAAAACAATTGCAAAATTAAATGAATTAAAATATGATGTTTTGCAGCACCCAGCCTATTCACCGGATCTCTCGCCAACCGATTTTCATTTTTTTAAACATTTCGAACTGTTTTTACGAGCTAAACAGTATGAAAATGAAGACAGTTTGAAAAATTCGATATCAGAGTTTATTAATTCTAAAGATCAGAATTTTTTAAGACAAGCATCTATGCTTTAAAGTCTCGTTGGGAAAAGTGTATTGAAGCGAATGGAGCATATCTTGATTGAATAAACAGCTTTTGAAAAAGGATATGCAGTTTTATATACTCACTTAAGAATCCGACATTTCATACGCACCAACCGAATATACTTATCGAATTAGGCATATTACATTTCTTTTATTAAAAAATAATCATTTTAAAGAATGAACTAAATAAAAGGATAAAATAATTTAATATGTTCGATTCAGCAAGCATAAAGTAAACTTTACCAGAAAGGTACGGTTATTGGTCGCCCCACAGTAACCGGCTCCACTAGCCTATAAACGATACATTTAATTGTAACGCACGGTTTAATGAATTTCCTTTTATTTTCTTTTTTAGCCCACGAAACTCAACGTGTACAAAAACGATGCAGAAAGTTGGGACTACACGACGCCGACGCTGGGTGAGTTTTTCGTCGTTTTGGTCCTTCTCTATCTTCCGTTTCTCGTTTATTTTTCTTTTTTTTTTCTCTGTTGTTCTTATCGATGTTACATACGTGTATATTGAGGAGCCTAAGTGCGCCGCGCTCAGTGGATTTCTATCGCTCGAGGGGAATAAGGCTTCTTATTCGGTCGTAACTCTGCTCGGACAAGTAAACAGTCGCTAGTGTAGAAACCCGTGGGACAGGATTTTTAGATTAACTGTAGAATACAGAATTATAGAATAATATATTATCTATTTCTGTCACGCACAGATTACTTTAAATTCTAGAAAATTTATTTATAGTATTAACAAGCCCGCACAGAAACGTTTGAAGTTAGATTTACAGTTATAAATCCATTGAAACTTTCATTCCATATATTTATGCATGAAGCACAAATGTTTCTAAAATAAATCAAAATTCTAATCAAACGCTAACAGTTATTCTGCCGTGATAAAGTTCAAGTATTTTTCAATTTACCGTTTAGTATCACGTTATTGGCCAAAACATAGTTCACGAGAAGTTACTGTGATCCTCGCGCAATAAGAAGGCACCATTGTATTTATGTTCTCCCTCTTACCAGCTGCCCCATTGCCGCAGTTGGTAAGAGGGGGGAACGTAAACACAAGGGTTCCTCCTTGTCGCGTGAGAACTATACATTAAAATCGCGACTTGCTTACCATCTATATTTATCCTATTTCCAATTCTTTAAATAATTCCACGCAAATGGAAAAGAAACATGCACTTTTATATATTACTTGATAATACCTATTGAGAAATAAATGTTGCTTCAGAGTAATTACGAATCAAATACAAAACAAGTGTTAAAATTGAACTTACGAAAATCAAAGTTTTCATGTAACAATTAACTTGAAATAGGAAAGAAAGTATTCGAAAGTTCCAAAGTATGTAGCCGTAAAGTTAAATTATACTATTCATTATAACAGTTAGATTACAGTTAGTTAAATTTCAGTCTGGTTTCAGTTTTGCACCTACGCGAAAAATAAGCAGTAACTATTCAAAACTCATAGAAACTCATTTCCCACGTGTAATTTGAATAAAAATCTAACTTCGACGACGGCTACTATCTCTAACCCTGTCCCAGATATAATGAACTCAGTATGTTTCTTGAGTTCGAAGGAATATTTTCTTCGCATTCTAAATGAAAATTCACGTGGTATTTCGAAGTCGGTTTAAGGATTAGAAGCTTCCGGTCAGTGTTGTGCCACTAAATATCGAAACTGCCGTCGAAGGGTAAGCCTGCCAGGGGAGGGAAGCCGTACGTACTCTCCTCGAGCGATTCGGATCCGTCTAGCAAACTGTACTCACACACTAGAACGCGTTTCGCGGCTCGACTTCGTTCAGTCATTGGTGTCACACACAGGGGTTGCCTGTACTTTCGTACACGACGCATCACTCGACGCACTCGGGAATCGTTGTTCCCTCTTCCGCGGCTCTACTCGAACCGTTTGGTCTCCATCCTGCCGCGACCGCAGCCACAGCGGAGAGCCCCGTGTTCCTTCTAATTTCGCGGCGTTTCAACCGGCCTCTTTCTCCCTTCTTTCGTATTCTTGGTTGCCCGGCCGCCGAGGAGACGCTAATTGGATAAAACGCAGTTCGGATGCGAGCTTGGAGGGTTTCCGTAAAATGCATCCCTCGTTAAGCTCGTGTTCACGCGGCGGGAAGGCGCGTCGGCAGCGTCGGACAAACAAGTCAAATATTGCTTGCATAGATAACAACGGTCAATCAACTCTTTCGAACAACGTTTGGACGGTTCAGAAGCCAATCGGTGTAGGATTGTGGTGCCGGTTAATTATTTCCGAACACAAATCGAAGACAGCAACAATTAGTAACCCGATGGTTATCAACTTCATAACCCTAAGTCCACGTTTGTTTGAAAATTAGTTACTCAATGGAAACACATCTCTTACCATAAGGACTTTCGGTCAATATATCCATGTAGTCGATTTCTACAGAAATAGACAATAGGTAGCTACACTTCTGTTGACCATGGAATGACTAAACATAATTGTTCAAAACTTTGGAAACATTAACTTGTTTCTTTCGTTTCTTTGCTGGTTATGATCATTTCCATGCCGTTTTATAGTAAATATTGCGCTTTACGTTATTAATGGCATTGTTGTCTTTTTACTGACTGAATTAATTAAATCCCTATTTATCTCAATTGTTAATGGACTTACACTGATTTTCTGAGCCGTTCATCTAGTAGTTTTCTTTGTAAAACGGTACATGCAATCGCCATTCTAACCCTCGATGACTCGAAGCTTTTATAGTTTTATGTGTTAACCCTCTGCACTCGAAGCTATTTCGACTGAAAAATCGAAACATATCTTTGTCCTACAATCTTCTTATTATTTTATCTGTTTCACCGCAACTTGTACTTATGAAATTGAACGTAATGACTCGTACGATATTTGTACTTATAACAGTCTCTTTACACTAACGATAAATTTTATTAAACGAAATTTTAAATCTTGTAAGTAGCATTAATATTTTCCTATCTTAGCAATTAATATTTTCTTATGCCCTCGAAAGGCGTCATTCCAGTGCAATGGGTTAAGAAAAACACCATGGATCCTTATTTTAAAATATCCAAACAATATTTTAATATTATAATTTTATTTAAAGAGTATAAACGTGACAGGAGTTTAAAGTTGCCCCAACGTGTCCAAAATTAAATTTTTAAGGTTACTTTTTCCAAAAATGTATTTATATATGCTATTGGAGAATTTCTTAAAGATTGAATTTACGTTGAATTGAATATTTATTCCGTGTTTTACAAATTGATAACTCGTTAACGATGTCATAACCATCATTTTCCCTAATCCCGAATTCGATTTCTGGATCACCCTGTATACTGAACACACTTACACAATGCTTTGTTATTTTATGGCCGATTATGCGATTCAGTCCAGTCCAATCTTGACTATTAAATTCATATTGAGTTTAATTCCTTGTAGACAATATTTGTTCCAAATTATGTTTACGCATATGCTTATATGCACAGATGTGTATATTATCAATAGATTTTAAATCCTTACGCAAAATAAAAATGTTGTGTCCCAATTGTAAAATATAGGTGCCAAGCATTGTTTGGTCTTTGTGCACCAACACACTTAGTTTCTCTAAATCTGTTCGCTGATTTATATTTTACTCATCCATTTTTTCCACATTAATTCATAAAATCAGCAATGTAATAATCACAGGCGAACTTTCAGGAAACGTGTTAACCCTTTGCACACGAGACTTTTTAATTTTGAAATGAAGACATTCTTTCAATGTGTAGTATTCTCATTTGATATGATTGTTTTTATTTCTATTATTATCTTTCTTATAATATATTTTCATTTTTATAATTATCTTTATTATTATCTTTCCATTATTTGACAATTTATCGAGCACAAACAAATCTAATAATGTAAATATTCTTTTGAAGATAGTACAGCAATTTTTAGCGTCGCCTCGAAGTCACAATTCGAGTGCAAAGAGTGATTACGGTTTCGAATATATTATTTATGTCTTCAACTGCTATAGTGACTCCCCCTTGTGTTATACATTTCCGATTCAGTATTTTATACACAGTCGCGCATTTATTTTCATTTGTGGCATAATAATTACCTCGAAAGCAAATAAGAAAGATATGGGTACACGATAGACCTCCGTATTTTCTTCGTGTATGATGCGAGATGTTTGAATTATTTTCCAACGAATTTCATTAGTATACTCCTCCCGAAGACGGAACGCGGCTCTTTGTCGAGTAACGTAAATGTAAAACATTAGCGTCGAAAGATACGCTGCGGAGAAGTATGTGAAAATAGAAATATAAAGAGGACGGTGGTAACGTTGAATGTGCTTCATCCCCAAATGGAAATGATGGCACCTAATGGGTTAGTGCTCCCGGCGTAATTAGGTTAAAGATTCTGTTAAAAAACAGCTTACAGCGTATACCTTGCCTTTTACGTTAGCAGTGTAATTTCATTTCACTTCCTACTTTGCATTTTCAAACTAAACTTTCCAATGTTCGCGCACCAAACACATGTTATAAAATACTGTCAGATGCAGCTTCCTTTTACGACTTCAATTTCCGGTTTAATGACAATATTCTAAAATGGTCTGTATTTCTTTTAAATTTGTTTTTGTACAAGAGTTTTCATATCGGATCAAATGAAACGATTTCTATATTTTCAAACACTTTAACGAAAATGATGTTATCTACTTATTTACAGGAAACTAGAGTAATCGTGTAATGGTTAAAAATTGTTAATGAACGCATCTCTGCATATATTACCGTAAATATCGTCCGATTATGTACATAACGAATTCAAATTTTAACATATGTTTCATTAATGTTAAGTAATATAAAAATCAAAATTTACAGATCGATAGAATAATTAACACAATCTCTGTATCGCATTGCTCAATTGATCGATCAACCACCAGAATTTTTAAATTCGAAGTAATTTTTGAACTTTAATAAACGTCGAGAGTTGCAACATATTACATTGACCATAGACCGTGGATTTGCAGTGGAGAGCAAAATCGAGTAAATATTTTCAAAATGGTACAACCATTCGTTTCAGTTATAGTTGCTTGACTATGCGTTAATCAATTTTAATGAAATTATCAATGTGCATATAAGTTACCAAGAAACCCTGACTACATCTTTTAAATTTTCATTATTGTTCAGATAAAAATGTGAAATAACGACGGTTCTTCTACATTTCTTGTATTCCGATGTAATCGTAATGTTTAAAGAAAAGCTATTTCGTTCATTGTACAGTGAACTAGTCCCTTTAATATTTACAGAAAAATTCAAAAGTCACTTTAGACCAGTTTTAAAAAAGTTATACCATTTTTTAAAAGTGTCGACTCAATTTTGCTTCCCACTTGTACATGCTCGCTGTATTAGTCTCCCGAAAATTAGTATCCCGATACCCAGCACTGTAATCTATTCAACGAAGTTAAAACACACTGATAGCTCCGTTAGAATACCGTATAACTTTTAGGAGAAGTTTCATTCAGTTTTGATAGAGAATTGTGTACCTGCACAACGGTTCATGGTACATTTACTCTAGTCCAATCTCCTCGCGCCTGTTAAAACCCTACCAGACCTGGCTCAATCGATGTATTATCACATCGATTAATATTGAAATTGTTATGAATGATTGCGTCGCATACAGCAGTCGCGTGTCAATTACACACGGGTGGAGTTCAAGTATGATTCATTGTGATACAGCCATAACGTAACAGTAAGACACAGTCTGTACGGCGATACCGATTATTCTGTTTGCGCAAGCGACACGTAATTAACTAACTAGACTCCCAAAGAAAAAGGATTAATTTCTCGCGTTATTATTATGGTACAGGAAATGTGCCAATCATACAGAAAGACTACCTTCTACTAATATATAAACATAACTTTGATTGACTTTTCTTCAACGAATTCTCGTCGTAAAAATAAAAATACCCAAATGAATACAGACAAAATGATAGCACATCTGAAAAATATTCCATATTATATAAATTTAAAATAGACTAATATGAAAATGATATAACTGTACCTGTGTTTAATAATGCGTGGAACCTCCGTGGTTCTCAATTACTTCTATCATTCTTTTTAGTAAGGATTTATACAGTACTTTAATTGAAGATTGTGATCAATTTTTCCATTCCTCTTTAATACTGATTTTTAAGTCATTTAAATTTTCAAATTGTCTAATTTCTGCGTACACAGCTATTGATAATAATCCCCAACAATTCTCAATGATATTTAAGTTCGGGGAGCACGCCGGCCATTCCAAAACAGGAATTAACTCTTTTGAAAAATATTCATGAATAATTTTTGCCGCGTGGACGGCAGCATTATCTTTCTGGGTCACAAATTTTGGACCTGCAATGCATTGTGCATACTTATCAATTTGGTTTTTTATTAATCTTAAATAACTTACACTATTCATTTTTCCTTGTATAAAATTAATATCCGTGTTTTCTTCGTAACATATGCCGCCCCAAATCATTATTCCACCTCCTTTCATTTGTCGTCTAATTCTTGTTAATTGTCCTTTCCGAATGTCATAATAATAGTATGCACTATTATCTGGATCATCCTGACGAAACCGTTTTTCATTTGTAAAGATTATATTCCTCCAGGTTTTCCACCAGTGTATATATTTCTTCGCAAATTCAAGGCGTGCTTCTTTATGCTTCTTGGTTAATCGTGGCTTGGCTTTTATTCTTGATCGGTTCATAATATTACTCATTTGCAGCACACGTCGAACATTTTGAATATTAGTTTGTACATCAGCTTTGAAAGCAATTTCTCTTGCGGTAGCACAAGAATTAGATGCAGCACGAAGTATATTAGTGTTGTGTCACGATGCGATAGGGTTGCCGGCCTTCCAGTGCTTTTCCTTTTACCGTAGTTATCCACATCATTTAATACGTTATATACAGCTTTTCTGCTTCGACCAATTTCTTTCGCAATTTCTGTAATCGTTACTTTCCGTTTTCTTAAAATAAGAATTGCCTTTATGTCGCTGTCAGATAATCTTTTACCGCGGCCCATCACGAAATGCGACAGATACCAATATCAAGGAACACTGAACATCGACTGACCACTTTAATTTCCTTTAACCTGGCGACATATTGAAGAAAATCAAGATAAACCTTGAGTGTGCTATCATTTTGTCTCTGTCTATTTGTGTGTTTCCATTCTTCCTAAGAGAATATCTCGTAGAAATTCCAATGTAGATAGTATTTACATATTAGTAGAAGGTAGTCTTTCTGTACCATTGGTACATTTCCTTTACAATAATTATAACGCGAGAAATTAAAGGTAGCACGCGTGGGCTATCTTTTTCTTCGGGAGTGTATCATGAATTCATCCACATAGTAAACTGTGTATTAAAAACGTATAACGAAATTTGATCTTTTTGACGATAAAATTGGAACTTAAATGGGAGTTTATTCAAAAGTGCTGCAAAAGTGGCAGTGATTTAATTTATTTCTGAATCAATTATTTGGATTACTATTATCTAACAAGGGCTTCTGCAATTGTTATTTATTTGGCTTCGTTTAAACAGTCACTGAAAAAGATATTAATTATACTGCCGGTAAGTAAATTGTTAATATTACCGTGCCGATCAAAATGACTGATTTCACACTTTCCCTTTTAGAATTGTAAAGGAAATAATTAAATTGTTTTAACTCAAGCATACATTGTAATAAAAATAAGAAGAGGTATAAACAAATTCAGGCCTGTCATTATTATGAAGCAACTCGGTAATTTAACAGTTTGCTTGATACTTCTCAAAAAATTGTACGTAGTTAACGTATTTTATTTAATCAGACTGAAAATGGTAAGTCATTTTGTTCGATGTCAATTTATTTCTTAACATTCTTACGATTTATATATCTTAATGAAATTAGGTAGATACAATAGATTAATGTAAAAATTAATTCTCAAATAATTCTGATACCTTTATATCGGTGGCATGGCATTTCAACTTTTGTGAATTAATATTTTACGAATATAACTCGACGAATACGTCTGAAATAACAATTGCAGAAAAAGTTATCGCACTCTAACGGTTTCAAATCATTTTCTAAATTATTGACGAATTTGTTGCTTTCTGTTAATACTTAAAAAAATTCTCAATCGTTTGTGTCCGCTATACGAAGACCGTTAATTAATACAAGCTTCGCTATTGTTAGCATCTCCCGAGCGAACCCGCTGTGAAACTCGCGATTTTAGTCCGAGGAACGATGAAGAGAAAATAGTTCCAGTTTGTCGACGACGAAGCATTCTCGCGTGATATCGATTCGTCATGCGTTACATTTGACGTACTACTCGAGAGAAAAAAAGCAATTCGCGCGACAGAACACAGGCTCGCGGGAGAAGAAGCGAGAAAGACCGCAGACAGAAAGCTCGCTCACGCTTCGCCGGAAACGTTGAGAAATCCCGGAAGTCCGTTAGTACGATTGTACAGTAGCTGCTCGATAACTACTCGTTTTATGGGCTCTATTGGCAGGCTCCGAGGGTGCCAATCGGCGACGAACTCTGATCACTCTATTCAGCTCCGTTATTTTTACAAATACGAAGCATACTTCGAAGATCAAAAACCAATCAAACTTTCTGATTCACGCGGCAAAGCAGTGTCTTCCACGGTAGACTACTCAATTACTTTCGAAAAACTAACAATTAGTTTCATAAGTATTATAATGTAACGATAAAGAAATTTATGGTTTCTAAGATATTTTTAATGAACTCAATGACTACCAAACCGGTCAGAATGGTTTCCGATTTTTTTTACAGTTTATAGAAATGTTTCTATGATCTATTTTTAAATCAACTTAATTCGATCATAGATTGATAATGTAATATTATAATCTAAATCATAAGAAGTTCAAATAAATCCACTCTTCTTAATGTTATAAAACAATATATGGGTTATTCCATGTTAAACGGATCACTTTTGTACGTCAAGGATTTTAATGATATTGATTTATGTCGCAGTTCTTATGCAATTAACCCTTTGCCGTTCCATTTTCTTTACAATTGCTATGATTAGTAGAGAAAGGAATTTTATATTTATTGTGTGCTTACATCTACTTGAATGTTTAAATATTGATGGCAAGAGAATAACATTTGATTCTTACTTAAAGGAACGGATGAAATTAAGGATGGTGATGAATAATCATTTTTCTATCTTCGAAATTGTTTCAGAATTAAAAGCTCCCAATGTTTCCAGTTTTTCACGATTTTTACGAAAACTGCCTTTCGCGTTTCAGTTTCTATCTCCGAAACTACCGTATTAAAAAAAAAAAAAATTTTTTTCAGCATACAGAAAATGAAAACATCGTTTTTGCAACTTTGATCCCCGGTTCAAATATCGAACAATTTGGACAAATTTGTTCCTCTTCCGCGAGCTCTCCTCTTTTCATTCCAATTTTTGTTCGATCGGCTAACCGTACCGCTACCACTACATATTATTTTAATGGAAACGTAAAAAAATTGACAGATTTCCCTGATAACTGAATAGTGTCATTTAGCATCATTTTTAGTAATCCACTTTTTAAATAATAATTACACTTGCTAGTGCGTTATTTTGATCGCGTTACTTTCAATCATCAATGATCCAATAATAAACACAGGTAATCCCCCTATAACGTGGTAGATAGGTTCTTAAAAAATGCCAAGCTGTGTGAAACCATGTTATTACAATATTATATATGAGTCGTTTATTTTGAAAGTGGCCTAACTCCATTTATCTTCAAATCGAGATATTTAAGGGTTTGCGTTTCAATGAATTTAAAAATATACGCATAGGATACTAATGAGTCATACTGTGTTAGAGTTATAGGAATATATTTACTTAAATCTATATACATATATACATATATGACTCATTAGTATCCTATGCGTATATATATATGTATATATATATATTGAACTAACTCTGAATACTTACGTGTCAAGAATGATCGTATTTGCTCGGAATATGAGCAACCTGAAATGCTTTACTGATAAATAACATGAGGGTGTACATGTAACCATGACAACCAGAACAAAAATTGACAAACGGAGTTAGGCCACTTTCAAAATAAACGGCTCATATCACCTTCATTGTCTGATCATTCTTTTTCATTTAGATTTTTTGCACCTTCTGTCCTCTTTAAAAAATCTGAAATTTTGGTTTGCTGGTTGGTTCTTACAAAGTCATTGTAGATTACGTAGTATGCAGATAAACAATTTTGCAGCTCTATTTTGAATTTTCATCTTGTTTAAACGAAAGGGCACTATGGTTCGTTATTACTCCTTCTCGTCATTATTTTATAGTAATTTAGTTATTAAATATGTTATATAAAAATCACGTTATCCAATGCTATACGAGAATTTCCGCAATTTATCCCATGGTGTCAGACCCCAACCATGTTAGAGGGTGCCGTATTGTAGGAGGGCTACCTGTACATGTATAGAACAGCCGATGTGTATATTAAGCCCGTTTAGGGTTCGATAAACAAGTGGCGCGTTAGCTATAAAAAATGTAAAAACATTTTACGGATTGCTGACTTTTTAATTTGATCTCGTTATATTTTGTAACGAAGAGCATTCCACAGAATTGTTTTATATAAACAAGTATGCAATTTTAGTGATTCTCGCTTATAGTTATATTCGTAATTTAATTTGTTAAGTTACTTCAAAGTGATGGAGATTTCTAGTAATATCTATATCTAATATCTATAATAATAATATTAAGTATTAAGTGTTCTTCCGTTCTTTTAATCATCCTAATAAATGTAGTCACACAATAAATATAAACATTCTTTTTCTCCTAAGAAATTATTACAGTCGAAAAGGTGCTTACCAATGTAACTATGAAGAAAATAGTACAGCAAAGGTTTAAAATATTTAAATAAAATGACATTATTCTTGCAATTTTCGTGATCGGTAATGTACAAGTTAAACGCTCCACCTTATTTCTGTTACACGATACTATACAGGGTGTTCCAACGACGTTTTAGATCGTTGTAATCGATTTGATTATTAAGTTGGTCGTTGTTAATGGACGTATAATTGATCGTTTTTAACAATTTGGTAACAAAAGACACGGATCAATCGGAGTTAGATGTTTATATTTAACGAAATTTGAATTTAATGTAATAACAATTTAACCGAGGAATTTAAGAACATTTTTGGGACACGCTATAGAATACACACGTGTGTACCGGGAGAATTTCCAATGGACAGTTAACAGGCGGGTACTTATCGAGCGATGATTGTAGAACGTGCCGCGTACGAGCCGGAAGAGAATGTAAAAATACGATGCTATTGCGAATCTCGTATCAACGCATGCGATCCATTTCACTGAAAACGGTAAAGGTGCAATTTTCCAGACAGTTGATGCAGTATTTTCCGATTCTGAGTCACCGTTGCCCGCCAATCAATTGATCCTATCGACCTGTGCTTCGAATATCGATCGAAATCACGTTTCATCAGCATCTACACGAATTAACGATCTCCCACATCAGAATTTTCTTTGACCCAATTCGAATCAGCCGTGCTGAGGACGGGTCCTGCAACGAATTCCAGTTTTGAAACTAAATTTTCACGGAACGAAGTTGCATGCGACGACGACGACGACGACGACGACTGTTCACGCTCGTTACGTCCGGATGATAGCGACCCTCGGGGTCTCTAAACAGTCTCTTTCTCTTTGTGCCACGAGGGAAAGCCAGCAATTAACGTGCTTTCGTAATTTAAAATAATTGAAAACATGTTGCCGAAGAAACCCGCGCGACTCTACCGACTCGTTCGAGAGAAATTATTTTTCTGTTCTCCGGGCGGGTCAATATTCGTTGGAACTTCCGTTAGCGATGGATTACGCTTTCCATCCTGTGAATGCTTTTAAATAAAAATCGTTATTCCGCCGGCCGAGCCTCCGAATTTTATCAATTCCAAATAAAATTCGAAATGTCGTAATGTACACTCGCGTCGGAAAGCATGTTAACGCGTTTTCAAACTTTAATTACTTTTTTAACGTTGCATCGGATGGCTTATGTTTTTGTTCAAATGTTAGATCGACTAGTTTTCTAGGGAACGAGTATAAAAGAGTTATTTTAGAACGCAAATAGTTTCAATGATACGATATTAAAAGCTTGTAGTGTATGTCTATGATATAAATGATAAAGATATGGTTTGTAGATCTCGATAAAATCTTTTTGAAAATCGGTAAAATCACCATGAAAATCTCATTGAAATTTGTGAAACTTTATCACGAATTTTGAACCAGAAGTTTTTTTCACAATTTTCAGTTTATCACGATGCATTTTTTTAAAATTTCGTTGTCGATTCAATAGAAAGAGTTGAGAAAACACCATTTACTAATTTTTGTTATCATCCCAGTCAATTGAAATTTTAAAAAACATTATTGTATACTCATCCTCTAGAAAAATATTCAATCTGTTTGAAAACAATTCAAGCTATTTGAACCAATTTAAAAAATGTTATCCCTTTTAAGAGGGTAGTAACATATTTTCCGATGCGAGTATAGTATGTGAAAAATAAATTTTCGATCTTAATTAATCCGATCGTGTTTCGATTGCCAGTTTCGCGTTCGTAGAAATAAACGTTCGGTAAAATCCTTTTTTCAATGAAACGGAAATTATAGAAATTTTCATTTATAGTATTTGTAGCTTAACGTTATCGGCTTTCATTTACGCCAATAAAATACATGCTGCATGCAATATCGTTAATGAAAGAATTCACTTTTATTCCTGAAGGAACCTGACGTAGGGGCTTGTATCACATATTAATATACAATAGTTCATGATAATTCTTTGCAGTGCAATGACAGTCTGATTTCGATATTCAACAACTTCGTTAACTCTACTATGGTGTTTCAAGTTTATATATTCAAATTAATGTAACAAGCTTGTACAACTTTTGTAATTAATATTTTATTGGAGTTAAATCGATTGAAATCAGCCAATAAATTTTTAATTTCCCATGTATTTTCTAATGAATCAATATACTGCAGATTTTTTACATTTATGACAAACGAAAGTAATGACGATGTATTATTTTAAATTGAAGAAAGAATGAAACTTCCAAGCGACTCTTGTATTCACAATCTTATTATTACTTCTTATTACTTTTATATTATATTTTATATTATTATTTTATCGTGTATCGTTTTGGTCCAATCTATATGATTCCGAACACCATTAACTTTTTATGAACACTATAGTTAATATTTTCATTTTTATATATTATACGCTTAAAGTAAGAGAATTAAAACATTATCAAACAAAATTTCTAATTAAACAAACAGAGATATTTATACGAATGCCAAAAATGTTGTACTTGCATATTTCTATTATCTACTATTCGTAATCTAGAAATGTACAAATATTTCTCTAAGTTTTCGTTAAAATATTACTAGAAATATAGAAATATTTCTTTAAGTTTTCGTTAAAATATTATTAGAAATGTCAAGCCACTGTACATTGGATCACAAGAAGTTAAGTTTTGGAAAATTTGTCTAAATAACATTTAGTAAATTTAATTTATTATTTATTTAATATATTAATTTGATAAGAAAGGCTACAAACAAGCCCAGATGCTGGAATCACTGCACACTTTACGATGGTGGGGTAAACAGAAGAGGCATTCGTGTAAATAGTCGATGCGAATGATATAGTGTAGTAAGGAAGCTGCGTTCGTGGATAATTGAGACACTAGCGTACAGTTGTAACTGTCTTCTGGGCTTGCCACACGCTCAAGATATTGTTCTCCGCATCAGCATTATCCTTACCTTGTATCTGCCGGCATAACATGGTTGCCATACCGTTTTAAGTACAGTGGTCCATTAAGTCGCGCTCTGTGTGCTTCCATAATTGTCTTCATGGTTGATCATCGTACTATTAGACTGACGATGAAGCCTGCGGGGATGTAAGGGAAACAACGAAATAACACAGTTTTTGATTTTTACTTTTCGATTTCATACTATGGGGCAGAAGAATGATGTGTCTTATTCATTTTAATTAATTCAAAATAATGTTTCCATAGTTCCCAAATATCCCACAGTAATTTCTCTGAAATGCGCTCGCATAATTCTTTTCTTCACTTAACATAACCTGTCGTGATTCTCCCGGACTTTTCGTGTGATTTTTGAAAAGAAAAAACATCAATTTAATCCTGAGTCGGAACATCGTTTGAAAATCGGATTTTGAAAATCCGATGGTCTTCAAATCTTTTTAAATTGCAATTTCTCTGCTTCAACTTTTTCGATTTTTGAAATCCCTATACTCTGATCAGTGAATATACAGACAGATGGTAGTTCTATATGTAAAACTAAATCTAATAATAGGGATAACAATTGCAATTAACAATAGGAATAACAATAGGAATAACAATAGGAATAACAATAGGAATAACAATAGGAATAACAATAGGGCACAACCTCGATTATTCGGGCTGTGCGTTGAATTTGAAGTCTTTATTTATATATTTATTTATTTGTTAATACAAAAGGTAGCTGCATAATAAATAATTCGGATATTGGAGAACCGCACAATAGGGGCTTTGCTGTAATATTTTCTTGTTCGACAACGTGTCGAGTCGACGCCTCGATTTCGAGAAAATTGAGTTTGAAAATTCATCAGGTATACCTTTGGTATTCACCGAATTTCTAAACTCGATTTTCTCGGAAACGAACCAAAAATAAGTTACAACTTCCTTGTAACTTAATTTTACATGTAGCATTACGGTTGATTTTATTATTTCTACACGTAGAAGATTACATCGGTGACATGGCTTGTCCGGCTTCACTCTGTATCGATTTATATAGATCTAGTTTTGTTAAACCAAACTGTTGCTCCACATTCTCTTCGTTCTTTGTATACTAATAATTTTTAATGAGCACAATAATGTTTAATACTAATGTCTGAGTATGGTTTTCTATAGTCTTTTTACAATATTACAGTTAAATGTTAACAGTTTTTGATTATGAGATTTGTATATCTTTCTACATCTTATTTGAACGGTAAAGTAAACGACAACAAAGAATATTGGCAGGTGAAGAATTTGTAGTTCGGATATCACATGACGTAAGAGGTATCTTAGTTGTTACCGTGTTGTTAATTTATCTTCAACAATTTTCAAACGTGTTTAGACTTTTATATGAAGCACGCTTTGTCGTTGCATTTCCCCTCTGCACTCTGTTCGCTTAAATTTATATTGCTCTTGTTAAACTGTATTTGGTATCGAAAAATAATTCTACAATCTATTAAATAGTATTACTTAATTATCGTAGGAACTTCATTGTATTATTTAGCGAAATTATTGCGTGTTACTGAGTAAAGTGATCTGACCGTCTCTCAATGAAAGAAATTATGTGTTTTGACTGACGTATTTATCTGAGATGATTGTCCTAGTAAATTGAAACTGTTAGAATCTTAGTAACGTTAACAGTACGATATTATTTTTATAATATTAAGGACCACGATTTCTTATATGGCTATATTAATTTCAGTGATGTTTCAGGAAAGAATCAAATTTTATTTCTATTCGGTAAAACACGAAAAACGTTAGATGATGTACGAAATTTTTATCACGAGTCTGACTTGTTACAATACAAGTTTTTTTTTATTATTTTATTAGAACTTTACAATGTGTCCAATGGACATTTGAAAAATTTGTTTAACGTGTATGATCCATAGCACGTGGTACACAGCACCATTGGTATAACACTGCAACATTGTTTTTCGTGTTTTATTATTCGGTTACCAAGTCCAAGGGATGCTTTCCTTTTATTCTTCCCTCTGGCGATTCTTCGTACACTTTTAAACAAGCTGGTTAGGGTGTGCTGCAATTGTCTCCTCCTTTTTAGCCGCGCATTTATTTACCTCTTCCGAGACCATTGGAATATTTAGATCGTTTCATATATCTGAATTTAAATACATTCATGAATGTATTAGGTCCACCAGAAAGTTCTGTCAGATAATGTTATATCGAGTTTTAATAGGTATGCGTATGCTCACTTGAGACATATATTTTTCAGAAATGTTATTTACAAATTTCCATCACGCTGGCTAGAGATTATAGGTAACGAAATTCCCTGTATTATATAATAAATATTACTAAATGTAAGAAAAATTGATTATATTCTTTCACTTCGCAGGCAGAACTTTCCGGTAGACCTAATATATGTAGCTATACATTGTTTGTGCACAATTGATTTCGATTACATGACGCGCCGTTGAGGAGTTAATGTGTACGAACACACGTTTGACATGGCACACAGTTTGCGGTAATTAAGATCGCCGGGTCACAAGTGTAGTAGGTCGGGGTCCGAGTAGACCCGCCGATTGCCAGACGAACGCCCGCACTTTTACCGTCTGGAATAATTCAGCCATGGTTCCAGTCGGTCGGCAGACCACGGGAAAATTAATTTAAGTACACCGTGAGACGCGGTTTCTCGAAGTTAAACGATTCAAAGCAATTAAACGCCTAACAACCACAAGGAGCTGGGAACGCCCGGCCGGAACGGTCTCGCGAATCGCGTGCCAGGTACGAAGCCAGGGATGCGATTCCACGTAAACGACAACCGAGCACGGAACTCGAGGAATTTGGTCCAATTACACGCGGTCTGACGTCCCGTCACTCGTAGCCGACACGAGCACATTCGAATACACACGAAATCTCGAACCGCTCTCGAAGACGAATTTTCCGTCGCGCCGGGTAATTGAGCACCACAGAAATGGAACCGATCGACCAGGGTCTTCCGTAATTCATTCGACATTTCATAACTTTCGTATTTTTAACCTGACCAATTTAACCGTAATGTGCCCGAAATGTCCACAATGCTACCATATTGATGAAATTTTATAATTATTCCATAGCGATTAGCAAAAGAAATTACATACATGATTATATTCATAGATGAAAGAATATATTAGGGTGTTCCATAAGTTTCTTCCCTTTTTTTGATGCGAAATGAATACACGATATTTGTTGTTTTAGGTGGATCTATTATGTTATATATGAACCGTTCTGTTCTATAACCTTCTTTCATCTCTCAGGAAGCCTCATTATGCCCACTTTCCAAAATTCTTGAAGCTTATTTGCAAAATATTCATCTGGGTGCGTTTTTATTTCGTCTATGGAATTGAAAGACTTACCACGGAGAGCATCTTTTAAGGAGAGGGACAAGTGATAATCGGATGGAGCAAGGTCTGAGGAGCTAGGAGGATGAGAAGAGAACGTCACAATCGAACTGTAATAATTTTTGCATTACGGCCAACGCAATATGCCTTCTTGCGTTGTCGCGATGGAAAAAGACGCCTCGTCGGTTCGCCAATTCTAGCCGTTTTTCTGCTATGGCGGCTTTTTAATTTATCCAGTTGATTGCAATATTTGTCAGCATTGTTCGTATCACCTTGAGGAAGAAGTTCGTAGTACACTACATCTTCCCAGTCCCACCAAATTCACAAAAGAATCTTCTTCGAATGAAGTCCAGGCTTTGCAACAGTTGAAGGTCTATTTTCCTTAGACCAAGTGCGTTTTCGATGCACAATTTGGTATAAAATCCATGTCTCGTTTCCAGTGACAAGCCTCTTTAGGAAATGATCCCTTTCATGCCGCTGGAGAAGCAAATCGCACATAGAGACGCGGTTCATAAGGCCGGTCTCCGTCAATAGGTGTGGAACCCAAACTTCATATCGATTCGCATATCCCATCTTGATTAAATGATTATGTACCGTTGTCTTAGGAATATTAGCGGCATCCACTGTCTCACGCACACTATATCGCGGATTTTCAGTGAGCACAGTCTTGATATTGTCCGTATCCGTCGTTGCAGGACAGTCGCTTCGGTCTTCATCTTTCAACTCGAATTTGTCAACTCTAAATTTTTTAAACCAATCGCGGATGGTCCTAATAGTCGTAGTACCACTCCCGTAAACGGTGCAAATCTCGTCTGCAGTGTCCTTTGCACTATTGCCTTTTTTAAAGCAATGAAGCATTACATGTCGCAAATGCCTCTTTTGACCCTTCATATTGAACGGTGCAGAAAAAAATTTGGGACGATTTTTGGGACGACTGAAACCGATGCCATAAACGGCTAAAAGATAAGCCTGCGTGTTTATATAAATACAGCCACTTGGAGTCACTCACAGCGTAGCGCGGAAGAAACTTATGGGACAACCTAATATAATTACCAAATACAACAAGATATTACATAGCAATAGTTGCCATAGATATAATAATATAAGTTATCAAAAAGCGAGTGCAAAATTTCCATAAAGCTACACCGTTTTTAAGTAAATATTATTAACATCAAGATAAATATCTTTTCTATTTCGTAATCAATATTTAGTATAATTGCTGCTTGTTTTAATAATATCGAACTTTTGATTAGGTATCACCGCAATTATCGGTCGCTATTGGCTGAAAACGATGATGAAAATCGTCATTGACTAATAGCTACCGACAGCTGTGGTAGTGGGGCAGTTAGTAAGAGGGGGAATATATAAACACCATGAGGACTTGAATGATAAAATACATTGTAAAATACATCATGTTTTTTTATAAATAAATATATCTGCGAATGTGATCATTAGACTGCGGATTAGTATGCAAGTTAAAAATTATTTTTATCAATTGTAAGAAACAAAAGTCACATCTAATAATCATGCATATGCTTTCTTTTATTAAGTTTAAAATGCTATAGAACAATTATATTCTTTCCTTGCTATAGAATAATTATAAGATTTCACCAAAATATCAGGTGGTTTTATGAAAAATTCAGTCATTTTACAGTTAAATTTCGGATTACACGAGTTTTTACAACATGAAAATTTAATAACTGCTTGACGTTGTCCAGTGAATACCGCGCATTAGTTAAAATGATTATTCGAAAATTGTTATTTAACACGTTGAGTGCCGCGTCGATCGCATATGGATGGCACCAATCTTTAACTAGGTTTTTAAATGAATTTTTATGGTAACATATTCAAACAAACTGAATGCTACTGGGATTTTCAGAATACAAGGTAGAGTTAAGCAAATATTTTTCACGGTAAACTTTGTAAATGTGCGTGATTAAGAGAACTGCAAATTAAAATAAAACCATTTACATTATAAGCAGAAATAAAATGGAATACGAAGATATCTGTACATCTATTACATAATAGAATTGCTGTATAAATATTGATGTGAAAAGACTATAATACAACTTATCGTTTTTACATTGTACAGGTAGTATTTATTCACTGGGGCTGTTCATTTATTTAACGGATTATCCTAGCTTGATATTAAGCGTCCGTAGGGAGGATTAATAAGAAATTCGGTAAATAACTATTCAGTAAATTAGTAAAATAACTAGACTGCGGATATAATCAAATCAAGCCGTTGCAATTTCGAACAATAGACAGTTTAAACAAATTTACAAATGCTAATGTATTATTTTTAATACTGAACACAATATGCAATAAATATATATTGTTTTAAGAAATCTTTACATCAATTTGCATTCAGCAGAACTCTCTTCATAAAGATGTAATCTTGGAAATATTATTCTCCAAGAAAATGTTTCTTATTATTAGATAATTATATAATGTAGTCATATTGGAGATCACAAAGTCATATTAGATCATTTTAGATCATATTAGATTATTTTATATAATATCCAAGAAGAATTTCACAATAATCGCAAATAATTATTTGAGATAATTACTAAATAAAATAACATATTATGTAAAATAAGTGATCACACTTTCGCGAGCAGAATGATCAGATTTGCCAACAAGTTCATGCGATTTTCGACAATGTACGTACGTCTCTCAAACAAATATATGAATTTTCATATAAAAATAAATAAACTGAATGGAACGTGAAATAATGTCGTCCCGAATGTACCCGGTCTGTTGCACGGAGAATGTACAAGTCCTGATTTGGATCTTTTGTTCGAAGTAGAGTTCTAGAGGAAAATTCGCCCATCGTCCGATCTTCACGCATAGAGATCGCGGATCGTTGCCCCGCAACTACCCGATTCTTTCAAAGTTTCTCCCTCGGACTATGGGCGAAGTTCCCGAATCTATTACCGCCTCCCCGCGAACTGGCTTGCACGGGTCTGCTTTCATGGAAAAAGGAAAGTTTTAATGCGAAGCTAACTGGGCTGATTTCGCTGTTCGTAGTCGGCTTTCTTCGTTCGATCAAATATTGCATGCATATCGGTATTAAAATGGCAGTTCGGGATGGCCGATAGATCCTGTATAGGATCGGCGGAATGCTCGCGCGAGACACGCGGGAAAATATTTGAATATTCTCGCAGCGGCGGCAAAATACAAGTCAATTGTATCTGCAATAAATTTAGCACTTCGAACGACAATTGTCTCGGAATTTTTGGCACTCGGATCGGCTTTATATAATTCTCTGGTCTGAGCGTGTCACGGGAAAATTGATTGCTGCGTCTGGTAGCCGGGAGGCCGGGCTTAGACAACTTCATTAACTTGGACAACAAAGAACGTGCAAAATGGCGTATCCGCTAATGTTTCGTCGTCGCGAGCAGTCGTTGTTCGTTATTAAACGCAAATCGATATATTTAATGGGTGTTTATTTCGTACGTCGCAGTTACGCAACCAAACCACAGTTATGCCGTTTGAAATGATTGAGGTTCAAATGTCTCCTAAACTAAACATTCCTCTTACATATGTATATGCAGTTTAATACTATTTTATACGGAATTGCAAATCATGTCAATTAACGTACGAAAATATTCACCTTCGTATCGTATTTTACATATTTATTGAGTAAAAACTAATCCCGTTAAATTCCATCTTGAAACTATCCGGCCCCCGTCTGAAATATTTTTCCTTAAAATCATTTCCATTTTATATGATTTATTACAGTTTGTGCGTATGAAATTTAATCTATTGGAAAGTACATAATATACTTGCAGTGTTAACTGTTTTTAAAATACAAACAATCCTGACGCCGTTCGAATTCATTTGAAGAATAGCAGAGCAATTTTCGATGACGCCTCGGAGTCGTCACTCGAGTGCAAACGGTTAATACATTGCCATTTCATCATGACGATTATAATCGTCGAAAACAGCTAACTGATTAAGAAGGTTGTATACTTTGATATTCTTTATTAAATCGAACATGTACGAATATAATCGAATATAATTACAGTCACTTGCACACTTTTCAAAGACATTGTGCAACGGCTATCGATTTAATTTATTTATGTTTTAATTTAATTTACGAAAAATTTATGTATGGTTTTAGTTTATCCTCGTGTTAGTTTTGATCTATTGATTTTTACTCGGGACCAATCAGTGATATTCCAGTGATCGGACGATCTTTTTAAATTGTTTTCCGTGTGCAATAATAATAAAATATCTAATAAAGTCAACCAATTGACGGGTTAATACAACTTGAACTCGATGGAACAGTCGAACTGCTTTTTTGTTCCCATCGAAACTGCATGAATGTCTGAGAAGGTGTTCGAAACGCGCCAGGAAGCGGTCCCATTTGACTTTCAACGTCATCGTCGAACTAATTGGAGCGTTTAAGGTGCGATTCGAATAGTCGTTACTTGAACGAACTTAAAGGTGCTAATTTTTCGCTACTGGTCACGATTGAAAGAAAGAGAGAACGATAGAGGTAGCGGAGATGATGATGGAGAGAAAGAGAGAGAGAAAGAGTTTTTCGAGTAGTCCCGCGTAGAGAGATCACTAGACCAATTAAGCCGAAAGGTAGGTCAGGTCGGTTGCGCTGCACTTCTAACCTTTCCCTGGCATCTACATGAAGGAGATGAAAGTTTCATTAGATCCAGAACCTTCGCAGCAAGCCTTGAAACCCGTCGGGGGTCGCCGCTTCCATTTCCGCGAAAGAACCACGTCAGAGTGCTCCGACAGCTTTTCGCGGCTTAATTGTCGGCATTCGTCGCGATACTGATCGGGTTTATTTGCCTCTCGGCGTCGGTGCGTTTGGCACGGTCCAAACAGGATTTGCGCATTATCCGTGGACTGCCGAGAACGTTTATGTTGTTTAGTCCGCAAAGAAACGAAGCTGCACGAGGTAAAGCATTCACGGCTATTCGAGCTGGTCAAATGTTGTATGGATTAGTCACGAAAACATTTCAAAATATCTTAAAACGAAATAACTTTAGAAAAATTGGAGCAAATAATTTGAAGTTTTTCCAAAAAAAAAAAAACAAACTTTTAGCAGTGTAATGATACTACAAATTTTCTTTACAAGTCAGACTCGTCAAAATAGGTTAAGAAGTTAAAAATAATAGGATTTGCTCGTTGCGATAAATCTCTTTGCTCATAATTTGTATATATTACAAGAAGTTCATATAAATAAGAAAATGTTGAACATTGCTGGCAGATCTATTTTCTTAATCGATTTCAGCTTATTTGTCAGTTCCACACAACCATCTTCATTAGTGATAAGTCTATACACTGCTTATTTTTTTTGTCCTTAAGTCGCACGAGATTTTAAACAATTACAGGTTCTCTGTATTTTACGTAAGTAGCCATTTGAATGTTTTTTTTTATTAATGAAAGTCTGATCGAAGCTTATATTTGAACTTTATACTAACGCAAACTATGTTAAGGTTATGTTTACATTAAAGTTTATATTATTTATACTTTCCGGCATATTTGAAGTGCAAGATGCTACAAAAACAAGCGACGAAAAGTTTCACGAAAGTATGATAGTTTTGTGACTTTATCCGACTTCGTCCCGGCTTCTCCCAACTTGGGATCATAAATTCCAACGTAATCGGGCTCGTGACAAATGGATTCAAAACATCGTCTCTATTTATATTCCCACGTTCGCCTACTAGAAATTTGCATCGGCACAATCCACAATTGCGGATTCAAATTATCCGACGCGTGTCCCGCATCGAAATGGTATCTAGATGTCTCCCCATTTCTGCACGTAGCTAGAACACGACCGATTGCGCGACGAATATAAGAATGTTCGATTATCATTCATTGAATCGTATCCTAGTAATATACTAGAAACACTTCTTTTCTTTCTTGATTTCTTTATAAAAACGTTGGAGATAGCGTTAACAATATTAACTCGTAACATTTCCTTTTATTTCGTGGTTTTTCTTGCACACCTACTCTCTCTCTCTCTCTCTCTCTCTCTCTCTCTCTCTCTCTCTCTCTCTCTTTTATTTGTCTTTTAATTCCAAATTTACGCATTATCTTGACGAGTATATCATAGCGGCAAATGTTGACATTTCTTCGTGACGAGTACACTTAACGGAAACAATTTAAACTGGTTAAAAATAATGTATAGTGTGTCTCAAAATTATATTACTTCTGGAAAATAGAGGGTCCATTTGAAGTAACTTTTTTTTCGTGGCAGTGTTTACGAGTTTTTAATGAAAAACACTGGCTAATGAGAGGCAAGCTTGGCTGGTGTAAGACAGCGGAAGCCAATAAGCGAACAAAGTCCAGTTCCGCTCATTGGCTCAGCTGTTGCGCGCCCGAACTTATCTCATCTCTCATTGGTTATTGTTCTTCGATGACAAATCGTATACTAAGCTACGGACTGCATTTGCGCTAAGGAAAAAGTTACTTCAAATGATCCCTTTATTTCCACGAAGTAATAAATATTTCAAATGACCTCAGGAATTCCTCTTTCCCGGAAGTAACATACGTTTTGAACACCTGTACATGCCTTGATATTCTTTAGAAAATTATATATTTAATAAGCGTCGCATTTCAACAATGTATAAAGAAAATCGAACGTATATAATATAATTACAGTTACTTATAACTACAGTAACTAACATCCATATCTCTTATATTCAGTACAAAAATTCCAACACAGGGCTCACACGACATTTGAAGTCAGGGGATTAAGCATTATTGAAGACAAGGGAAGTGTTTAAAAAATTGAAGCTATCGATTCAGTAAATATTTGAGTATTAAGAGATGATTGAACACGGAACAAAGGCTGCGCGATGTAGCGTACTTACCTGGTTAATGAAGTCCGAAGGAAAAGCCAATGGATAGTCGACAATCATTAAGGCAGAAACATAGATCATATTTAATTAACAGTGATTAAAGCAGAGTAAGCCGAAAAATTTGTTCGAAACATACTGAGATATTTTTCATTTTGAGCTCACTGAAACTCGATTTACTGAGATTATTGTTCTTAAAATATTATTCTATATATCCTCGTTTTATGGATCTCTTGTTTTGCAAGTATCGCATATGATTTTCTAGTCAAGATATGAGCCAGTTTAAATCATTAGTTACAATTTCTTCTTCACTATCTGAACTAAATGGTCTTGTTCTGTTCTTCCCCATGGGTGAAATAATTTCTAAAAATTAATATTAAATTTTAAGTTTTATATTAATTAAACATACTGGTTATTCAGCTAACGGAATTGTCCAAAAACTGCGGTTAACTTGTTAAATACTAATTAATTACAATTGCTTTCATCACTGCCTTCATACATTATCAATAGTAAATATATTATCTTGATTTAAGTATAAATGGAGTTAGGCCACTTTCAAAATAAACGGCTCAATTATCTGTCCACATCACGAACTAAAGAATGAAATTGTATAACGGTAGTGAAGTAACTCAATGCCAAACCCATTCCTGCTTTCACATAGGGTAACTTACGACGTAAATTAACCCCTTGTGCAATAAAGACATGCTATGCCCGTCGAGATGCTTTTGTTCCAAAATCGTCAGCTACGTGTACACTAAGTAGATATTCCAAAATGTTTTGGTACCTACCACACAGTAGTAGATTATTGATTAATGAAATGTTATTGTGTCGTGAGTATTCATTCATATCCTTGTAAAATTCTTTATATAAGGCATCAAAGTGACATCTTACCGCATGTTATACTGTAGCGCACGGCATTGCAACCGTGAGTTTATTGGTAGTGCATGTGATTAATGTTTGCCACATTATGTAAAAAATGAGCGTCTATTATACCTCTTTCACATTAACATTTATACAGTAAGGTTAGATGAAATTCATTCTTCGCGCAGTGTATTTTTTACTATACATTATATTATATTTCTCTAAAACACTGTAACTAAACTGCAGATTTTATGCATTTATGGTCAAAAACAGGTAGACCGAATGCAAAACAGAAAATACATGTAAAGAAAGTTTTGTATCTTACAATAAATGCAAATAATTTTTATTTTATTTAAAAATCAGCAATCGACCTGTAACTATTAAAATAATACTAAAATTATGTTCAGAAATGCATGAACTTATAATTGGTGGTTATGCTGCTTGTTTACGATATAATTATTCTCGGGGTTAAATGTCGATCATTTTACCAAACATGGAACTCCAGTATTCATTTACTGCTTTAGGTCAAACTACATTATATTTGGCTTCTGAAAGGAGTAACGTTACTGCTGCGTGAAGTGTGAAAACATAATAAATTGTATAATATGGAGTACACCCCTAATCCCTACTTGTTTACAGGGTGTTCAAAAAGTCACTCGCAATCGGGAAATGAGAGTTTCTTGAGGTTATTTTAAGTAACTTTTTCTTGAGCGTGAATGCAATCTGTGACTTCGTTCCCGAGTTATTCACAAAAAACACTGACCAATGAAGGGCGAGCTCGCCTTGCTCGAGGCGACGGAGTCAATAAGTACCAGCCGTGCTCGTCTCGCATTGGTCACTGGTTTTCATTAATAACTCGTTAACGAAGCCGCTGATTACATTTGCGCTGAGGAAAAAGTTACTTCAAATGATCTTATGAAACTCTCATTTTCCGATTGCGAATGACTTTTGGGACAGCCTGTATAACTTTCCGAAATCTATTGGTATTTACCAATAAAAAGACCAATAAACTAATCGATGCGACGAGCAAGGGGGGTTGGTCAACAGCTCCACTTAATCACGTCTCTTGTTCAACGCTTAACTTGGCCTTTAACCCTTTTGCACTCGAAGTCATTTTAACTATAAATCTGAAATCATTTTCCTGGCTCATAGTTTTTCCATTCTGTGTAACAAAGTGCACTTCTATGCATGCGAAATTGATTCTTGTAATATGTACCAACAGTTTCCCTATTTAACAATGTTTTAAATATAAACTTTGTTGGTATAAAAATGATCTCGGAACGTGTTTACAAAACAACGGACAGGTTCGAGCTCCTCGTTTCCTGAAAATCGCGACTAATAGGAGAAGATCATTTCTGCCAATAAAAGGGTTGGTGGGAATTGATCCTATATTTTTCTTTGCGACATCTTCTTAACAAGAGTACTCTGGGCTGTTGAAAATATCGAAAGAAATTGAAGAAAGCATTATAGAAATATTCGAGAAGCAACGAAAGTTCAGTCCTTTTTTGCATAATGCATAATCCATGTTTGCATAACTTTAACACGTGGCAGGTCGCGCAAATAGTCGATCAAAGAAATATCGTGGAAACTCACTTTATATTCAGGTTTTTCCAAACTCCAGCTCTAGACTTCTATTTAATAGCTCTGAAAGTAATATTGAATGAAACCATTTACTAATATATTTATTAAACGTGTTAGATGGATAACATAATGTTTTTATAATATTTTTTTAAATATATTACAATAAACAATGCTCGTTGTTAGGCTGTGGGGCGTTCAGTTTTTCTATCTATGCCTAACGCAAGTTCACGTGCTACGAAACGATTCAGCTCTTACGTAATAAACAAAACAGTTATTCTTATTTTATGGAACGCATTTATATTAATAACTCGGAAACTCATGAATAATGAAATAGTATAAAAGGACAGGACACGACGTGAAATCGTAATGCCGTCGTAAAATATTTACCTGACGGACGTGGAAATTGTCAGACACGGAACTCGATCGGACGCAAAGTCGTGCCAGCGGCCACGCTGGCTTACAATACGTCGTTTGCTATCGAATCGCGAGACGAACTCGGACTCTTCGAGCTAGAGTTTGGCGTTCTCTTGGGAACAGAGAAAACTCTAGGCTGATGTCGGGATAGCGACACAACGCTAAACGTTTCTGTTTGCTATTATTTGAAAATTTATCAAGACGCGCGATGCAGTTTTCGTTATATCTGTTTCTTGAAGGATAAGAACTGGGATAAATGAGTACAAATAGAATTAACTATACTACAATAGTTTATTCTAAACAGGTTTACTACACTAACTACTGACTGTTATACACGATAGATAGAAAATCTGGATCCGTGAGCTTCCAGATGTTTCCTGTGTCATTTCTCACTCGAGACTGTCGTACGCAGCTACGTCTTGCAAACTTTTCGACTCAGGGTCGTTTACTGCTTACCTTTTTTTAGGGTTCTTTTTCCCTGTGCATTTCTCACGAAAATCTCCGAGAGTGGAAGTCTTTAGAAAACATTGTTTATCTCTTCACTCCACTCGGTTTATCGCTTAACTAATTAAGAGACTTAGCATCTAACAATATCTATTAACTTGCCATGCTTATCTGCGTCGGCTGCTCAAGCTGAAAATTCCATGATTTCCAAAAAATCCCTTTTGGATTAGTATTTGACCCCGTAGTCTTAACAATTTACGATTTCTTAGAGTCACTACCGTATATAAATTAAAGTGATCAGTGCGCTTTCGTACGTTTGTCCTGCGGCACATTGCAATTTATAGTAGACCCACCCCGGGTCAGTCACCTGATGTCTTACTCCTCTCGCTCTTACTGTCCATCTCATTGCTACCCAATCAGTTTTTAGTTCTCTGTTTTCGAAGAACTCTGATCGTCTGTCAATTGGTCTTAGTCTTTCAACTTTAGGCCTCGGACCATCGAATTTAGCCTATTTCATAGCATTTGTTACGGCGTAACACAAGCAATACACCATGCGCTAGAAATAATTTGTATATCAGGTGAAAAGGTATACCTGACGAACCACGCGGTACGCCAACGCTTACGCGAACCCCGGGAAAAACCCAGGCCTTGGGTCCAACCATGCGATCCTTTGTCGGCTGACAAAATTGCAGAATAATGATAAGCACTGATTGGTGCGCTCTTGGGCCACCAAATTAGTATAAAAGGTGCGACCAAAATAAAAAAGACAGAACTCGACTCTTGAGCTATTCCTCACTGTGCAGTAATTATTACCCTTATAGCGGTGGCACCTGGAGGACTGTGTCCCTTACATCTGACCCCCTTAATTGGAAACCTCTTGCCTCTGTGCACGTTGTCCTGCATTAAAATCGTGATAACTGTTCTGTGTTTATGTTTTCCTTTGTTCAAATCCTCACACGTCAACGTACCTGTTCCCCTTCCCTACACTCGTCTCGTACTGTTTACCTCATTGGTCATTACTCCCTGCTCATCACAATAACCTCATGTCTGCTGGCATAGCTTAAAATATTACCCCCCTTCTCCTTTATAAACAAGTCCCTCGTTGTATTGTTCTCGTATTGTACCAGCCACATGCCCTCCACCTCTCAAATTTCACGAAGTTTTTTGCAACTTTTCTTCAAAGACATCAATCATTAATAAATAATATGACTTCATGTTGTTGACGACAATTACATTGTTTGCCCGGTTTGTTCTGGCAGGTACGAGCCTCCCCCACCTCATTATTAATAATATATAAAAAAAAAAGACAGAACTCGATTAACTACAACAGTACAAGGCACAACCGCTGTTTCTCGGAGCATTACCTCGCTTGTCAAACATTTATATTAAAGCAATTTATACTTTAACTTGACTGATTTACTTAAATATTCACTTGCGATTAATTTCTCAACGTAAAGTCGAGCGATAACCGAAGGTATCTTTCAATAAAGTTACCTTAGAGTACCTCACATTTCGCTCGCGCCGAAACAGCATTTGAAACTCAATCTTCAAGGTCGGGACTCGAAATAATAACGTTCAATTCAACGATCAACTATCGATCAATCACAATAACCCCGCAGCTTAATACCGTACAAATCAACTGCAAATATTTGTAAATATACTTCTTATTGGACAAACAGTCAGTACCAATCAATTCCTTCGCTTTGCGTAATCGGCTTTGCAGCCTGAGAGTTTTGTATTGTAGCATCGCGCTATTTTAATATCCGGTGCACACGCAAGTCGTCTACATGCAGCATATGGGATTGATGTATTTATGAAAATAAAACGTTTACGCGACAGTAACTCAAAAGTGAAACCACGCGGATGACTAGCGGTGAACTTTGCGATTATATGTCTACTCGCAGCCACCAAAGCTATTTTTTACATATTTTAATTATTTTATTTTTACATAAAGTTAAAACATACTATTGCGTTACATGTACACGAAAGGATTAATAAATTTTGTTTTTCCTATTTTATCTTGCATATAATGTATTACTGTTTGTACAACGATAGTTAATTCTGATCAATATTACATCTTATTGCAAACCTAATACGACCTTGAAGGGTTATATATTAGCATACGATGCAAGGGTTATGTACTGCACACATTAGCCACAGATAAATATATCTAAATATACAAAAAACAGAAGTATTTCAGTTTTATTTTATGACAACTCCTCGCATAGGATCGCGCCAACTCATATAGCGCGCTCTCTGACGTTTTTTTTTTCTTTTTGAAAATAAGTCGCTAGGCAAATAATTGAGAAAAGATCGTTGATCCGCCTAATATCGAGTCACGTTGTTTCGAATGGTTCGCGCGCGACGTTGCGCACCACGCGCGAAACGACGCGTCGCGAAACAATTACGACGGGCGGCCGGAGCGCGCGAAAATCTCCGAGAATAGCGGCTTTTAACGAGGCTAGTTAATCTCCTGATCACGTTAGGCTCCAATTTTCCGTCGTCACGTAGCCACCGGTCGATCCGGTATTTCAGTTTGGCACCGGGTGACGACAATTCGAAGCGTCCAATGGCGGCGCGGCGCATCGGCCCACGAGCCTGGTATAAATGTCTCGTGGAACGCAACGAGTAACGCTCGATGCAAAGGAGAACAAAGCCAGCCGGCGACGACGAAACGGCCGGCCTCGGGCCGTATAAATGCGGAACAAAGACGAAGATCCGGCGTGGCGCGGCGCGGCGGCCGATGCGATGGGTTCGTCGTCGCGAAAACCATTCAAAATATAAATCTCTCGGTCTCGCGCTCGCGTCGCAGAAGAGATTTAAGTTTTGCGACGCGAGCTTCGGCCGGATCCAATGACGAAACCGGTATAAACTTAGACCGGAGAGAAGCGGGAACAGGAGCAGGAGCAAAAGCCGGGCCACCAGAGGATTGATCCTTCTGCATAAAAGTTTTTACCCCGATTCGAAGATTGGCCCACGCGACCGGAATTCACGAGACAAATGGCGCGAGAAATTCGAAACGAGATATCTGGCCGGCCGGTGTTTCAGCTTTAGTTAACTGCGGAACCGATAAGGAATATGCGGGACCTTGCCGGTATTTTATTTCAGATTCGCGGAACGACTGCTCCGTCGTCTACACGCCTTTCGTGCACACACGATGAAATCGAACCCGCGGAGGTCGTCGCGGGTCAATAAACTATCGATTACGTTCCGTCGAATGTAGAGCTTCTTCCATTGCCCGCGGATTTCGCTCGCGACTTTATACATGTCGTTGAAAAAACGCCTCGCGTACTCGAGTGGCTTGAACGGTTATGCAACTACATCGAATAGCGGTTTTTACACGGTTTTCGTTTAACCTCTTCAGGGATGAATTTTTGTAACAGGGAACAATCTATTTAATTTCTTCTGTTTTATTTATTATCCGTTTCATTTCATTCGATGAGGTTCTCTCGGTATTGCTGTGGGATTCTGTAACGAATAGTTTTTCAATTGATTCTCATTGTCTTCACACTTAGAATAATGATATTAGGTTGATAAGAAAATAATGTCGGCTTCCAAACTATATCTCACAAATCGGAATAAGTTTTTTTTTAATCAAAATAAGATCTATTACAATCTACACATTTCTTGCCAATAAATTGACAGTTTGTTCATTCCAGTAGTGTAAAATACTGTCGTTCTGGAGTTGATAAATTCTTCGAACGAATATTACACTAACTTGCTTGGTATCTATTATGAAGTCAATAATTTCAAGTGAGCACAAATTAACAGTACAACCAAAAACTTACCAATCAGCATGCAGCACGACATCTCCACTGTAATGCGACATTGGAAGGTAAACAGAACGAAGTGAATTGTTATTCCAAAACATGCGTCAAAGTTCTTTCTAACCAACCTAATAATATTAAGGAAACTAAACGTACACATACAGTCAGTCCCATAAGTATTCGTACCCTCAATGCTTATAAGAGAAATCTGTTGAAATCAAGGGACACATTATCGAAAATAATTTCCACAGTTGACAGTCGGATGGGTGAATGCCAACAAAGTAGTCTCGATTGCTGATTTTTATATAGAATAAAAATTGTCTACATGAATTGTAAAAAAACGAAGGTAAATAAAATGTTATTTCTTTAGTAATTCTAATAGATCAACGATAATTCATTGACAGTTAAAAGTTCTTTTCATATTTTTACTATTTCTCATTAAAACTACTCACTTTTTGCGTAAATGCACAAAATGCAATCTATTGTTTATTTATGAAGCAATCTGCTATATTAACTTATAGTTTATTTCATAGTTTAGTTTAGTTCATTAGTTCAAGTATAGTTTAATTCATTTACAGTTAGCACTTCAAACTTTATTGAATGTCGTATATTAAAACCATTCAAAATCTCGAATGAAAATTATTACGATCAATTTTAAAGGTGTCATGGCCCATTGGAAACAATGACATTAAGAAAACTTTAAAAATTCTTCCAGTCGAAGAAAAGATCGCAAGGTACACGAATCATATTAGAGTAGAATAAACAACCACATTAATTCACTTGCCAAAAATTGTTATACATTCATATATTTCAAATAAATATTATCATATATTCAATAAAAACAGTTGCAAAAATTGAAATAATTGGAGCTCCTTGAAACACGTGCTAAAGATCATTGTTTTGCATGAAGATTCCCAGTCTAACTATAACAACAAATGATACAAATACAATTAACTGTATTATAAATTAAGAACATTAAACATTAACGAACGTCATAGTAGTACGTAAATCCTCGTCGAGTAATAAGTGGAATGCTCGATGAACGCGAACGCTGTTCATTCGGAAACGTTTACTGAAACAGTAGTGTGACCACCGATGTTCATTTCAATATGCTACTGTTCGGTTCAATTTCCAGCGAACAGATTCTTTTATCCGTTGAAGCAAAAGCATCAACCGGTCGGAAACAATCATCTATTTCAGCTTCTATTAAATCCTCTTACCTCGAATAAATTACATCTCTCATACGCTTCTACGCCTTTGCTATATATAGCCCGTTTTCCGTTATTCAAGTAGCCCGACCTATGCTGTTATAATATATAGCTGTCTACTCAACTTCGCTAACTCCAAGCCTGCATTATAGAATATGTGCAGCGAGAGTGGGGAGGACAACTATTGTCGCCATCTGTGTCAGCAAACGACACGTCGTTGAGTTTCTGTGATTTAACGCGTTTTTTGGAGTGATTTAACGTCGAGCAAAAATCGCGAGTGACACTTTTTAGAAATCTGGAACAGCGAACACGATCTTCGAGGCTCGTGCAAGTATTCTATGTTACAGAAATTAAATAATTCCAGTAACGTTTAGTCGCGCTTGTTTTCAAATATTAACTCGAAAAGATTCACGATTTTTTAGCCCTTGAACGTCGACAGTGTGAAATTTCTGTAAAACGTAGCAAATAAGAAAACTAAACTTAAAAGATTTCTAATTTTTAATGTTTCATAAACTTACGTTTCTTAAGATTTTTGTATTTATTTTTGGCTTCCCTTGTATCCTCATAATCGAATTATGAACATTGTGAACATTTATCGTAGAATGAATGAATTCATTACCCATAGAAAACCAAAATTTTGCGTTCCTTTCGATCGCTTTTAAACTATCCGCAATGTCTTTCAAACAGAGTCATAGTGTTGTGAGTCATTGAATTCGTCTTGAGATGCACTACAATGCTGAACCATGAAAGAACAGATATTTAAACGTAAAGAATGGCGGTAACCTCCAAAACTTGGGAAAAACGATCTTGAAATTCCTAGCTTTGAACCAAACGAATTCGTGCCGATTTATGCAGGATAAAAAATAATACTTTGCACTGTATACAAGAAAATCGACGTGAATCTGATATAGGAAACCTGCTTCGCCGAATCTTCTCATTTGTGAAACAATGAGATGATCGGGTGTCGCGTAGGTTTTCGTTCGCTGAAAACAGTATTTGTTTGGAATCGCGGGATTTCATTAAAGTCGAATCGTAACGCTCTCTCGCGTGGTCTCCTCTCCGGCGATCCAAGCAGAATACACGCGGCCATTTCCTCGGAACAGGATTCCCTTTAGTTCATGCAACGTGGATTTCCCCTCCCCTGTTTCCGAATGATATTGAAATCTACGGCAGGGTAGCGCTAGTCTCGCCGCGTAAAATGAAATTCTAGCGAAAGAATATCGGAGATCCTCTGCTCTTTGTCCTTTCGGAACCAATATCCGAGCGCACGAACGTCTGGGGAAACTTGCTCCTGATAAGAGGCGAGTTTAATAACAGTTTAATGCAAGAATAATTCGATCGTGCCGTACAAATATGAACATTCGTTCCGGGCGTCACGCGATCAGGACACAGACCGTTTCGAGCAGGAAACCTAGGTAAAAGTCTGGTTTTATCAGTCTTGTGTCTTACGATCACTTTTGTCGATAGTTCCACGATAATTACTTTGTCGTTTCCAGACGGGCAAGGGTATTCACGTATTTTTTTCTTTTAGTTTGTGTGTGTGTGTGTGTTTGAAGTGTGTTCTTCATGTTCAAAGTCACACCGACGTCACAGGTTATGTGTTTCGCACCGACATCACAACACTCAGGTAGAGTGGATCGCAGAAGTATTATAGCAATAATGAATTTTTTTATAAATTGGCTCATTTGATTCGACTTCTTTTAAGGTGTTAGGGAAACTGGAAATGCTAATAATGTGTAGAAAATTGTTTTAAAAGATTAAGACTTGTCGGAGTGATAAGAAAATAAAACATTCACAGCGTTTTCAATTTTTCGATCTGAGCCTAAAGCAAGAATTTAAAATTTTATTGAAAAACGATTGACTTTGGTGTGAGCTACAAATAAGTAAAGATCACAAAAATTACAGTTTTTCACAATTTTCGATAGGTTTGATCGATGATTGTAGGATATCTGGTGATTTTTACATCTATCAATACCTCTAGTTAAACTAAATGTTTAAAGACCATGATTTTTGTTCATTTTTATGTCATTCCAACTAATGGTTATTTTTAAAATACATTTCTTGCGCCTTCTTTCAAGTCCATTCTTTCTTTGATCATTTTAATACACTGGAAATGATGAATTAACACGTTAAGATTCTTTAAATCGTTTTACTATTTTAATTGTTTGCACTCCATTTTAACTGTCATTGTAACTGTAGATGTGAAATCATTTTCCTAGATCATAGTACTTCCAATTCCATGCAATAAAGTACACTTTTATGCGTACGAAATTGATTCTTGCAACTAATAGCAACAGTTTCGCTACTCAACAAGTTTTTCAATCTAAACTTTATTGTTATAGAAATGATTTTGGAACGTAATAGAATAATTTTTGGTGACTCCTCAGAGTTACCGTTCGAGTGCAAAGCATTAAATTACATCCGCTATACAAGTTATTCTGCTTTAAAAGATGCCCGAATAACCTGTCAACATTTCTACACGTTGTAAACTCTGAAGGATGGCACTGCCAAGATTGTGCTTAATATTTAGAATTACACGTGCATTCATGTTATGAGTTATTAATATCTGTTGTGCGATTTAAATTGTAGTAATGCGTTCTAAATCAATTAAAAGTGTTAATAAATTTGTGCTTGACAAATTTATTGCTGTTACGAATACCCCACTTATGCTGGCTTTGTTAGCCATATAAATCAACGCGCTACATCAAACTTGCTTGGCGCCAACGAAAACGTAATCCGAAGTTAATCATTTCTGTTTTAATTGTCAAAAAAAATGCACAGGGAAATACGTTCTGCCGAACAATTAACTCGCAGTGCAATACCTCCAATTAGCACGTATCAATGCATCGTGTCACATAATAACCAGACTGTGGGCCGTTATGAAAAATTAAAAATGTCTCGCATTAATTATGAGAAACAGGTGTTCGATAAAAATGTATTCCTTCTTTCAATAAGTGTAAAATGTCGGTGATAATTTAACAATGGCATCAAATCCTTCTGACATTTTTCATGTTTCGCATTTCTGCCATAAACGCATACAATCTATAGTCTAACAATAACAGGCAATCGGTACAATGGAGAAATTAAAATACACAATGTGAAACAGGATGGCCTGACTTAGAACACTGATATATGAATAAACATTTTTTTACAGCTGATTTGACAGTATTAACCCTCTATGAGTCCGTGTAGCTTTTAGATTACATATTGGCATATATAGGCATATATACTGGAATATGGCATTTCTCCAAATAATTTTAGAATTTTACAAGATGGTGTATACCTCTTGATTGCATAAGATCCTTGAGATAACCAATAACAATATCGATAACGGTTTATAGAACCATTAAGCTGAAATATCAGAGTAAATATGCCATACAAGTTGTCTGCAGATAGATATTTGAAAAGAAATCGACCCATAGAGGGTTAACATGAATTCATTTATAAAGAAGAAAGTTAAAAGATTAGAATTTCGTGTTATTTCTGCTACTGTTCCAAGTAGGAGCCATAATCGAGCGGTGTTTCATAGTAGGTGATTTTAGCTTATTTCTATCAGTCGATTCATTGGCAGCATAAATTATGCAGTTGACCTGTTTGAAGCGGATCACTCGGTATACGCTCGTCTTCATGTTCTTCCCCCTCCCCTAGGGCGAGCCTTGTCTCACAATGGGGATCAGGCTTGCTCGTTAACTTAAAGCAGGGATCTCTGTTGCGGTGACGACACGCATTCCGTGGCTTTCCGATTTAAGAGGCGCCCGCTGCTTCCGAATATTTGCCATGCAAATCTGCTCGGACGAGCCGTTAGACATAACAACACGTTTCTCGTTTACTTTCAATTGCGTAAGGCAACGGCATCTATGATGCGACGCTTTTTAGAAGCCAGAAGTATTGGAATTATGATAACAATCGAGAGAAGCGTGCTCTCATGTATATAATATTTAATTAGCTTAATTATCATATATTATTGTATATAGTATAAATAATAATATATTAGATAAATTAATATATTCGTTTAATCGTCCACAACAAAATTAATTAAACGTTGCGCAACAGGTGAAGTGCATGTGAGCTGGAATCTCGATCTTCATATTATTTTTAATGCTATGGCATTCATTTATGCAGATAGTACGACTGATGTTGCTGACAATAAGATTATTATCGATTTTATTACGACTAGAGAGTGTTATTACTAGATTGCAGATTTTTATCCGAAATTAAAAATTGTCTGCGTGAATTGCAAGAAATAGAAATTAAATAGCAAGTGTATTTGCATTCTATTTATTTTAATAGATACAAAAGAATTATCAAATGCGTTTAATCTATGTACCATTTTATACAACAACTATCCAATTTTGCCGTAAATGCATAAAATCCGTAGTCTCGTGTTCAATAGATTGATGTTTCTGCATAACGTAGTGTACTTTGAAAGATTTATATAATACAAATTTAAAATAATACGTGGAAGCTAGTAACGTAGTTTATTATCTTAAACACTGTTCAGTAAAAATTTAGTAACTAATAACAAATAACATCGAACATCTTCGCATGTAAGAATACTGTTAATAAATAAATAAATAAATACGTATAAATAAATAAATGAATAAATAAATAAATAAAGTCGAGAATTAATAGAAATCTTTTATGTTGAAAGAGACATTTAAGTCGTGGAGTTAAAATTTCTTGGAGTACAAAGGGTTAATAATTACCTTCAAAAGGAACAAAGGATCTTGTAAACATTGATTTACCTATTGACGTGTACTGACTATTTATTGCATTAAGTGAAGTTTCTCAAACTAGTGCGTCCACTTCGTAAACACGTGCAATTTAATCCTGTAAACATGCTCGCAGTAGATTTAGTCAGTGTTTATGAATACTTCCTGCTATGAAGCATGTCTTTGGATTAAACGCGGCATGCGTGCACTACTCAATCTAATCCAATTTACATTTCCTTTCAACGAATTATTACACCAATATTGTTTCATTTGTGACGAACCGGCAACTTTAATACGATACGCTGATATTCGAGCAGGCTCTAATAAAAGACTGACTTTGTTTAACACTTTGACTGCTGCGTCACCCACACGTAACTCATATGAAACGAACCAAAACCAGAAATGTTGGAAAACAATTCTGATAGAGTAAACTTTTGAAAATACTATTTCATTTATCCTGAACAATTTCTCGTCAATTTTTGTCTGGCTCTGGTTGCGTCGTTTGAAAAAAGAAAAAATAATTTGGCACGTTACGGGCAAATTCGAGATCTTCGCTGCGGCGGGTTCGTGAAGCAGCTCATTTTTCAAATCCTATAGCGGAAGCTGGCAACAGGTGTGTCTCGAGTCAAACCAAATTTCTTTTTCCCGGGGCGTGTCTGGGGAGCGATTAATTAATCTGTCGGGGGGCGGTTCGAAACTAAGCGTCGCGTGTCCTCTACGAGCCCAACACAATGAGAACGGTATTTCCGGCATCGCGTCGGAGGCGTCGTTCGAATATGCTCGCCAGCAATGGCGGTCGCGGCATCGCTTCGAATTAGGATTCCTCGGCAAAGAGCGGAAGAGAGGGAGGGATTGAGGGAGACAGAAAGCAACAGAGAGAGAGAGAGGACTTCACGGCAAATTTGCAGCAGCCCATCCAGTCAGTCACTATCGTCTAGATCAGAAATCACGAGGCGTGGTGGTAGCAAATGCCTGCGCGCCGAAGAGAAGAGGGCTCGCAGGCTAGACCGCGAAATGAATTTTTAAATCTGCCTGCACCTTTCCGGTATCTCATTTCTCTCTCGGCATCTTTGCGCAGTAATATTACATTCCTGCCAGACAAACCGATGGAAAGTGCGGTTGTTCCATACCGAGTACGCTTTCGCGCGATTCCTCCCGGAATGTCTGTTAACTGTTCCGTTATGCGAACATTCCCACTGCTTTTTCACTGCGAAACCATCCTTTTGCTGGTCATATTCACTTTTACCCTCTTCAGGGATACTGTCGCGTATCTGTACGTTTAGTTTTCTTAAAACTATGATTGCTCCAAGCGTAAAGCAAATGAGAATCAGTTGCAAAAACTATTTACTACAGAATCCGTCAGCAATACGGAAAAAACCTCATCGAATGAAATGAAATAAGTAAAAAAGAAACAATTAAATAGATTGTTCCCTCCTACAAACATTCATCACTAAACAGGTTAAAATCAGATTCATCTTTTTGCTAATCATATACCTCGTTTCAAATCAAATTCATCCTTTCGTGTATCATATTCATCAATAAAATGTAATTCGTCCCGTTGCGGATCATATTCGTCCTTTTTAGAAACAAATTCATCTTTTTACAGGCCATATTCGTCTGTTAAATGAAATTCACCCTCCCCTGGTTACTTTTAAAATCAAATTCGTCCTTTTCCAGGTCATATTCATTTAAATAATCAAATTAATCTTTTTCACAGATGATGTTCACCTTTAGAATGAAATCTTACAAATTATTGAATTATTTCAGAAATTGTTTAACCTATAATAAAAACCATTCTAATTTGCAATATTCTTTATATAATAAATATTACGTGTTGATTATAATTAATTGTAATAAGTAACCAATATTTCCCCGTTATTATCTGAAACGAAGTCCAAGTTGAACAGTAAATTTGTTTCTCTTCACGATTTTCTACAAATGATTGTGCTAATAAATAAAGCAGTTAAAGTGGCAGTTGTAAGGACGCTGACAGTAATTGGCTCCTCTGCCCTAGGGCGCGATTTTTGCGTGGGTAGGTACGGGTCGAAAATTATGTTTCCCGCTTCTTATCTGCCGCGTCACGTTCGTCGCATTTACCAGGAAAACGGACGTATAAACTCGACACCGGCTGACCTAGCCGCAGAGTGGCCACGAGCTGGCCTGATATCAGTTTCATGAAGACGTCCAGCCAGTAATTGAGCATTAGGGTCGACATAGAGAGCCCGGGGCGTGAACGGGCGCGAGCCCAGGTGGTAAACGATCCAATTACTGAAAAATATATCTGAGATTACCTAACGCGCGGCTGGTTATTACGGTGAAGCGTTGTCGTCGCTGAGATTACTCGTGCTCGGCTTCGGACAACAGTTTGTAGGGAAACGCGACACCGCTTTGTTCTCCTGGTTAATGAACAGACGGAATTAAGTAACAAGTCGAAATCTTTGTTAATCCGATACTTACGGTGCTTACGAATAACTCCATTCGCCTCGCTGTTTAAGTCGAATTAAACGATGTCGTGTGGTATTGCCACGTTTTAATGGAAATTGACGCTAAATCTTCACCAGGTCTATCAAAATGACCAGTTTCGTAATTCTCGTTTTAAAGATGCTGAAATTGTAACAACTTCTTTTACAGAAATTTATTGGAAACATTTTATAATTCAAACGTGCATATATAATTACGTTTACACAGTGGTGAAAGCATTGAACAGTTTATAGAGATGCATGTCCTATCTGTCGTTGTTTGCGTGGTGTAATGCATTTCATAAACAAAGTATGTGCTCTGAAAATAAAAATATAAAATAATATATTTTTTATATTATTTTATAATATAATATAAGCATATATAAATACTGTGCTAATCGATTTCTATAAAGTCATCAGTAGGCATATAAGTTACCGAGATCTAAAAGATCCGCATTTTTTAAACTTTCGTTGTAGGCTCAGATAGAACCGTAAAAACTGTCTCAGCCATTGTCTAGTAAACCAATATGTACTACTGTTATCTAAAAAATTATTAATTTAGTAATAAGTAGATTACACATTTTTATATTCTACTACAATTGTTATACTACAATTTTAACAACCAGATATCGGTATACCATTCTTAGGTTCTTTGAACATTCTCACTGTTTTAACAAAATCTGTGTCCATAAAAGTTTGACAAATGTTATTGCATTTTAAAAGGTGCACGAACACTTTTGTCCAGCACCGTGTGTCGTGTTTTCGTGTGTTCGGCAGCGCACGTTTCTCGATAAAGGAATACGAGAGATATGTCATAATCTTTCAAAATAACGAGACAACCGAGAAACATGAAGTTCTCGCCTCTGAATTCATCGCGTTCTGAACCGCGACGCTACGGTCACGTTGACACGGTGGCTGCCGAAAGGTTCCGCGTCTGCTCGTTATCGATTCGTTTGCCAGCAGATGTTACTCCAACAGTTTATTCGACGTTGCCAAACCAAATTTTATTTCTCGACCTCGGCGTTTGTCGGTTTAATGGTAACACGGAGAAAAACTTCCAATTTACCGTCGGCGTTTCAATGTAGCCACCATTGCCGATTATTGTGTAACTTTTCCGCGAATGAAAGCAGCCCGTCGACCGTCGAGCATACGTACTTGTCGCCGGTTCTAGTGCTTGCACGAGCAATTCCACGAATGATCGGGAAGTGATTAAACGTACAGGGAATATGGAAAATCGTTCGAGCAGCTGGATAATGAAAGCTCCATTATGTGTACTAGCCCGTGTGCGTGCGCGCTCGATTCACTTACAATGTTTCTAGAATAATTATCCAACCGGATGTATAACGCGTTCCAGCACAACACTCGATCTATGAGATATAATTGAATTTGATCCTTAATAACGTCTAAGTGTTCAACGATACGCGCATTTAACGGCTCAACTGCTCGTCGCAGCAAATAGTGTTTTAAATGTGTTTAACCCTTTCGGTACGAGTGCCGGATATATTCGGCGTCCACGCGACGACCGCTGTGGACGAGCGCCGGGTATATCCGACGCACGTACGACGACCGGTATAAATAACAGAATTTTATATTGTTGTGGTATAACTGATGACTCAAACCATGTCAATGACTACATTACCGATAGGTAAAAGTACGACACCTAGTGTCTAATTAGGTATCCGCTCTACTGTGACTCACTTCACTTCAGTGCGGTTCCTTCCACCTAAGTGTAACCACGTGTGTCAAAACAAGCAACAAGTAACACACTTAATACTAAAAACCACGCTTCTAATTTTACTCCACACCCTCAAACCTGATCATATATAAATAAATCTTAATATTTTATATAAGTACCTCTTAATATCTCTTAAGTTACAAGCAACACTTTTGTTAAAAAATGTCGTTTCATTAAGCACAGTTTTCATTTAACGCTTAGGAAATATCTTCTTATAAAGGAGGACTGTTCATGTACGGCAGCAATTTTCGGCGCGGGGCCTCGTACAGTGAGAGTGTCACGGCGGACAGAGTGCTCGTACCGAAAGGGTTAAGGGAGCGGTGACTTGCGAGAGACATTTCTGTATCGAATGTAATGTAAAGAGAACTGAAAGAGTATGCACATTCCATTTGCAACTTGACCTTGGAAAGGTCAGCTAAGTAGCTACAAGTGTGCGCAGTACCATTAATCTTGTATATATGTATACATGTATTAATATGTGTTTTTCTTTCGACCCTTTTTGTTAAAGTCTATTTTGTCGCTTGAATAAATTGATTTCATCGATTCAATGAAGAATTTTTCTAAAATTACAAAATTACAGGAAAGCGAAATTAATATTTCCGTTTATTAATATTAATGAATCATTATTCTATGTTACGAACGTGTACGACGAGCAAGTTTCTTCACTTTCATTGGTAAGCGTATACACAAAATATTCATCATCACGAGTCTGACTCGTTATTATATTGCGAAATGAATGATTATGTACGTTGATTATTATGTATCAAGTTGATTGTTGATTATTATGTATATATCATTTCATATTATGTATCAATATAATGATTATTATGTATCAATATAATGTTTATTATGTATCAATATAATGTTTATTATGTATCAAGTCGTGCTAGGTTATGTCGTACGTTTCACTAATTTTCTAAAATATTTAACACTAAACGAGTTACGGTGAAATGGCCAATTCTCATTTGACAATTATAAAAATAAGAATAACACTTTCGTTAGAACTGATCGAATAAATCACATTATTGGAGCAGCTACAATAATAAAAACTGCACGGATCTATATAAATTGGATCTCGTCGGTATTACGAGGCAATACTTGCAGCCGATTTTGTCGGTCAAAAAACCGTTTTGTTTGTTTGTTAAATATTCTCCTTTATATGATAACTTTTAAGACAATCTTTGTAATATATCCCAAGGATTTAGTGTTAATTTAAAAAATTAAAATCCTGCATAATATGTTTAATTGTTAACTGATCGATGCCACTGCTGCACTGTGGTGTGTCCGTTTTTGATAGTAAATGGTCGTGTGTCAGTTTGGAGTGACCTATTCTTAGTCTATTTAGTAGGGCCTGGCTTTTTCTGGATAGAGTGAGATTTGGGTTTTCGGTGTAAATGTTATCTCTAATTTCATGGAGTTTGGTACGTTTTCCATCGAGACACTGTCGATTCCATTTTTCGTAGATTAATTTAGTAAAATATTTCGGTGCATTTTGTACTAGAATCGGTGATGCTTGTTTCTGCAGAGGGGCTTGTCATCAAGTCATTTCCTGAATTTGATATATTTATTTTTACGTTGTTATACTTGAGAAGATCGTGTTGGAGGTTGATTAGAAGTGTGTTGTTGTTATACGGATTTGAAATATCATTAATGATTCTAGGGTCTGTCGTAGTTATCAGATAAGAATCGTTGTGGTTTATACGTGCCATCGTCTTGCATTTTCTGTTTCTAAAAGTATATTGAACAAAGAGCTATACACCCTGTCAATGGAATAAGTAAGTTAAATTATCTCAAAGGACATCTTATACCGATACAGCCGATCGAAGAAAGTTAATCTCTCTGAAAACACTTAAGAGTTAAACGCGACGTCGGAGATAGGTTCCCAGAAGAATACGAGGCTTGTGATCCTACAGTATACCGTAGAAGCACAGCAAGGTCCCGATGCGATAAGAGATGAAGCCTGATGAATGCAGGTTCTTCCTTCTTTTGATCCCGCACGAAAGTCCCCCGAGTACTCTTGCCATTATTTACATTGTTCGGTGCCAAGTTTTCATCGCGAGTTCTTCAGCGTCCCAGCGACGCGAGGGGGGGAGGGGAGTGTGTATCGAAAGAAAATCCGCTCGATGAAGTTTCCCCGTCCATTGTCGATGGACCCCGTCGGGCTGCGCCGTCCCAGCGACGAAATTTTTAATTTTCCGACACAGAAGCGTATCTTAATTAGAAATCTTTGTATTTACGACGCAGCGAGCTTCTTTCCGGGTGTCAAGAGTACCCAAGTTATCTCGTCATTCGTTCCCGTAAAATGGAACGGTAGCCGAAAGACGATGGCAAAGAAGAGTGCCTCGTTCACCGTTTTAACTTAACGGGAACGAGGAAAAGATTGAGCCCTATCTTCAGCCAGTTTCCCATCAGCGACCGCGAACCCCCAAGCCTCTCCCCGCCCATCCCTCTCTTCTGCCCTCCTTCTCTCGTCAGGTTTCCTCGTCGCCCCATCCGGCGAAGTTTCAGACAAATTAGCAATTTGCCAGCATCAGACTAGTTCTCGGGTCGCGGATTGGCCGGAAGGTAATGGCCTGACGACCGAAAATTACGGACCGCCTATTCCGTGTCGCGCACATTCCGATAAATATATAGTTGCATCTTCTGCCATAAATCTATCGCGATGTCATCTCCAACTTGAACATGCCCCGTAGTTTTCCGCTGTGTCTATCCGCCGCTGGTTTCCGCGGGAAATTTGAATGTCGAGATAATTAGTTAGCACACGCACGTATCATCGTCCCAAACTATTTAGATGCGAGTGGCTAAATTGGAAATGTACCACGAGACCTAGTTGCTTGTAACTTTCTCACAATCAGTCGCAAGGGTCGAAAGTTCAACGTTCGGTTTTTCTTTTCTTAAACTGTAATTCAAATAGTAATGTAAATGTTCTAGGTAGAACAAACGGCACACTGTGAGCAAAATGTAAAGTTTAAGTTGTTGTTGCAAATGTTTTTACTCTTTATACTTGAAATGATCATTCGTCCAAAATGACTCGATTTGACATCTCATTTACAGTATGTATTCATCGAGCTCTGTTGCGACGGCAACACCGAAGGTCGAACGTGGCTAGCCACCCCTTTACCAATTAAATCATAAACGTGCGATAGACCTACAGTACCGTTGCACGGGACTATTCATAAATTTTACTTTAACAAACGAAGACGATAGAAACAAGAACTTTCGACCAAATTTCCAACTCCTCATTCCAAGTTCCTTCCGACACACCCACCTCCAATCAAAAACGCTTCATTTCCTCCACCAAAAACTACCCTCCACCAATCAACGGAAAACCGAGGTGACAACAGACAAAACACGATGAACGAGAACAGAACGAAAATCATACTTGAACAGAATGCATTCAGAACTAAATCAAACTCTAACATAACCCATTCAGAACGCAACCTAAGTCGAACATAACGCATTCAAAACACATTCAGAAATCGCATAGAACATATCCAGAAATCGCGAACATCATATCATCGAACAAGAATTTCATGAATTTCATATTAATTTCAAAAATTTCACAAATATCATTAATGAAAAACTTACTAATTCAGTTGCAAATGTTGTAATCCATATATGTAATCCACTTATGTAGAACGGCACAGATTACCCTAACTTTCACTTTTACTGCACTATCATTCCACACTGATCACGAATTATTCAACAATTGACACATGTCCGAAGTTTCCAGCGTTACTTTGCGTGGCCCCGAAAAGGGCCGATTAATTTCAAATACGGTGTTGTAATCTCTCCTCTTCTAATCTTTTGACTGCAGCAATCGCATTCCCTTTGCATTGCGCATGCACAAACAATATTTGGTACTGCTCTTGCGAGGTGTACATTTTAAAGAAAAGAGAAGTTATAGCGACGAAATCTCGAACGAAACTGAGCCTTCTCCACGAAGATGTTCACACAGACTGTGTCGATTGTCATAACAACGGACACTATGTTTTAAAGAAATTTGAGATGCTCCGACGAAAAAAAAAGGTTTTCCAAACTGCAACACGGTGTAAGGATTTTCAAACGAAAGCCAGACTGGTACGCCGGCAGAATAGTAGATAGTGAAAGTCATAAAATAGGGAATGAATGAAACAGATGTTTCGAGTGTTTTGGAGCATCGAAGGATCTTTCACTGTATATTAAGTACACGTTTACACGTGAAATGGAAATCAGTAGTCTTCGTCAAGGAATTGTTGCTAGCTGTGTGCCCGTAGTGACGTCCTCTGTCTTACAAATATCATAGAAGACAACCGTTCGCAAACGTACGAGTACGTGACAGCACCAAAGGGCCGGGGCAGTGATATCCTTTCCCTATTTGGGAATAGGCGTGCGCTGCGTAACGCGACAGCAATCTACTCGCAGCAACAGATTGTATCGTTCGTCACGTTTTCACGAATGTAATGAATAGATGTAATTCGAAGGTAATTCGTAGGTAAATACATAGAAAATTTGAGCCCCGTTTCTCAGACTCCACAAATTTAAACGAAAACAGGGCTCCGTTTTCGCAATAGACCAGCAAGGTCCCTTAGAAGTCACGTGGCGCTGTTACGCATAAAAAAAGTTTTACGCATCAATCTCCGTACAACACTGTACTTCGATAGCACTGAATAACATGATTTTTGTTTAACGTATTTAGAAGCTAAATTACCATAAAATAATTACGAGTAGGAACGATGAAAATTCAAAATAGTGCACTTCAAAAACCAGCAAGCAAACCCAAAATGGCATATTTCTTAAATAAGATAAAAATTGCAAAAAATCTAAATGAAAAAAGAATGTTCAGAAAGTGAAGGTCATATTGTACAACCGAAAAAACGGTTTCGTTTCATTGCACTGAATGAGTGACGACGATTTATTAAATGAAGAGTGATTTAATTAAATTAAGGTTACATTGGATGAAAATAATACTTTTCGTCTTTTTTTCGTTTTGTGTTATACATACATTTATATCTTTAATAGAAATGAAGTTGCTTATACGGAATTGGAAAAGTGTTTGTTTTTAATAAGTTTTCAGAACATAATTCCCCTTTTTGTACCGACTGGAGGCCTCACATAACATGGTTTCACACAACGTGATATTTTCTAGGAACCTATTTACCGTGTTATAGGAGAATTACCTGCATCTTGTGTACAAGGCTAACAATTTCTTTCCGCAATGCAGGAGCAATAAAAAGCATAGTTATTAATTTGGGTAACCGCCCGCTGTCCCGGCGAACAATGCGTCCTAATACCGACGCAGATGTCACTGATCGGCGCGCACGCCGCTTTGACAACTGTGAACGGCTTTGGTGAACGCGCGAGTAATTTCTTTTGAGAGAACAAACCTTGGTGTTCCGAGAGCCCAATAACGAGAATTGCTCGATATCGGTCTCCGCGTTTAATCGTCGCGTGGGCTTCACAGTCGATTAAATTGCCTAGGCCATGTCAGTCGCGTTTCCGCCTTGGAACAATACATTCTCCGTTTTAAGCATCATTCTCTACTCAGTAGGCCCGTGGAAATCACACTCTCAGCCTCGACTCACCGGCGAGATCACGATTCGTCGAACCTCATTCGTCGACCTCATTCGAAAATCTCGTAAATTTAATCTCGTTTGCCAAGCGGGTCTCGTACTCGCTTGCTCTTTGTACAATACTCTCAGCGCTGCGTAATCGTTACTCGCGACGTGTAATTCGTTTGCGTTGCATAGTCTGCCGTGGTTCAACCTTATCGTCGCGTATACGAATCGCTCACGTGCCTCGCCCGTCCGAGGCTTCTATTAATGTTCCGCGTGTTATTTTCTCGAGCATTCTTCCGCCTACTTGTCGCACCCGCGTACTATCCGTACATACATATTGTAGAGCGTTCCCACGTTTGCGTAGCCTTTCGTAAACTAATTACGTTTGTTTCTTTGCTTTATTCGTTATCGCGTTTGCGCGAGGAGGGTCCAACCTTCGGAGAAACGTATTCTAATTTTCTCTTGTGTGTTTAGGCGTATTTCAAGCGTTGTGCAAGTCCTACGCGGTCCACTGTCCTTATATTAATAAAGTGACCAGACGTTCTTAACTAACTTTGTTTTCTTTCTCTTCGTTATCGTAAAATTAATATCTCCTTAATTATCACCGAATTCGCCTCTACCGTTTAGAGAATAACACTTCTTATAGCAGTGGCCGTCTGCAATGTGAAAAGAAGGAGTGGAAGAATTAAAGAGTATCAATACATTTCAACCTACTATAATTATTGCAGCAAAGAACACGTTCGTAAGCAACTCCTGATTCTTGCAACAAGTGCAGATCATTTTGATTCTGCATAAATATCCACAGGCTACTTGATGTTCCTAATGCCTCATCCACTGTGTCATCGGTGTATTGTCGCAAAAATGTTCTCTGCTCTTCTCTGCTCACTGTCCCCAATACCTATCTCTCTTCTCCATAAAACTCAATGTTTCGTAGGCCCCCCGAGTGGAACTGACTCGGACAGCTTGTCGCAAATTTCCCATGGAGACAGCTCACCGACGTGACACATGGAACCAGAAACTAGAAGCGAGTCTTTAGTCGGGCGATCGTTACAGCCGACAGTTGTAAAGCAGCATCATTAGCACGAGACGTTTAGGTTCCCTCAGGATTCAAGGCTCTTGTTATATACGGTGCGGAGCTTGCGCGGTGAATTTATTGAAAGTGGCCGATTTGAAGCGTTGCTCATGCGATCCTACGAGCGGTCACGACGAGTTACTACTGTTGCCGTTGCGGCGCGCGTCGCGACGATGTCCCTCCGTTCGTTTCATTTTGGACGCGCTCCGGCGACACGCTAGTAGCACTGTTTGCTCGTTTTCCACGTGGCACACGGAACAAAGTTAGTTTGGCTCTCTGTACAATCATCGAGCGTTTACGTTCGGCTTGCTCCGATCAGGATGCTCTCCGATTCGTTTTGGTTTCGACGATTCCCGCGTGCGTCCCCGCATGGCTCGAATGCTTCTAAATTCAGTTCGCTTCGAATTTCAACGCTTTCAGGTCGGTTTGCCAGCTATTTAGTTTCGATTTCTGTGATTAGGGACGTTCGAATTTCTTCCACTCCAGTATACGATCTCAAACTGATGCGATTTAACACGTTGACGACGGCTTGACACACCGGTCGGTCATACGTGTCAGACCCGTGGGCTGCGTACATTTGTTTATTTCGCTTGCATTTCACAATATAGATTTATGTTATTTTATCTGAACATTATAAACAGATATTCAATAGTAAAAGCATAGAAATTCAGTATTATACACTTAACATAATTATTTAATTTTTGTAAATTTCGGGCGCCGACTCACAGAGAAAATCGTGAATATCGGCGCCGGCGTCAACGTGTTAAAGTTTCGAGTAGACAATTGCACCGTTTCTTATATTTGTACATACCACAATGTGAAGAAGTACTTGGGATACTTGTCAATATTTTCTGAAATTACCCTTAACTTACTTTAATGACAGTAATATTTGTTTAACGGGCCGAGCTCTCTTGAATGTACATTACAGAGATATAGATTCAGGTTGTCCGAATTTAATCTCTAATAAAAATAATTGATGAAAGTTAACAGTAACTGTTTAACTTTTTTTAAATTAAATGGTTTTTCGTGGGAGCTACAAGATGACATAATACATTTTATTTGTAAATGTACACGGCTAATGAAGTTCAATTTTGTTCTTTCTAAACACGGTCATATCATTTTGAATACACTAATCGATTCAGTTCCCCATTGCGGACAAAACAATATTGGGCCAAGCGTAGCAAAAAATTATGAATTCGCAAAATATTCGAATAATAACTTAACGAAATTTAACTTCAATAACTTTAACTTAAATAAACGCTGTAAAGGAACGCCTGAATTTTCAAATGTTCAACTTTAAGCAGTTAATATAGATTACCACTTTGCAATATTTCCACTGAAATATTTCGCAAATTTCTTCAAAATTGTACGATTCCGTCTGAAAAAAACACAGTTAACCTTTATTTGACCCGTACACGTCTGTACGCAATTATGTAATTTTGCAACCCTCGCGAACTCATTTAATTTCTCTGGGAAACGTATTTTACATAGTGTGTAATTAGCGAGGTATTTGTATTTATAGATTAATATTGGATACCCAATATTAACAATTTTGCTGGTATCATCAGCAGTTTCTGACTACACACATATATGCGTAAACAAAACAAATAACAAATAAAACAACAACAAAATTATATAATAACGAAAATACAGATCAACTCTCGCTAAAACCACATTAAATTCCCAAATTTAACGCTGATGGCATTTTCACTTTCTAAGATGCGTTCATAAAAATAGAAACAAATATAAAGTTATTCTTTTCATTATATGCACGAAACCCCAAAGTTTTATTTTCTTGGATTTCAGACATTTTTAACACGACAAATGCTGTTAAGGGTACGTACAGGTTCGCAGGTAATATTTGCGCAACCACTATACGTCTTTGACTGAACCCAATATTCAGCGAAGGTAATTAAAAAACTGTAGATAGGATGTGAGACAGTTGATCACCAAATATATATATTTGATTAATTTTGGCCCTTGGTCCAAGAAATGGACTTGATTTACAGAAAAAAAACCTGCTGCATTCATCCTTCCATACTTTAGCACACATCTTTCCATACTTTCGCACACGTCCTTTACCTCAACTATTCCCGCCTTCCTTCTCTCTCCTCTCTCTTTGTCTCTCCACATCCCTTACCCAGTCCGCTACTTCCTCACATTCTCTACCTTCTACAATTTGCTCTAACCTACACCCGCTTCTTTCCACTCCCTCACATTCCTCCACAAAATGTTTCAGTGTCCCATAGTCCTTTCCACACAGTTTACATTTTCTCTCTCCATCCTTCATCCAAAACCTATTGTACTCCTCTAAATTCCCACACCTCACTCTCGCTATCAATCGCTGATTCCCATTCCTTCCTTTCTTAATTAAATATTGACGGTCTAATCTGGTCTATTAACGCATCTAATAAAATATCTATTATTGTATCTTGACCTTCTTATTCTCTCATTCTGTACCTGCATTTGTATGCCCTTATCTCTCTTCGCCAATTCCTCCCGCACCACTCCATCTCCTCTCTCATCCCTCAGCATCTCCATACCTCCCTGACTAAATCCATTTCTGTTTAAGCATTCTTTCCTCTCCATTCCGCTGCGTGTTTCCGTATCATTCCCTACTTTTTCTTTCCAACATTCTTTAATTAATCTTGGATCCTCTAGTTTCCTAATTTTCTGTTCATAACACATTGCCCTTTCCCCAGTCTTTATCCTCAATCTCTCCACTTTTGTTTCCTCTAAAACTATGTACCCTGGCGTACATTTGTCCAGTCCTAAGCACCATTTAATATATTTTAACTGTACCGCCTCTAGTGCCTCTCTTTCTTTCCACCCATATACCTCCGCCCCATACAACATGCCACCTGTCACCAGGGTGTTGAACATACACATTCATCTGCCAAAATCATCCTTAAAAACTCCTCTCCCCAATTCCCCAAACCTCCCTTACTGCTACAACCTGCCCTTTTCACGCATTCCCTAATGTGGCTTTTCCATTCTCCATTCTTTTGGAACCTTACACCTAAATATGAGAATTCTGTAACCTTCTCTATCTCCTCCCCTTTCCATTTCCATATCGCTTTCTTACTCTTTCCTCTCCCTTTCTCAAACACAATTATCTTAGATTTCTTTACGTTTAACGTCATCTCCTTTTTGTCTAAATATATTTCCAGTCTCCTTAATAATTGTTTCATTTCTTCCTCCCTTCTCGCCACAATTACCACGTCATCCGCATAGGCCAGAGAACAAAATTTTATCTCTCCCACTTTTATTCCCGCTCCTAGCGTCTCTCTCCATATCCGCCATACATACCGCGAACAGCGTAGGATTAGAAAGCATCCCTGTCTAACTCCTCTTGTGGTCCAGATCACCAAATATAACACTTATATTTTAATAAAAAGCAACTATGTACAAACAAGGTGATGTACGATCGACGGTTGACGGAATTCTATATTTAGCTTTGTGGCTCCGCTAAAACGTGGAGGTGAAAAACCCCTCCATAAAGGAATTTACAAAAATAGAGGGGCACTGGACCGACCAATTACACAAACTTATCAAATGGTCCGATGGGGATTGGTTCGGCAGCCTAACGCCAAAAAGTCGTGACGTCGTTGACAATGGCGTCCGCTGTATCCTTGAAACATTGTGAGAAATAAAACTGCCGAGCCCCCTTTCTGCCCTATACGGGTTTAGGTCACGTCAATTGCCAGGAGGACGGTAGGGCCACGCTAGCCTTCTCAGGTATGTCATCTGGTACTATTCAACCGTACCAGTGTCGTAAAGTGATCAAGTCATTAAATAAACATTAAAAATCGATTCTAAAACATGGCAATAACCAAAGTGACCGTCGCCTAAACCCAAACGCAAAGACGGGAAGGTACAATCGTATATCGCGTCTTAACAAATGCGTCAAGTCAGCTTGGTTATGTACGGCTCTAAGATCCACCTAATAAAATTCCAGAAAAAGCTTTAAATTTATCGTCTCATCTTTATATAACAATAGCTCGTGTATTAGACGTCGTTTTCAGCCACCGCAGCAGTCTATCTGTGTCGTTCAATTAATTTCATTCGTTTCGATTAGCAAGTATTATGTACACTGGTCTTAAAGGCGACTTCGACACGAAGACGGATATTAGAAGCGGCTTCTGAATCTCCGTGGGCGGCGCGGAACTGCTCTTTTCAACCGACTCGAATCTCGACCATGTTTTAGCCTCGCGGCGTGACATCCGTCTAATCTATTTATTCGAGCTCCGTGTGACGCACGAAGAACCGTGGAGTTCACGCTCTGTCGGCAGTTTCCGTGAAGTTGATCCCGGGAAACGCGACTGGGTTTATAAGGAAGCTTGATGCGTTTGCTTCGTCATTGATCATCCCCGATTCACTTTGAAAAAAAAACATGCACTCGTTTCGTAACGCAGTTAACCTGCATGAAAGGGCGAACCTGGAAATGGGTCAATGCAGGCTCGCAATCGAATTAAAATCTCGCGCGATAATGAACGACCTTTGTTAGTCGGTATAAGACTGCATTGACCTGTTTCCAGGTATTCCAGTTTTACCGGTAAGGCTGCCGCTTGTGCTGCGAGGCCTGCTTACCATTTACCTTAGCAAAAAAAGAACCCACGGAAAATTGCTCATTCGAAGAACTAATCGGGTATTTTAATCGTCATTTGTATTAAAATCGAGGTGAATATGTTTTTTCCGTGTAACAGTGTGACCGGCGCGCGAAGCCGAAGCCAGTTCGTTTACGATTCATACGAATATCTACTGTAATCTGTAGTTGGGGAGAGGTGCCACGAAAAGGACATACACATTTTCGAACGTAATATAGAAAGAAAAAGGCCGTTCCACTTCGACTTCGTGTCCTTGGACAGGTCAATTATCTGGCGATAAATGTACTTGAAGCACCAGCCTGCTTCTACATTTCCACGCCACATTTCTCGACTTTTTTAACCCTGAACCTTCCCCTATTTCTAACAATGAGAAACTTATATGACTTCGTAAGAATGACAACACTGCATTTATTTTACTTTTCACTGTATTCGTCGTAATTCACATGCATGAAGAAATACATTAAACAATTTTCTTTGAAAGTATCTCTCCAGCTATAATATTGGGTTGTTCAATAAGTCATTGCGCTTTTTTCATTTCATTTTTAAGTACGTTTATTTAATATACGTAATGAACATTAATCACTGATGTATTGGCCGTTTTGTTCGATGACCTTCTGCCATCTCTCGGGCAACTTCATAATACCGCGTTCATAAAACTTCTTGTCTTTCTCTGTGAAGAACTTGTCAAGGTACTGTTTGATGAGGTCGTCAGACGCAAACGTCTTACCATTCATGGAATTTTGCAAGGAGCGAAATAAATGAAAGTTTGATGGTGCAAGATCTGGACTATACGGTGAATGTGGTAGCACATCCCAACCAAGCTGTAACAATTTTTGCCGAGTGACCAAACTTGTGTGTGGTCTCGCATTATCGTGGAGGAACACTATACCCTTCCGATTGATAAGCTCGGGACGTTCCTGTGCAATGGCATCACTTAATTTCTGTAGCTGCTCACAGTAGACATCAAAATTAATCGTTTTATTCGTTGGGAGCAGCTCATAGAAGATTGGTCCCTTCCAATCCCACCAGATTGACAGCATTACCTTCTTTCGGTGGATGTCTGCTTTTGCTTGCCTTTCAGGTGCTTCATCCAGTCTACACCAACTTTTTTTTCTGCTGACATTGTTATACACAATCCATTTTTCGTCAGCCGTGATCATACGCTTCAAGAATGGATCGTTTTCTTCGCGTCTGGTGAGTTGATCGCAGACGTTCATGCGCTTCGTCAGGTGGATTTCTTTCAACTCGTGCGGTATCCAAACATCGAGCTTCTTTACGAAGCCAAGCGATTTCAAATGGCCATGAACACTTCCAATGGACACTTTTAGAGCGATAGCAAGCTCCCGAACAGTCGAATGCTTATTTGCTTGCACCAATGCTGTGATTTTATCGTCGTCAATTTCGAAAGGTCTACCGGAGCGATGAGCATCTTTGACTGAAAAATCACCATCACGGAATCGGGCGAACCAGTTCTGGCACTTGCATGTTTCAATGACGTGTCTCTGCCGTAAACTTGACGCAACTCTTCCCTTGCTTCAGTTGCTTTCTTCCCTTTTTTAAAGAAATAAAGGAAAATACGGCGAATATGCTCTTCAAAATTCTCCATGTTCGAACCACAACTGCGAGTACAAAACTCAACCAAATCGTGTGAACCTTTGTTTGTTTTTTAGGTTAAGTATGAAAAACAAAACACGCGTGAACATTTGACATTCATGTCACGTTCAGATATAAATAATCGCAAACAAAGCCATCTATCGGAATAAAACGCAATGACTTTTTCAACAACCCAATAGTTGTAATAGAAAAATATTTTATACGTTAGTGCTATTAGCAACTGTTTAACTTTATTAACAACTATTCAAACAAGAGTTGTTCCTTTTATATCGCGTACGAATGCGTTCACAAATGACTTACGAACTTTGTTTTCTTTGAATTGGCCGAGTAATTGATTAAACTTGTAGTTCACACATTTTTCGAAACCTCCACGTGCACGTTGAAAAGCTAAAAAAGACTCTTTGTAGGATATCCGTTGAATTGGTTCGCGTCTACGTGGAACCGACAACTTCGAAACCTAAATTTCCTTGAAGCGCCGATGGCCAGCGAACAATTGTCCATTGGTTGCTCAATAAATACGAAATCAGTTCCGATCATCGAGGAAATCAAAGCCAGAATGCGGATGTTATGGCAATGACAGGGTTCCCGATTCAGCTGGAAATGAACTATGCAAGGAGAAGCCCCTCGCGAGTATGCGTGTACGGCCAGATGGCGAGGAAATTGCGCCCGGAAAATGGAATACGCGAGTCGAGGCGAAGCGAGATCGTTTCGTTGGGCCGCGTCTTCAAATAAGCCGTGAGAATGTGCGTGTGATGCAGCCGGGGCCGGTAATTGAAAGCACCGCCGCTCTTCAACCGCAGTTTTCCGAACAACGACTCTTACTCCCCATTAGCGGCAGCCTTCTCCCAGGAAAAGAGTTCTACGATTTCTTTTTTCTTTTTCCTTTTTTTTTTTGGCTGTGGCCCACTTAACGAACCGTTTCTTTCCTTTTCGACAAGGACGTGTTCCCTCGTTCTTGCAAATTATACCCACGTTAGAATATCCCAGGTTATGTTACACTCGCGCCATTCGAATATTCTTTCCTGCCTTCCCTCGTCCTATTTCATCTCGTTGAAATTCTCTGTAGGATTAACGCGCGCTTTCAAGTTTTTCTTAACAGCCTTGTGAGATTTTTAGAGGCTGACTTTTGTTAGGGGCCCGTTTGTTCGACCGCTCGAAACATGTTCTCATTAGCGTGTTAACAATTTCAATGTGATAAGTACGAAACGCTATGATTTGTTAATATTTTACTGTGGGCCATCTACAATTTCTTGGCGGCAGTGTCTCAGGCGACGTTGAAGTCAACGGCCCAAAATCACCGTTTCGATCGACACGAATTCGTCATTTTTAATTTTGGATTAATATTCATCAGTGTCATTAATCGAGAACAATGGGCACTCGGTGGCGGCTATACATTTCATACCGAAGTTCATACATATAATCATTATTTCCAACGGCGTAGATTCGCTTTTGATGTTTATGGAACTGGGCAAAGTTTTATCGGGATGACAGACTAACGAATAAAAATTTATTCGAGACCATTGAATAAATATCAAATCGAATGCAGACTTAGGTAGATAACAATTTATCTGGAATAGATTTTATTTGAGTACGAATAAAGAATTTATTCGTACAGAAAATCATACGAAAAATAATCGATTTGAATAAAAATAGAATATAAACTATTGTTTCATACGTTATCGATTTATTTATTTTATATTACTTTTTCAAATGTTGTATCGGAAAATTTGTTATTCTTTGTTAAATTGATTATCGTTACATATCTAAATAATGAATAATCATCGTCATTTGAATGAATGTTTCGACTGAAACGAATTGATTCGGATAATTATCTTATTGTTAGAGAAATATTTATTAGAATCAATTCCAACAATGGCCAACACTGAATGCTTACATTTCTTGTTGAATTCGTATTGTTGAAACTGACCTGTAACCTCTACATCTTACTTGTATTCGTAGCGGACTGTCATTGTTATAAATCAGTGAAAAATCGGAGTCATACTTGATAAATATGTAAATATAATATATGTGAAAATTGCAACTTTCAAAGACAATCTTGATAATTATCGCAAAATATAAATGCATTTAAAATTGCACGATTATCGAATCAATGCACGATAATATCCACAACGACAATAATTTCCACGACAGTTCTGACTGTATACGTATAGTAAAAAACAAGGATTAGGGGAAAAAGTTAAGCGATCCAAGAGCTGTAAATAAAGTTGATAATCACGGTAGTTTAAATGAAAAATACAAATTGTAATAATTCGTTTGCGAATCATGTTGATGCTCTAACGAATGGTTACATTTTCCATTATGTTAATTTCACAATCAGAGATACCTAATCACGATCTTCGATTAATATCAAATAATATTTTATGAAATGACTGTAGACCAAAGACATCGAATGACAAATTCTGAGTGGCCAATAAACGTCACAGCCGTAGAGAAATGTGGCATACGTGTATTATACAATAGACAGCAGCTATAGTCAAAGATACGTCATGTTAATCGGACGGTTACGACTTTTCTTAAATTATTAACTAGTCAGGCTAGTGCAGCAAAGTCAATTCCTTATCGACAGCGGGCAGAGCTCGACAACGGAGAATCCTTGATGCGAGCGACAGTACTCGAAACGATTAATGGATCCACTACGAGAAAACGATACACAGCTCCTAAGATTGTTCCTAATAATTTCAAAATATCAGGAATAAAAGTAAATCAGCAATAAAGTACTCATCGTTGAAAAATTCGTAATGATAGATGTAAAATATATACTTAAACATTTATATTCTTTTTACAATTATTATATTTTTTTACTCAAATATTTACACTACATAAGAAATATTTACTCTACTACAATGCTTATATAATACAGATACATTAAGGTTCACTAGGATTGTCTTATTCTAATTTTACAACTGTTGTTATTCCTTTGCACTGAATCGAAACAAAATTTGATTTTCTTCGTTACGAAACTATAGAAACGCAAGCAAACGCTAACATTCAACAAACAAAAGTTCATGCATATTACAGTTTTCGCATTTGCAATTAATTCTTTTATATTTACCTCTTTGTACTCCAAATTATTTGTTTTCAGGGTTTTATTCATCCTTTTACAAATAAAAGGTCGCTTTCACAGGTCGAAATTGATCGTCTCTTATTCAATTTTTGAAATTCAATATGAATTTATATATTTATCTATAAAGTAATACAAATTTCGTTATAAATAATTAATCTTCATTAATTTGCAATTTCTTTTAGCCTGATATTATTTGTAGCATTTTCTAAAAATATCTTGTTTCCTTGTTTCATCTCCACAATCGAGGAAATAGCATCACGGTTTTCAACTTTCACTTCTCACGTCAGAGAAAACTCGTCAAATTAAATAAAGTCTCTTTGAATTTCTTAATCGATCATCTCTAGTTATGTGTACTGATTAACACTGATATACAAAATTTCGACTATAAAATGATTCACATTAGATTTATCGTCAGAATGACTGGTCTTCAAGAAAAATGCTTAACCACTTCGGTACGAGCGTCGACTATAGTCGACGGCCACAGATGAACACGCACAGCCGAGTGTCGACTATAGTCGACGGCCGTGATATGAACGCACACGGCCAAGCATCGACTATAGTCGACTATAGTCGACTGCCAAGAACTTTTGCCTTATCTCTACAATTGCAGTGTTTACGTCCAGAAATACACATAAATAAGCTTTTCTCGTCAAAGATCTGTAAAAGAACAAAACGGATTCACTGTCGATGCACGAAGTAGCATGCGAATGGTGAGTGCCGACTGTGGGCACAATTTCGTGGCCGATGCGCGCCGTACCGAAGTGGTTAATGGTGTTTCCAGTCTTTATTTATTTTTAAAAAATGGCAAAAAATGTTGAATAATATGAATCGTAATACAAAAATAGATTTATAAACATTATCAATTAATCAAACGCTTCATTGTTTGTCGAAATCTCGAACAACATCGAGTTTGCACTTACAGATGGCCAAGTGTCCCGGAACTATGGAGAACATGTACCAAAAATTTTGTCTGGTACCGGTACAAGTGTCAATAACAAAAAATATATTTATTACGAATACACATAAAATAATATAAAGTTCATAAAACTGATTCTCTAGTTATGGTTAAAAAAGTCATTATATCATTTCGGAAAGAAAATGTTACATGCAGTAAGAATCTTGAATTGAAATTGCAAAATCGGTCTTTTTGACTGATTCTGGTAAATCCAGTGTTTATATCATTTTCACTCTAATTTCGCGTAATAGAAATGACGTAGCCGGCGTTATTTAAGAAGGATTTTGCGCGCAGAGATAGTACATCAACTTCCTAGAATTTCTTTCAACTACGTAGCGGCGCACTAGTCAGCGTCGATCCGTCTATAGGGCGATCGATCTCTCACACGGCGATTATTCCCGACCCATTTCCCGATACATTTCTCCCTGATGTGTTTCCCACGTTCGTGAACTACGTACATGTCGAGGTTCACTCCCGCTGCCTGCCCCCACGCGGCCACCAGGCGGCCCTCTCGACCCGCGCCGTGTTCCGCGATAAAGGTGTTCCAGCCAACGAAAACCTCGAAGCCACGTCCGAGGAAATCGCTTATCGGTGCTAGCAAACTTTTATTTTTCCCCTCGCCCGTCGTTCGCCGATGCTGCTCCCCGTTCCTTTTCCTCGGACCGTATCGGAGCGGTGCTCCAAGTTATTGCCGATTCGGGAAGTTTTCACGCTTCGGACTGATCGCTCGCTCCTCCCGCCACCAAGACGTTTCACTCTATCCGCGATAATGTATCGCAGGCTGACGCGAACCTATCGAATGATCCTGAACCGAAGCGTTCGGGAATGTCGTATCATAGATTCTGCGTTCACCTACTGTAATATCATACTCCTAATTTTGCATCAAATGGCACAATGTTTCAGAATATTTATAAAAGTTAACGCAGGAGGGTAAGTCCATGCGTATCTGCTTTTGTAAAGTAAAATCAAACACCTGTTGTCGAATTGTATTTTGGGGTTTTCTTCTTGCATCGCAAATCTTTCATGCATACTTCTGCCAATTCGATTAATACATTGCAATTTAATACTTTCGCAATTTAATCACATTGTAATTGAATTTTGTATTTCATTGTACTGTATTCCAATTATGTTATAACTCGATTACATAACAGAAATCTTTCAGTTAATACAATTGCCAATTATTTTAAACATCAGTGAAATTCAGGTGCAGTGCAATTGATATATAGTATAGTTAAAATACAAAGCAATTGATATAAAATAATTGATATAAAAAAATAACAGTCGTCTTCTCTGTGAAAGTGCACTTTTCAGCTGTTTTGAAGAAATGATTGCAAGAGACTACTAAAATCAGTATTCTCGGCCCACAATAAACACATTGATTAAAGTGGCTGGGAAGTGGCCCCCGCGAGTCATCTCTAATGTAGAAACTGTCTCAGTAATTCAATATATGTAGAGTGAATTAACACTTTGAAATCAATTACAGCGCACAGTTCCTTCTGTGAAACTTTTCAGGACAATGAAGGTTTCAACTAGTGAATTCAAATGGCTTCAGAAGCTTATTATACCCGCTGTTGCACGTTCAAAGAAGCGAGTTGAAGCTCCTAGTTTTAGCAAACAGCCTTTTGAAATAAGATTTCTATCTTTTAGAATAATTACGGACATACAATTTAAGATTCAAATTATACTTACTTAAAATTGTGCAAACGTTTTTAGAATTAATCAATAGATTTATTTAGATCTATAACATATTTTACGTAACGTTTCTGCTTTCTGTTATTTTTATATTTTATAGTATCTACAATCGATTCCTTCGTGGAGTTTTCAGTAAATTTGTGACATAAGAAGTTACTGATATAGTTATATCAGATAGTATATTGTATTACAATATTTTTGTGTGCGATCATAGTTATGTTTAGAATAGTAGGTGATTCGTTACAATGCATTTAGGGGAGCACATGATTATTTAACTAATAAATAAATGTGTATTGATATGATTATTACATCGATGCTACAAAAATGTTGATATTTTGTGCGAGATGAATAATATTTTTGTATTTACATTTAGAAAATTATTCTAAACGTAATTAGAAATTAATTAATTACGAAGAAAACATAATATTTAGTTAAACCTTCATCGTTATTAATAATCTCAAATAGCCGTTGTGTCATATGCGCTAATATTAAATTATATTTTACATTTATAACAAAAACAGAAACGTTACGTAACGCATTTTGCTGTGTCATCGAAATTAGAAGAGCCTATTATTATTTCGGTCATGTTGTATCAAATTCGAACAAATGTATTCAAGAATTACGATTACTCGTAATCGTCGCAAGCAACGACAACAACAACGTGTTTTCCGATTGAAACCCGTCGAAAGATTGGAATCTAATTTTATTATACGCAAACCAGACCGTAATAAACGATCCACTTAAGACTTGTATGCAGGAAGTGCTCGATAATTACGAGCGATTTCCAAATGGACCTATTTATTCTGTTTGTTCTGTTTTCCGTTAGATAGTCGTTTCAAGACCCAGACGTCCGTGAGACGTAATGTCTGGAAATTCTCTTCGAAAGACTTCAAACCTCCTGTTCCATTTCAGCATAGTCCTTGTATATTAGTTCGAACGAGGCTATTCAGCGTTCAAAATATACATTTCCGTCCGTGAGATTCTTCTCGCTAAATCAAGCTTTAATCCATTTTACGTTTCGCAATATTCGGACGTGTTTCTATAATCTCCATCCCACGATCATTTTATGGTTTATGAGTCTTCCTTGCGAATTTATGATTTTCGACTGGTCGACGCGCATACATATGTATTATACAGAGTGCGGAGAAAATTCTGTCATTGTGCCTGTGCACAGTTGAGTCTCTCTTATCTGATATACTCATACATAAACATTTTCATATATATATTCTTTGTGAGGTTATAATGAATTTTTCCAAAAAGTATTTACAAATTACTGTCGTACTAGCAAGAGGTTATATATAACTAGTAAAATTATATTGCGCATTAAATGCATGAAAAATGTGTGATTTTTTTTCACTTCACTTTAGAAACAGAACTTTCCTCTAAACCTAATATACTTCTTTATTCGTATACTCGCCACTGTATATCGTGCGTAAAGCAAACTTTAAGAAAATAGTTTCATCGACATCCGTACTCAAATATTAGCAGCAAATATTCAAAAATAAAGATTATGCAATTAATAACGTCTAGAAAATATAAAGAATCTTTTCCGTATTCGATTACTTCCATATTATATAATAGTTGCGTTAACCCTTAAATGCATAGAGTCTCAAAAATGAATCAATAACTTTTTGCGCGGATACCCGACAACAGTTTTGATATCGATACATTTGGCTGAATGGCAGTGATTCCTTTGTCCATTGACTTATCAAAAATTAACTAAAATAATGACATTTGACTTCAATATTTGTATCTTTCTGACGTTATACCAATTGGCGCGCATTTTTGATAGCGGGTTCATTTACGTACTTTTGGAAGTGGATTATTTAGAAATATTTTGGCGTATTCAAAAAAATTACAAAGTGCAATGTATTTCTTTGTTCCAAGAAAGGAAACGACTGCTTCAATCTCTTTCATACTAACTAAAGAATTTTTATGTCTATTTTGCATAGTGTACCAAAAATGAATCATTAATATTTTTCAATAAAAACCCTATAAGATATGACTTATAATTTTTTTAAATATTTTTCCCGATTTCCACTCATTTGAAATATTATAACCCTAATTTTTAAATAAAATTCATTAATTCATGCATTTAAGGGTTAAGATTCATATAAATCGATAAAGATTCGTCGAAAAAACGGTGAATTAATAAACCGTTGACAAGCGAATTCGCGTACGAAGTTATCTGAGATACGTTGTCCCCTGAATACGAAGGAGTGCCAAGATCGAAGAAAAAGGAGCTAGTCGACTCGAATTTTGCGTTATATACATGTCGCATGCAAGATGGGATCTACATAAGCGAAGAAGCGAAATATTATTCGCTACGTTTCTGAAGCGGACGTACTGTATTTATTTGAACGGTGAAAGATTTACGAGGAATCTTGATGACTGGTCTTAGCGTGAACCTGTCGTCGGCTCGTGGTATTTTAACGCGCAGCTGGACGAGTAAAAGTGCAAAAGGGATTTCGAGGGGCGGGGGGGGGGGGGGGGGGCGCTTGGGGAGACCAGGAGAGATGGCTGATGCTAAATCGCTGGTGTATTCCGGAAGAAAGTCGTTCCTCCGTCGGGAAGATCAAGGACGCGTCAGAATAACAGATTCCTAGGGATGATGACCATCTTAGTGAGTCATCCAGGAAGCGTTGTTGATATTTATGACGGGATGAAATGTGGGGGGGTTCCACAGGTGCTCACCGTGACATAGCGAATACTACTAGAGACGGGATCAAGTTCGATACGTACACTCAGTCCCATAAGTATTCGTACCCTCATTGCTTATAAGAGAAATCTGTTGAAACCGAGGGATGCATGTAAAATTTTGCACTAAACTTTTTATTATGAATGAACACACGTATCAAGTTTATTTATACCATATTGTAACAAAATTGATTAACTAATAAGAAAAATATATTGATTTTACTCCTCGTAGTACGTAATAACAGTCAACTACAATATTAGAGTAGCTGTTTTACTTTATATTAATTTTCTAATATTTAGTGGGTCCACCTTTATGCCTTACTATATCGTTTAATCTATTTGGCATATTTTCTACCAGTTTTAATGCGATATTTGGTTCAATACTATTCCAAACTTTCAAAATTTTGTTTTTTAGCATTTCTTTATTGAAAATTTCATGCTCGTGTAGTCTTTTATCTATTTCCGTTCATAAATGTTCTATGGGATTTGTATCTGGACTCTGAGGAGGTGTATGTAAAAAATGGGGAACGTGTTAAGGTATCCACTCGCGAACAATCCGTTGCAGTTGTTGCAGGCAATTTTCATTTTGCATAAAATCTCGCAGTCTAGTGATAATAGCGGCAAAAGATTTGATCGAGACGAGACGCATGACCAAGCAAATAGATCGCAACTGTTGATACGCCGAGGACGTGTGTACAAGCGTTCGAAATTCGCTCGCGACTTCTGAAAGGAGAACATGAACCGATCGCGTGCAGATACACTCTTCGTGAAATATAATTACACGAGCGACTGGATCCGTCGCACCCGATTCGATGTACCCGCGGATAAAGACGGCTGTTATTCCCGCGATGTCGAGCTGTAACGCTCAGATTGTTCCGCGACGAACGGGGTGCGTTGTCGTTGATGGGCTCGATGGATTTCCGAAACAGAAGGAAGAGCGAGTTGGCCGCTGAAAGCCGCACGATCGTTTCTACGCGACGAGAAACGGTCGGGCGGGACCGAATACTGACGCGGGTACCGATTCGAATACCGATTCGGATACCGTTGCGAATACGGTCGCATTTCGTAGTAGAGAAATCACGATTTTTTGTCGCTCGTGCATACACAGCCAGTCCCGGTAGACTTCGCTACCTTTTTTCCACTTGATCTCGCGTCGCGTTCAGCCATTTCACGATCCTCTTGAAACGTAAAGCTGCGTCCGCACCGAGGCAACGTTCATCTAGATTTTCTCGCCTCTTGTCGCCGCATGTTCCAAAATCTTCCAACATACAGTGAATTATAGAAACATTTTCTTCACATGAGGCAGCCTAATTCGTGAAACATTTTAACCCTTGACTACAATTGCTGTTTTTTGATATCTCTATTAATTACTTATTCATCTGAGGTGACAATATGAAATATTAGGTTGTCAAGTATGAAGTGGAGCAAAAAATGCACATAATTGAATTTGATTTTTTTCCAATAAGAACTATTTATTTTTAATCAAATTATGCACCCATATTATCGATACACTCTTGCCACTTTAGAAGTAACTCATTTATTCCTTTACTGTAGAAGCCTGGATCACGGGAGTCCAAAAACTCTTGAAACGCCATTTTGACAGCCTGTGCGGAATTGAATTTTTTTTCCGGATAGAAAGTTGTTTAAATTTTGAAAGCAATGGTAGTCAGTGGAGGCGAGGTCTGGCGAGTACGGTGGGTGACGGAGAGTTTTCAACTTCAACTCCTGTAGCTTTGACACGGTCATTTGTGTGGCGCGTGGTCGAGCGTTGTCGTGCAGGAGAATTCGAGTCATCCGATTAACTAATTTTGGTTGTTTAATCGCAAGATTTCTCATCATTTCGTCTAGTTGATAACAGTAGACATCCGCCGTGATCGATTGGCCAGGTTCCACAAAGCTGTGGTAGATCACACCTGAGCCAGACCACCAAACAGTGACCATCAGCTTCTTCTGTTGGATGTCTCGTTTCGGACAGTGTTTTGGAGATTCATCTTTGTCCAACCACTGCGATTAACGTTTACGATTACCGTGCATGATCCATTTTTCATCGCACGTAACGATTTGATTGAGAAATGGTACGGCTTCGTTGCGTGAAAGAAGAGAAAGACATGCGCCGAGTCTTCGTTCCTTCCGTGCATCAGTGTCAATTCGTGCGGTATCCACTTGTCCAGCTTTTTCACTTTACCGATTTGTGCCAAATGAGTCAAGATTGTTTGCTTTAATATATTGTACATTAATGATAATTCACGTGCACTTTGAATAGAATTCTATTAACTTTAGCAACCATCTATTGACTTTAAATTCTGTATAAAAAGCAACTGCGAGACGCTAGATTTGCTCCGAACTGCTGGTACTCTCAGGATTAATCTCTAAAAGGATTAAAAAATTGTTAGGAGCTGCTAACTGTTACATGAGTTACAAAATTCAACTGCGGAATGTATAAAATACTCCAGGTTGTATAGAATGGAAACACTATAAGCCCGAACAAATATTTTGGATTTCCCGTTAAACTGACTCCGACTGGAAAGGGTTAATAGTTACTCGGGTAGTCCCGAGAATCTCACGAGATATCCGGGTGTACACCGGTAATTTACGCTTACCCGTGCATCTCATGCGTAACTCGGGTATTCGAATGTCTCATAGGTCACAGTTCTACCAGCAACGTTACGTTTTCCCACTATACATTCCGTCGCGAGGTTTCGTTAGGGATGACTGTCGCGCATTTGCTTGGAAGCGGGACCTTTTCAACCGGAGATGAATCGACGTCGATTCTCCGCTGAAACGAAGCGGTCCGAATTGCTTTGGACGACGCCAAGGCAACTTTGGATTAAACGGTCTCAGATCGCGGCGAACTGGTTTTGAATGCTTTCTAAACGGAGGGAACAAAATTTGGAAATCGAATTGGAACGCCGCGGAGCCGACGGAACCCGATTTCGAACACCTTCCAATGGATTACATCCGAATTCTGGCGTCCCTAATCGAAAATTGTTGGGAATCGTATTTTAATGGTGCTAAATCGAGCATTTCTTCGGTCGAGGCGCGCTGGTATTGCGTGTTTCAATTGGAGGAGGCTTCCAATTCACAGTAGTAATCGGATTTGAGCGCGAGTCTCGCTTCGAATATCCTCGATCCAAGCAAATGCGCCAATCGTAACGCGACGCTCGCCGCTTCGCTTTTCTTTAACAATGTCTGCTTCTCGCCTGCAACCTCAGAATATTTTCTTACGTATCTATTCGACGGGACAAGCCGTCACCAGAAATCGAGCAGATTTTAAGGAATACCGAGACAGAATTAGCTCAGTAAACTTTGAATAAATATATAGAGACGTTTTCTTTGCTAAAGAAATATTAAATCTTAATTCTAGTTGCATAGCTTCCGTAAATACAGTGATTTCCGCAAGCTTTCTTAAAACTGAACTTGGCTGATTTGAACTTTTAGACAATACAGGAACCAATCTGCTAGACGATGACTAGAATGCTTTCTAAATATAGCTATTGCTTGGAATAACAAAAGGAAACTACAACTCACACTTTTTAATGTTTTTATCTGAGACTTAACATGAATCTAAGTTACCGAGATCTACAATATGCATCATTTAAATTCTCGTTATAGGCTCTATTTAACAAAATTTAAAAGACGCAAGTATTTTATTTCCATTTGTCATTTCAAATAGTAGCAATATTCAAAAAAGTATTTTAATTATTGTCTAGTAGACTAGTCCATCTATCAACTGAAAAGAAAATTCAAATTTTAGTCCAATTTTATAACAAGGTATGTATTGCGTGTTAAAAATGTCCCAATATTAAAGTTACTGTCGTTCCAGAGCATCGTATTTGAAAATAATACTTTATATGCAGTTTTAAAACTACATAAAGAAACGATGTAAATAGCTCTTTCAGCCCCATTTAAGTAAAACAAAACAGCCTGAAACAAAAACAGAATATAAAATTAGAAATTAAACGAATCAATTCATTTTATATCGAACCGTTTAATACATTCATCAGTTTACGAAATATTTGTATTTATAATATTACACATTCCTTATTTTTAGATAAAAAATATAGTATTCTATTTAAAAATAAAATCGATCTATAAATCTCCGAAACAGATTGACTTCTAAAAAGAAATTAATGCGCTACATAACATACCTCTTTAAACAGACTTATTTATACAAATTTTTTCGTGCAATGGATATTTTGCAAGCAATAGAAGATGCAGAAGTTGCGTGAAGCACACTGTATAATTCAGTCTCATAAGCACAAAATGTTCTCGTCAATTATAATGGTTGTCTGTGAAGAATTGACATTCTCGTCATCATCATTAATTATTTTTAACAAGAAGCAATACTCTTCTTGACGCAATTGTAATGTAACGTATATTTGTAACCGAAAACTATTTCCGTCGTTTACAATGGTTACCGTTAACCAGAAGCTATTTCCAACGTTCATAACGGTTTATTGGTAATCAGAATCGTTTTAAGGAAAATAGAATGGTTGCGCTTCAATTATTTCTCATTTCTGTTATAACAGTTAGGGTATCCAGCCGTCAGAGTAAACCGTTAAGTTCGCTCATTAGGGGCGCATTATACGCACGAGCGAAGTCACGTGTGCCAGCAATAAATTCATTAAACCGGGGGGGGGGGGGGGACGCAGAACGAACGAACGAACAGCTGTTCCGTTTTGTTCGTTTTTCTCGTTTAGACTTATTTGGTTCCCCACGCGGCGGTATACTACTCTCGGGATAGCATATTTCACCGACTCACGCGAGAATGGAGGGCTCGTTTAGCGGTGAACTGTTTACGTCTGATCATAAAAGGTGCATATTACTCCGAGACAAATTATCCTCGTTGCTCAAAACGTGTGTAAGCGGCCGCACAAGAGCGCGAGCGCGCGCGTAGAAACGCGCAACACTCTAACGGTTGTAACGGTGTAATTAACACGGGCTTAGTCCGGTAATTACGTTCGGCCGCGCTTTGGCACGTACCCCGGGAAAAAATTCAAGAGAAACACGGCTCGCTGTTGATACACAATGCACTTTGCCGAAGCACATGGCTTCGCGAGAGACTAACGGCGTGCCAGCCGCGACCGAAACGAGACTCGTGTCATATTCGGAATTCATTGCCATCGAGTATCCTGCGCGTTTTCAATTTCTATTGGGTTGTTCAATAAGTCATTGCGCTTTTTTCATTTCATTTTTAAGTACGTTTATTTAATATACGTAATGAACATTAATCACTGATGTATTGGCCGTTTTGTTCGATGACCTTCCGCCATCACTCGGGCAACTTCATAATACCGCGTTCATAAAACTTTTTGTCTTTTCCTGCGAAGCACTTGTCAAGGTGCTGTTTGATGAGGTCGTTAGATGCAAACGTCTTACCATTCAAGGAATTTTGCAAGGAGCGAAATAAATGAGTCTGGTGGTGCAAGGTCTGGACTATACGATGGATGTGGTAGCACATCCCCACCAAGCTGTAACAATTTTTACCGAATAATCAAACTTGTGTGTGGTCTCACATTATCGTGATGGAACACTACACCCTTCCGATTGATAAGCTCGGGACGTTCCTGTGCAATGGCATCACTTCATTTCTGTAGCTGCTCACAGCAGACATCGAAATTAATCGTTTTATTCTTTGGGAGCAGCTCATAAAAGAATGGTCG